>NC_054378.1:104836284-105145353 GCF_017654675.1 Xenopus laevis | reverse complement strand
TGGAGTACTCTAAATTGTGAATAATTCACTATGTATACACTGGGTGACAGGTCTTTTTTGATCTCAGGTTTATATAGAACACTAAAAAACTGCTACTGTACTGTTCTGTTGACCAAATCAATAAAGGCAGCAAACATCACACTTTGGAAAGATATTACATTATTTTGTGTTATAATCACATTTGTTTCCAAGGCACAGAAATTCTGGCCTCTTACATTTGGCCTCTTTCCCATTTTTAAATGAGGGGACTACAGCCTTCGTAAGGCAAAATACAAATGAAAGCTAGAAAGGCACAGAATATAAACTGTTAAGATGGCCATAGATGTTGAGATTTTTAAAAGATCAGATCCTCATCGTGAGACCACGATCTTTTCAGAACGATCGTACGATCGTACAAATTTACCATCAACTAAAAAGACCAATTTGCCAGGAAAACAAAGGGGAGCTGCCTGCTTGGCCCTGCAAACATAGATAGATTGCACTGAGACCGACAAAGATTTTTTAACCTGACCGATCAATTTCCTGACAGATGTCAGCCGAAAAATCGTAAGATGTACGATCGTTCGAATCCCACTAACCGCACGATAATTTCGAAGGATTGGTCGGACTTCCCTAAAATCAGTCGTTCGGCAAGAAGAATCGTCGCGTCTATGGGGAGCTTAAGATCAGTGAAAGGTATTCATGGATCAATTGTTTGTTGAGATAATACAATGAATTAGGGTGGGTTGTAAATAGTCCAGGAGTCTGGATTCAGTCAGGTCACATAGTGTGACATGAAACCTAACCGGCCCTGTCTTAATCCATACCATTCCATTTGAATTCATAAATCTTCCTTTCCCATTCAGTTTGTCCCAACAGATGTTCTGAAGAATCCCATTGTATACTAAAGAGCTTGAACATAACACACATACTGGCGTGTTACATGGCGGAGCTCACCCTGGTTGATGACTCCTCTCTGGTCGCAGCTCGCGCGAGATCCCGGTATCTCCTTGCCGGCTTGCACTGCACTTCCAATATCTCGCTTACACAGGCGCTGATCCAAGAGGGGAGACTCCAATAATATCAATAAGGCTTTATTGTAAGTACACACATGTTCAATTACAGCAGTGGGGTGCTCAAAAACTAATGCGTTTCGTGTCTATCGACACTTCCTCTGATCGTAAGATGTACGATCATTTGGATCCCACTAACCGCACGATAATTTTGAAGGATTGGTCGGCTTCCCTAAAATCGGTCGTTCGCGTCTATGGGGAGCTTAAGATCAGTGAAAGGTATTCATGGATCAATTGTTTGTTGAGATAATAAAATGAATTAGGGTGGGTTGTAAATAGTCCAGGAGTCTGGATTCAGTCAGGTCACATAGTGTGACATGAAACCTGACCCGAAATGAAGGCCCTGTCTTAATCCATACCATTCCATTTGAATTCATAAATCTTCCTTTCCCATTCAGTTTGTCCCAACAGATGTTCTGAAGAATCCCATTGTATACTAAAGAGCTTATCTGATATCTGCTGTGTTCCTGTGCCCTTTCTCCTTTTTCATCTTTGAATGACTGACCCAATGACTACACTATAGTATAGTAGAGTTTCTGAAGCAAACATGTCATCTGTACAAATGTAGTGCCAACAGTACATAATTCATTTATTACTTTAAAACACTTTCATTTTTTGGTGTTATTGTTCCTTTAAGGATATCCTTTTTTGCAAAATAACCATCATAGCTGAATTTGAGTATCCATGCTCTTTTTTAAAAGATTATTGGATCAAATGGGTGTGCTGGGTTTAGTTATTGTGTGTATAGTGCTCTCTGAGTAGATAATTTGTGCGTTCATCCAGGGGCATGACTATAGAGCAGGGGTCCCCAACCTTTTTTTTTAGCCACATTCAACTGTAAAAAAAAGTCGGAGAGCAACATAGGCAAGAAACATGTTCCTGGGGTGCCAAATATGGGTTGTGATTGGCCCTTTGGTAGCCTCTTTGTTGGCTTTCAGCCTTCAGGAGCCTCTGTTTGGCAATACACATGGTTAGTTTGCAACTAAAGCTTGCCTTCAAGCCAGGAACTCAAAAATAAGAACCTCTGAGAGCAGCATCCAAGGGGTCAGAGAGCAACATTTGGCTCACGGGCCACTGGTTGGGGATCACTGCTATAGAGGAAGCAGACCCTGCGGTTGAAGGGGAGGGGGCCCAGGAGTGTAGGGGGCTCAGTGAGGCCCTAATTAATGAACAATTTTAATATATCTTGGTAGAATAGGCCACGTTATGAATATCTTTGGGCCCTAAATTGAATTTGCTATGGAGCCCGGTAACATCTAGTTACGCTACTTCCTTCATCACTAAGATGTTCAGAGCATTCCCTAACAGTTCTGCTAAACAGCTGAGCTATAGTTATTCCTGCCAAGAAAATATAAGCAGTGCCTCTATGCAGAGTCATTATGTTAGCATTTTTAAATGAAACCTGTTAGCAGCTTTTGGTTTACTTTTAAACAGAGGAATCGTTTTTTTTGATGTTCTCCACTGGGGAAGTTTGTGACAAGCTGAGCATGCGTCAGTGGACTAACTGCTATGTGTGTCCCTAGCCAGCAAGTTAGGAAGGCTTCTTTATATATTCTCTTCCGGTTTATAGGGGAAATATCTGGAGCATTAAAATTTAATATAATCTTCAGCAAACTGAAATAAGAAACTTTCTATATACAATCAATTAAATATTCTATACTGTTTCTGAAATAATCAAGTTTATCTTCATTATTCCTCTCTCAGCATCTGTTTCTCTTCATTCTCTCTTAATGCAGGCATTGGCAGTCAGATATTCATGGACAGTTAGATCCAATAAATCTTATAGGGGGCTCCTTTTGCCTAGAAGATATATTAGAGCTCACTCTATTAAAATCACCAGAAATCATGTCTCTCTACATGCAGGTATTGTGCAAAAGGCAGTTATTTTGTTAGATTTTGTTTGTACTGGAATCAGTTATTTGAGTGAGCTCTTATACATCTGCTAGGAAAGGGAGCTCTCCTTATAAGATATATTGGATCATTCATTTGACACCCAACTGATGCATGAAGAGAGAATGAAGAGA
Source organism: Xenopus laevis (assembly GCF_017654675.1). Lineage (NCBI taxonomy): Eukaryota > Metazoa > Chordata > Amphibia > Anura > Pipidae > Xenopus > Xenopus laevis. The sequence goes on along the minus strand of NC_054378.1, from coordinate 105,142,277 downwards.
AACAGATGCTGAGAGAGGAATAGTGAAGATAAACTTGATTATTTCAGAAACAGTACAGAATATTTAATTGATTGTATTTAAAAAGTTTCTTATTTCAGTACATTGAAGCTTATATAAAATTTTCATTTTTGTGATGGTTCCCCTTTAAGACAAAAAGTAATGTTCAGCTGGGGGAAAAAATATGATGTGTTTCATATGTGACACATGACAGTTAACAAAATTGTTACATTAAATTGTTACATTCTTATTAATATTCTTTCAAGACTACAATCACCTTCACATAGCATATACATTGTATCAAGGACAATAAGTACCACAGCTGATCAGACAGACCCAGATGTGTCCGTGCTGGATTTCTGTAGTATTTTTCATGCACGTAGCCTGTATTAACAAGGATCATGAAAATGGCAGTGCTGTTTGCTGTTTAATCCTTCCCATCTGACATCCAAACTCTGCAGTAAAGAATCCAGGTACTGCTTGTACAGTGTTCTTTATACATTGCTAAAATATAATTTTTTTGACTTTCCTTGTCCTTCAATGTTCAACCTAAACATTACTTGTTGTGTAAATGTTTTTTTCATTTTAATCTGCCATTGTAGCAGAGCAGCTAAAACATACTAAAAGGCAAAGGGACTTCATTTTCAGACACTTCCCTTTCTCCCATCTGTGATCTTCCCTCTTGCTCTTTCATAGTGAAGGTTCTCCCTGCCTACATCACAACAGTGATAAAACCAGAACCAAGGTGACGCCATCCCCAAAGCCAACTGGAGAGTCCTACAGAGAAAACACGAGGAAGCTCATCTTGCCACAGTACAAAGAGCTGGAATGAAAATTCTGCCTCTTCCCGCAGCCCATCTCAATTTTCCTTTGTGTTTATCTGTAATGGCTTTTTTTCTGCTGCTATTTTTTTTTTTAATAAAAAATGTAAATATTCATCTGTTTTCATATTTTTAAGTAAAATTGTGACAAATGGTTTGACCGGAGGTAGCCTAGTCTTACAAATAGTCACATGTGATTGACCTACATACTTATTACAGCAGGCCTACATACTTATAACAGGAGGCCTACATACTAATAACTGGAGGCCTACATATTAAAGGAGAAGGAAAGGTTAAAACTAAGTAAGCCTTATCAGAAAGGTCCATCTAAATATACCAGTAAACCCCCAAAGTAGTGCTGCTCTGAGTCCCCTGTCAAAAGAAACACTGCATTTCTTTCCTTCTATTGTGTACACATGGGCTTCTGTATCAGACTTCCTGCCTTCAGCTTAAACCTCATTGCCCTGGGCAAGAGCATGCTCAGTTTGCTCCTCTTCCCTCCCCCCCCTTCTCTGCTGTAATCTGAACCCAGAGCAGGGAGAGACTCCGGCAGGAAGTGATGTCACACCATGTTAATACTGCAGCTCCTATCCTAAACAAACAGAGAGTTTCTAGAGCTATTTACTCAGGTATGGTAAAACATTCTACAGAATAAATATAGCATTCTAGCTTGCACTATTGCAGCTAATCTATTGCCAATAAAATGCCTCTGTAGCTTTCCTTCTCCTTTAATTACAGGAGGCCTACAAACTAAAAACAGGAGGCCTACATACTAAAAACAGGAGGCCTACATACCAATAATAGACCTACATGCTAATAATAGACCTACATACTAATAACAGGGGGCTTACATACTAATGACAGACCTACATACTAATAACAGGAGGCCGACATACTTATAACAGACCTACATACTAATAACAGGAGACCTACTTGGGCAGTCTGTACTGGCAGCAGCTGAAGATAATGTACAGTGACTGGTGTTTGTTGAAGTACTAGATATATTTAGTCTGTCAATATTTATAGATCCATGCACATCACAATTGTGATAGCCAGAGGATCTTACACAGTAAGGACAATGGTGCTGAGGTTCTTGCAGTCAGAGTGATCACTGTTTGAGTGCTGTGCATAATTTGAAAGTCATGTGATTATACATGGGCATTAGCCTGGCACAAATCAGAATGGGACTGAACCATGCTGTCTTTTGACCCTCTAGTATTATCAAACTGTGTTTGTGAGTCCTGTGAACATTTGGTCTTATGATATCCAAACTGCAATTTACTATCTGGCCAGAGATTGCCAAAGGACCATGTCCTAGTTATACTGTGTGTGGAAGAATGCCTATGCCCTGCCTTTAATGGCAATAACCAGAGGCCCATTCATAATTAGGATTGAGACTGCCAGAAGTTCATGCACATCAGAATTGTGTTATTAAGGATTGCACACATTTACATTAGTACTGTTTAGCTGAAAGCTCATTATTGGTTATGGATTATTAGAGGGTCTATGCAGATACATCAGTGGTGCACAACATCAACTGTCTGATTTGTTCCAGTCCAGTCAAGTCTACTGGTCAGGCAGGCTGCTATGGCCCTCTCTGTGCCAATAAGCTGCCAACTCGATTGGAATGGCCGCGAGACGGCAGCTAATGTTGCTTTGCATATGGCAACATAACTTTTCTGTTATGTGTTTTAGCTCCTTCTGACTCATTTCTGTGTGTTGGACTCTACCACTCTGACCACTGATGCAAATTATTCTGACCATAATGTAACTCTGTATAAGATTAGATAGGACACCTGACTGAAGTGTAAGTCATATTGCACCTAAACATTTATGACAATATAGTTTGACAAAAAATGATCAGACTTATATTTGTTGTATGAACTAGAAATGTGGATTTGAACACAAGTTGGTAGCCCCTTATGTATATATATGTATATAATCCTTATTTAACTTCAACTATAGGTAGAGGTCTGACAAAGTCAGATGAGATAACGGGTTAACAATTTTTTAGATTAGAGAAAGAAACCCCACCAAATAGTTGATACTGTATCGATGCCAAGTTAATTCAAACCTTAAGTTGGAAGACTGAGGTAGTTAATAATAATGATAATGGGTAAGGAAGTGCTATCTAATAAATTACGAAAAGTGCTAGTGCAAATAAATAATGTGAAATCAGTCAGTCACAAAGGCTGGTGATAAAAAATAGTTAATTATTCCTAAGCTAGAAGGGTATATTACCCCGCCAATTCATTCAAATGTCACCCCTTAGTAGACAAATTCATTCATTAATTAATTAAATAAGGCTCAATTAATCAACGCTCAATAGAAATGTGGATTTTTAACACTAAAAGGCAGCTGTATAAGGATATTATAGGGGTGACTAACCCCTTTAAAGGGAAATCAAAGGCAAATATTTAGGCACCCCCATGACTACAATCTCTAACTTTAAATCTGAGGCTGGTGCTAGATTTCTTTAAATAATGCACTGGGACAAGGTTTTACTGTGCCAGGCTAGTGCTCCTGTTTGCTAAAAACCGCACAGACCTTAGATACTACTGTAGGAGCTCCACACATCCATCATCATCCTCCTCATATCAAGTCCCAGATTTCCCTCTTTAGCACCCTTAGGCAGTCAGGTTCTAGCACTTGCCTTCAAATGCAACCCTACACCCAACCCCTGTACACATGAGCCTGAGCTCTGTGGCCTCTCAACTAAACCGGGCCTGATCATACTGTGTCTTCTCTCTTTTCTGGTCCTGGTGCATGTGTGTAGAGTGAAAAGCCAAAATGAAAAGCCCAGCTTTTCACTTCAAAGTGTAAAAGGCCCTGGGCTGCAGACATACAATTAGGAAGCAGAAGAAGACAGTGACTTAGTACTCCTACATCAGTACCATGGGCTGGTGCAGTTTTCAATGAACAGGAACAACAGCCTGGGGTTATACCATTCCTTCTCTATTAAGATAACTGTCCCTAAAAGTTTCATATGATCTTCAGCCTTTTGCACCAATGAAATCTGCTCATAAACCATTACTATAATACTATTCATAACATACTGAAGTACAGGAGAGATAAATAAGATTTTAGGGTTTAGTTGTTTTATTACTGCTGTTATGTTTGTTGTCTGGAGATATTTAACCATATTGTATATTGAATTTATAGCTCAAAATTCTTATAACAGCTTTTATTTCCATACACACAAATGCATTGGGAACACTGCACCTTCTATTCCAACTCAAAACATGAATAAAAATATCAAATTTGTGTTATTCCTTTAGAGAAAGAGAAGAAAATGGAATATATATAGTAGTCTGCATTCTTCTATACAAACTCAAAAATTTACTGTAAAAAAACTGACAAATGTTTCAAGATATTACTTTACTTTTAATCACTGAACTAATATTTAGCTGTATAAGCAGTGTTTCTGAGAACTGCTGTGTTGCATGGAGCCCACCAACTTCTGGCATCTGTTACATTCCACAAATCTTTTGCATTTCTTGGTTTTGCCTCAAACAGCATTTTTGATGTCATCCTACAAGTTTTCTATTGGATAAAGGTCTGGGGATTGTGCTGGCCACTCCATAACGTCAATCTTGTTGGTCTGGAACCAAGATGTTGCTAGTTTACTGGTGTGTTCGGGGTAGTTGTCTTGTTGAAACACCAATTTCAGGGGCATTTCCTCTTCGACATAAGGCAATTTGACCTCTCAAGTATTTTGAAGTACTGAAACTGATCCATGATCCCTGGTATGAGATAAATAGGCCCAACACCATAGGATGAGAAACATCCCCCATATCATGATGCTTGTGTCACCATGCTTTACTGGCTTCACTGTACTGTGGCTTGAGTGCAGTTGCAGGGCCCAACAAATTAATTTGGGCTTCTGTAAATGGTTTATACACACGATCTGAAGTTATGTATGGTATGGGCCACAGGCTGACTTGTTGGATACCAACGAGTAACATACATAAACCCTTATGTACAGTACTCCAAGTGATCAGGCTAAGGGCCAAAATGGGATGTACACTTGTATAGACACATTTCAAATGTTCCATTTGTCCTGGCCAATAGCCCAACACAGCAGGAAGTAAAACTACAGTTGATCAATGGAAACTTGTCAGAATTGAAAATCTTCAGTCCACCAGGAACTATCTGTACTATAGATTTGAAATCAGGTCCGGACTGAGAATTTAAATAGGCACTGGCATTTCAGGTACACATACCCAATCAGCCCACATAGAGGCCCAAACAGCCCCCACCATCCTACTAAATACTGACTTTCTATGGGATCTTATAGCAGCCCCTCTGGCATTTGCCGGAACCCACAGATTGCCAGTCCGGGCCTGCTTCAAATACATGCAAAGGCAGATATTTTTCTTTGCCTCTTGCCCCTGGAGGTGGCTCCTTCAACTTGCAGGTGCACAACTGTGGGACTTGGGGGGGTGCATCGCAAGTGCAGTGAGCGAGGTTGAACCTAATTTCCAGTTTAATGAATGGAAATTCAGCTCTTAAAGTTACCAGGAACATCTAATCCCACCCCTGGTAACTTGCCTCATGGCAGATGGCAGCAGTACCCCTGTGTCTAAGAGGTCAGGCAGTAAGGTCAAAATTGGCAATACGCACGGCTGTATTTACCATATAGACACTCAAGGACCTGTGCCTAGGGTGGCAGCTTTAAGGGGTGACCCTCAGATGCCTTTCTGGTAAATATTTTTTAGGGAAAAAACCCTCTTCATCTGTCCACATATATTGCCACAAAATTCGGCAGCAGAGGTAGGGGGTATCGAGTGCAGGTTGCTGCTGAAGTGTTATCACAAGCATGTGCAGTGTTATGACTAGGGTTGGAACCTGGCTGGTAAAAATAATGGTTGATCCCAATGTTATTAATGGGGAAAAAAATAAATATATAAGAAGGCCGGTATTTTTTTCCAGAAAAGGTGGCAACCCTAGTTGTGACGACAGGTCCGGACTGTCAAATACAAGAGTCCTCTGCACTCAACCCATTATTAATATATTTAAGACAGCGACATTTTGTGCATACTGCTACTAAAAAATGCCTTACCCTTTAAACAAAACAGGGATTGTTTGTCCATATATTGCAATATATTTAAGATGGCCAACTACGTCAAAGTCATCCCATATCTGGCCAGTCCTATGCTCAATTTTATCTGATTCATTAAGAATTCTATTGCTTCATTATACATTTTACAAAGGGACTTGGTTTTACCTGCAACTTAACTTGCTGCTTTCAAAGTAAACCTCCATACTTGGCTGCCCTTTTATTAGACACCAGTGGGATCACCTGACTATAGTTGGGAAGGGTGGGAGCTACAACATGGACGACATCACTGCTGCCATCATGCCCCAATGGTTGCATAAGGGCGGCTCTGGAGTCAATTCAGCCCTGCATGTGTGTGTGTAGCTGTGAGGAGATTCCTGCCGCTGACTAGTTGCCTTCTTGCTGCGGCATAAAATCTGCAAACTGCTGTAATTGACTGCCATGTCTGTAGCTGAAAGAGCTGCAATTGAGAAGCCTGTCTCTGAGGAATAGTCTCCTGCTGTTAGGAGTGAGGAGTAAATGTGATGCCAACTGCAGTAGAAACCACATTTTATGTTTTCATGGGGAACAGAAAAAAATGGTTCTAAATCTGGGAAAACTTTAAAATCAAGGAAATGTATTACACATGGAAGTGAACCACAAAAACTGTGTAAATGAGATGTAAAATTGAGGTTTCACTATGTTTTATTGGGCTAGAGCCTCTTAACCAGTCGAGAGACGCCATATTTGAGTTGACTGACACATTTGTGCGGATTCTACGAATCTATAGGGAAATTGCGCGGCTAAAATTAAATATGCGCTTTATGCCAGGGCTGCTTCTCACACCCACTTCCGCCCTTTTCTCAACTGTACTTACATTGTCGCTTGGGGTGGAGGGATAGGTTACACCACGCCCTCTACTGTTCCCTTAAGGACTATTGGCCCAATAACGGGGGCGTGACTGGGAATCACACAGCGCATGCGTTCGACAGTGGAAGATTCCAGTTTGTTGTTTTCTGTGGTGAATTGTGGGTAGGGGACGGGTGGATCCGCCGCCATTTCGTGAAGATAGAGCTACGGGGAGGAGGTGCTGGAGTACAGACCGGTGGTACGTGCCTTAATGAGCTTTTCCTTTACGTGGGAAATTTGTATCAATGTGTAGCGGGTTTCATTGTTTGTTGTAAACAAAGCTTTATGGAGCAGCAGCAGCAGCTACTGTTTGTCCTGTCAGGTTCAATACAAGAGCTGCTATAGACCGAGGTGCAGGTTTTGGTAAGACTTGTGTGAAATGGCGTGGGGACGTAGTACGTGCTCTGTAGTGTTCCAAGCGACGCAGCCGGACGCCCTTGTGGAGGCTACAGCCCGTGGGCATTTGGGGTGAGAGAATTCCCGATTTTCTTAAATAACAGCCCTGAGAATCCAGCCTGGAGGCCGCACAGTGTGAGAGATGATGGAGGGACTCTATGTCCTTTCCATTCAATCCTTGTAGCCAGAGCTGCTATGGAAATCGGTTGCTGCCTATCCCAGGTGGTTTCTTAGCATATCCCACATGATAGTAAAATCTAAATCGAATCCCAAAGGTTTAGGGGCTTTAGCACACAGCAGATTTGGGGAGATTTAGTCGCCTGGCGACTAATCGCCTATTCTGCGGGGCAACAATCTCCCCGAACTGCCTTCTGCCTGCTATAATGAGAAAGCGCCGCTTGATTTCTGAAGTTGCCTCGCGAGGAAACCTGGCGACTTTGGAAATGGAAGCGCTGCGAGTGCATTGGCGCTGGAGTTTTCTCATTACAGCAGGCAGTTTGGAAGAAAAAGGCGATTAGTCGCCAGGTGACTAAAGGTGGCCATAGACGTAACAATTACGATCTTTCTTGGAAAAGATCTTTACAAGAAAGATCGTTCGTTTCAATACACACGTGTAGAGCTGAATCGTCAGATATACAGGAAGAAACAATAGAATTCTACTGGTATCTGACGATTCGGCACTAACAATGGGCGATGTTTGGGTCCCTTCAAAGGCACCTGATCAAAATTTTCCGTCCAGCCCGATCGATGAGCCGACCGATATCCAAGTCTTCTGCCGATATCGGCCGGCTCTTTTTCCACCATACACGCAACGAATATCGGACGAAAATTTGTTTTGTGCGATATTATCTGTGCGTCTATGGCCAACTCTCACCGAATCTGCCCGTGTGCTAAAGCCCTTAGGGTTTAAGCACACAGGGAGATTTAGTCGCCTGGCGACTAATCGCCTTTTATTCGGGGCAACAATCTCCCCGAAATGCCAGCCGCCTGCTAAAATGTAAAGAAAAAGCAGCGCCTGCGGCAATGCACTCGCGGCGCTTCGATTTCCGGAGTCTCCTCGTGAAGCTACTTCAGAAATCGAAGTGATGCGAGTGCATTGCCGCAGGCATTTTTTTTTTTTTCATTTTAGCCAGGCGACTAATTCTCCCCGAATATGCCCATGTGCTAGCTCCCTTGAAAGGGCAAGGAAAGCTGATTTCACCAATATGACAGGCACACAAGGAATATTTAAAGCCATCATGCAGTCAAGTGGCAAGTGTAAAGCTGCACACCAGGTCCTCGCAGACACAGTAACCATGTATGATACTCTGTGATGGGCCAGCCTGAGCCTGATATCTGGCTGAAAATGGGGAAGATGTGGAAAGATCTTTATTTTCTCATCCAGCAGGGGCCATATAAATATGCTGATGTAGTATTCATCCAACAAGCCTATTAGGGCGGCCATAGATGTTAAAGGGGTTGTTCACCTTTAAAGTAACCTGTAGTATGATGTAGACTTGTAGAGTGTTATTTTGAGACCATTTGCAATTGGTTTTCATTTTTTACTATATGTGGTTTTTGAGTTAGTTCGCTTTTTATTCAGCAGCTCTCCAGTTTGCAGTTTCAGCAATTGGGTTGCTATGGTCCAAATTACCCTAGCAACCATGCATTCATTTAAATAATAGACTGCAATATGAATAGGAGAGAACTTGGATAGAAAGAAGAGTAATAAAAATGTAGCCTTACACAGTGTTTGTTTTTAGATAGGGGTCAGTGACCCCCTTTTGAAAGTTGGAAAGCATCTGAAGAAGACAGATAATTAAAAAAATAAAAAAAAGTTGCTAAGAATTGGCCATTCTATAACATACTTAAAGTTAAAGTGAATCACCCCTATAAAATTTTTAAAAGCTCTTTTCATTATTAAAAGCTCTTTTCAAGACCAAGCTTATCCAGTAATGGTCATTTTAGTTGATGGACAGATCGTACATTTAAATGATCATTTCAAGCAATATCATCTAGGTGAAGCCAGTAAACTGTGGGTAAATCTGCCTGCTTAAACCTGCAAACAATTGGACAATGGAAAAATTTCACTGCAAACCATTAAAATTGTCTTACCTCGGGCGAAAAATCATTAGATGCACAATCCTTCAGGTCCCCCTAACCTCGCAATAATTTGACGGGTTCGTCGGATCACCCTAAAATTGGTAGTTAGGGAGATGGAAATCTTAACGACTATGGCCACCTTTCGGCCTATGTTGAAGATCAGCCCACATTGGCTCATTATGTGGGTGGCCAAATCGGGCCCAGATCTGCTGACCTTGCCAAAAAGCATATCTGCCTGTGTATGGCTGTCTTTAGGCTACTAAGGAATGCCTGGGAACTACAGGTAAAATGGCAGCTCTGCTTTAGAAATGTCTTGGGAGGTGCATTGTTTTCTTACAGAGGTACACTGGCACAGTGAGTCCTGCATCGGGTCAGGTACCTACGGAATACCCGCAAAGTGGTCAGGTTTCAGGCAAAAAGTCCCTGATTCCCTGGCCATACGGGCAGTCGGCTGGTAACCTCACTGGGTACCCAACAAAGGTGCAGGCTTGAGCCCACCCACCCCTGTGGTTCTTCCAGCTTTTTTTTTTTTTTTAATTTTTGGGGAAAATTTGGCACCAAAGTGACATCCGTTCCAGGCAAAAAAAATAAAAAATGGACCTGCACAGGACTTTACAGGGAATAGTGATTGAATTCCCTGTCATATTGGCAACCTCAAGGGAATTCAACTTTCCTTGAATGTGAATGGTTAAAGTTTGCTAAGCTGTTTAAGGAGCAAAAGGAAATATATAATTATTTGAGTGTGCCAAAATGTTAGCCAACTCCCTGTGATTGGTTAACAGCGCTCCTGTTTGCTAAAAACTGCACTTCTGTAGGAGACACCATCGTCGTATTCTTTCTAAATCCTCTCTCTGTTCTGGTCCGTGTATATGGAGTGAAAAGCCAAATTGAAAAGGCCAGCTTTTCGCTTGAAGGTGGCCATACACGCGGTTGCCAGACCATCGGATCTTTCTCCACATGCCCACCAACGCCAGGACGATATCTGGTTAATCCGAACTCTCGTCCCTAGGGCTGAACTATTGGATTACAACAAAGAGACTGGACGTGATGGGACGAGGGCCACATCAACTAGCTGATGCAGTCCTCCTATTACAAGAAAAATCAAACCTCCCAGATCAATACCATGGCTAGATATCAATCGAGGAGACCCGTCTGAAGCCCCCCCCCCTCCCCATACACTGGCAGAATCGGACTAACGGACCAATATCGCTTTAATCTGCCCCTGTATGGCCACCTGTACAGTGCAATATGGACCGTGCAATATGGACCGTGCAATATGGACCGTGCAATATAGACCATTAGGAAGCAGAAGAAGACCGTGACTTTGTGCTCCTGCATCCGTACTCTGGGCTGCTGCATTTTTCAATGAACAGGAACACCAGCCTGGGATCTCCAGAAAGCGATCATAATCACTAGGGGGTGCCTGTCATTCGGGACATTCCTGTGATTATACCATTCCTTCTCTATTAAGATAATTGTTCCTAAAGGTTTCATATGATCTTCAGCCTTTTGCACCAATGTGATCTGCTCACATACCATGGCTATAATATAATTCATACCATACAGAAGCACAGGAGAGAGAAACAAGAATTTAGGTGTTGTTTTATTACTGCTGTAGTGTTTATTGCTGTGGAAATATTGGACTTAGAGTATTTAGATATTATTTTAGGATAAAATGCAGTCTTTCTGTATTCCTGAAGAATTGGTTGCTTATAATGACATTGTTTGTATGGTTTGCTTTTTCACCCCCTTTGCAAATTGTTTGAGAATTCATGGGACGTTGTTTCTCTTATACAAAGTAAAACTGCTGAGACAGGCAGCCACTATTACAGGTATGGGACCTGTTATCCAGAATGCTCGGGACCTGGGGTTTTCCGGATAACAGATCTTTCCATAATTTGGGTCTTCATGCCTTAAATCTACTAGAAATTCATTTAAACATTAAACCCAATAGGCTGGTTTTGCTTCCAATAAGGATTAAGTATATCTTAGTTGGGATCAAGTACAAGCTACTGTTTTATTATTACAGAGAAAAAGGAAATCATTTTTAAAAATTTGGATTATTTGGATAAAATGGAGTCTAAGGGAGACAGCCATTCCGTAATTCGGAGCTTTCTGGATATCGGGTTTCTGGATAAGGGATCCTATACCTGTACCAGCCTTCTGCTGCTCCCTTCAGCTAACAAAACTACTGTGCTATTCCAGGGCCTCTACAATTTAGATAGATTTGCAAGTTTGTTAAGAAATTCTGCAAACATTTTGAGCATTTGCACTAATAAAGAAAAATGCCCAGAGCGTCTTTCGCAACGAAACCTGGCAAAAAATTTCACTCATCACTAGTGATGAACACCTGTATGTCATTTGGCTGCCTGTATTGCTTGCAATTGTTGTGATGTTACCAGTAGGCACAACAAAAACATGGGCCCTGATTGGACCACAGGTTGTTCTTGTTTTTGGTGGCAGGTAACTTTGTATGGGTGTCTTAAATTAGGGGACCGTCTGTGCTGTTAACATTTAATTTCACTGTATGTTTTCAGTGCATCGTTTGTGCAGATGTTTGTTTTAATGGCTTATCTTTAAAAACTCTATAAACCAAATACATTTGTGCTATCCGTTATACATGTAGGGAACAAGATTCAGGCTTACAGTCAGTTTCATGTAGACCCAGCTAATTTGCCTTTTTTAAATGTGCATTCATAGGGTAGTAGGCAGCTACATCTGCAGCAGTGATCCATGCGCAGTCTTTATTTACAGGAAGGAAGTTTAACCTGGTTAAACAGCTCTCTCTCTAATTCTGCCTCTCAGGTGGGGGGAATACAGTTTTTGTATGTTAAATGTCCTTTTAAAGGGATTGTTCACCTTCCAAACACTCTTTCAGTTCAGTTGTTTTCAGATTGTTCACCATAAACAGACTTTTTTCAATTACTCTCCATTTTTTATGTTTCACTGGTTTCCCAGAATTGAAGTTTAAAGTTGAATGTTTGTGTCTCTAGTGTTTGAGTGTGGTAGCTCGGTGATCCAGGAGCATCTGAACTGTTACAATTTGCTACATTCAGTTGATACATTTTCCACAATTTCTGTGGAATATTAGCAACTATTGTATCAATCATAACAGCTGCCTTTAAAGGGCACCTATCGCAGCCAAAATCAAACACATATTAACAAATCTGACCACAAGCTAAACACGTACATAGTTTTTTGAAAAAACTGCAGGTTTTAAAAAAAATCCCTTACTTTGTCAAATGCGTTCTTTCACTGAGGGAGGCCATACTGAGACTATAACAGAGACTTTAATATGCAAATTTCAGGAGCATGCTCAGATTGTAACACTGCTTTGAGTATTCTAAACAGAATGCCTTGTTTTAATAAACTCCTCCACTAGAAGTATCAGGAGTTTTCCCTATCTTGTCCCCTGCTGGTGATGTTATTATGCAAATGAAGGGCACACACTAACTTCCAGCAGGTGGCAGCACTACTGAACGGCAGCTAACACAGAGGTTTGGCTGATTTGAAAATAGCTTAGAAGGGTTGATAAGCAAACAAGGAATTTCAACTGAGCATGTGCGAGATTTCAGAGCTACAATTGGCTGTGAAGATATAGGTAGGAGGAGCCAGTGAAATCCAAGATGCCTGCCTCAGCTAGAACTGCAGTGGAGATAGGGGAGATCTTGCAGAAGGAATAGTGAGCTGATCATTTACATTATACAAACAATTCTAACTGTTTTAAAAATCGGATTTCTTGAGCTTTCACATAGTGTATTTACTTAGTAAATGATTTTGGTCATGATTGGTACTCTTTAATGAAACTCAGGGATCTTGCTCTGCAGTGCTAGAGATAACAAATGTATCCTAAATAGAAAACTTCTTTATTTCTGGTGAACTGTCTGAGAACTGAAAAAAAGTGTTTGAAGGTGAGGAACCTGAGAATTTAAGATTAGGAGTTACTGTGTAAGCCTTAGGACTAGGCCACACGGGAAGATTTCAGGGAGATTAGTCGCCTCAAAGAAGCGGCGATCAGTCGACCAATCTCCCTGAATTTTCCCGTGTGGCCCTAGCCTTAGAATGTACTTAAACACATTATAAATGGAAATGTGATAAGATTATTGAATAAAGTGTACGTCCTAATAAACAACCTATCGGTGCTCTTTCCATTCAAATTGTTTTCCTTTAATATAACTGTGTCACTGTTAGCCTGGTGAATTTTGGGCTGTTCTACACATCTCCCACACTGAGGGAGCACTTTGGGGTGAGTTTTCCCTTGATGAAGGGGCTTGACCCCGAAACTTTTGCTGGGATCTCACCAAAATAAAAACAGTTTGAATTTATGTAGAAGCATTGAAGTGAGTGTGCCTTTTGTTTCTGTTTTTGTGAGTTTTCCCTTTTGGCTTTTACTGATAATAGTGAACGATCCTACTGACGTGTTTTTCTATGATACAGACTTTTTTCACAGCCACCGCTTGCTGGTCTTAAAGTGTCAACCATGGGATCAGATAAACGGTAAGACTTGAAATTGTATTTATTATTCTTTATATAGTAACATTTGTGCAGTGCTCACCCTGGTAAAATTGTCCTTGGCTGTTCTTTACCATTAAAGTAATCTTAATTTTTCAGTGTGAGTCGCAGTGAGCGGAGTGGAAGATATGGTTCAGCGTTTGATAGAGATGATCGTGATGATAGAGACAGTAGGAGCCGGCGCAGAGATTCTGAATACAAAAGATACCGAGATGAGCGTAACGACCAATATGATGACTACAGAGATTATGAAAGTCCTGAGGTGAGTAACCTCAACAAGGATAATGAAATACTGTGTACACATGTGACATTTACATGGAGCATTTGTTAAATCATTGCAGATAAAATGGATGGGATATGATGTAAGCAACACACTGGGATTTACGTATTACTTGCATGTTACTGGAAAGTTGTAGCTACTTATAATAGTCTTTTATATGTTATGGACCCAAGAGCATATAATCAGATAAGCCCTTCTAAATCTTCTTTTTTTCTTTAGTTTAATTCCTGTGAGGTCTGCTGTGTTGGCTGAGAAATGCCTTTTTGAGCATATGTCAAAATGTACAATTATTCACTTTTATACTGCTTTGGGTCTCCGGGTAGCATGAATACAGATTTATTCGTGCACCTTGGCAATAATGTGACTTAAAGAGTTCGAAATAGGCCATACTGCTAGTAAGTTATACTAAACAAAAGTTGCCTCACTTTTTTTTTTTTTTTTGAATTTCTGATGTATTTCCTCTGTTTTAGCGTGAAAGAATGCGTGACCGAGAGAGGAGGAACAGTGATCGATCTGAAGATGGCTATCATTCAGATGGTGACTATATGGACCATGACTACCGCCAGGACTATTACATGGATGAAAAAGAGAGCAAGACAATCATGCTAAGGGGCTTACCCATTAATATTAATGAGAATGATGTGAGTTATGAAATAAAGACCAAGCTATTAATACTTCATTTTATGGAAGGATGGTTTCAAGGAGGTGCCCTTGTTTTGCCAATAATGATTCTTGAATGATTTCGACCTTTTAGACTAGTTTTGTTTTGTTTTTTAAAGTTTTTTTCCCCTGTGTTGGTCCTTTCATGCATTCGGCACAGGAGGAAACCCAGGCCTGTGGAGCAAATACAGTGCAAATACAGGTGGAACACAACTTTATTGGGCAGATTTATTAAATATATAATATAAATTGAAAATTTGCTTAAATTCAACCTTTAATAAATGTGCCTCTATGAATTCCACCTGTGTTCAGGGTCTGCACCACAATGACTAAAGTATTACTGAAAATAATGGGTTGGAACACATGAAAGATCCTAACGCGGGACTAAATGCCTGTCCTTACTCACCGTTTTTAACACTTTCGGTTCTCAAAACATTAAATCTAGTCTGTGACTAGAAAAAGATGTAAATAGCCGATTCGAATGACCAAATTTTTTTTTTCATTAAGTTAACTATTTGAACATTTTAAATTAATATTTGCGTTACAGCAATGCTTTCCCACTTAATGGTTCTGTGCATTTTAGATTCGTGAGCTGGTGGAGTCTTTTGAAGGGCCGCAGCCTGCTGATGTGCGGCTGATGAAGAGAAAGACAGGTGAGGTTCTATCTGGCGTGATGTGTTGGACTTTTGCTCTTTCTGAAATCCGTTACTTTCACACTGCTCTCCTTTTTGGTAATAAGGCCCTTACCCATCCTTCATTCAAAATAAGGCTTTTATCAACCTGTTATGGCTAAGGAACCTCTTAGTTTGAAATATGATTTTGTTTTATGTGTAGCATATTGTATGAGTACTTTGGTAAGTAAAACTGTAGGCTTTTACTGTTGCGTGAGTGGAATTTACCACTCTTCTGAATACAACTGATGTACTTGGAGTCTTCAGTACCTGTATCACATGTACGGTGCAGCCTTATGGTACGCACAGTACACCTGTGAGAAAATATTAAGTTGCGCATAAATTACCTGGAGGTTCCTTTTTTTTTTTTTTTTTTTTTTTTGTTTGTGGCAAACACTGTATAGACAGGTAGGAGGACTACACCCATGGAAGTCATGCCATAAAGCACTGCTAGAACCATGGGCTTTGTCAGTTGGAGAGATGCAGCTGTGTTTTATGTAAAAGGAACTAACTAACACTAGTATCCCGTCTATATCTGAATGCTGTCTCTAGGTTTAAGCCGCGGTTTCGCCTTCGTGGAGTTTTATCACTTGCAAGATGCTACCCGCTGGATGGAAGCCAATCAGGTTGCTTCACTCGCCAAGTCTAAAATACTCCTGAGAAATGGCACATTTACATATGTCTGTAATTAAGATCGAAAAGCAGGGGGGAGGGGATAAAGGGAGAGAGGCTTAGAGGAAACTTGACAAAGGCAATACATGCTCTGTGTACATTAAAGTTATAATAGTCTGTATGTACTAGTTGTAAACATAGATTTAGACATGCACCAGTAAATAGGAAATTTTTCTTTTGGTGCAAAAGCTCTTTAACAATAGACCCCTTACAGGTAAAATATGTGAACATAAAGTTGCCTTTTCAACTGGCCTATACATGTGAGGTTGGAACTTTTCCAATTAACTAATAAAATTCATTATTATAACAGTTGATATATCCATATTCATATATGTGTGTGTATATAAAATCTATTTATATATAAATATATTCCACTTTGATTCTCATGTCCCTTTTTCACCATGTTATGCATGGGTATAACATTTCAACTTTAATGTACACAGAGCTCTGGTGTGTCAGTTGTTTAAATGACATTGCAGGTCCAGTCCCCTCCCTCTCCCTGGGTACTGCTGAGTACATCTGGCAGACACATGTTCATTATAACTCCACATGGACAGCAGATTTATTTAATGAAGTGGGAAGTTTTTCATAAAGGAATTGTTTTAAAATAAATGTATTTAAAAAAAATTACCCCAAATCAAATGTAAAGCCTGTTGGTGTAGAGCATTGAAAAAGCAGAAGTTATGCAGTGTGTTAGATATACTACTATACCCACATAGTAACCCTCCACATCCCATAGAAGGGGATATTGACCTATGGCAGTTAGTTCAAGCTCATTGAGAATAATTTTATGATGCTAATTTCTGGTCTAGTGATCAGCATATTATTCTTCTAAAGTGATTCTTCTGCTATGGTCTGGCCATACATATCATTTTTAGCAGAGGTTGTAAGGATAGTGACATTAATGCAGTATGTAAGAATTCACTTTAATAGTTCACCTACACCTTGCAGAGTTCACCAGTACATGAGTTGGATGGGAATTATCCTAAAATCAGACAATTCATTCATATTTTAAGATCATTTTATGACTTGATAATCATGGCTCTTGTACATATCCTTTCCTAAGAAAGATTAAGTTAGTCTGTCCTGGGAAATAATTGTAGTAAAACTTTTAGGAAAGAGGGGGGCATCATTCATGTTTTGTATACTGAGTTTAAAATAGGCTTTTTTGGGTTGATGGTTTTTAAATTAGTGCCCTTTAAAATGGCAAATTTTCATAGTCTTCCCATCATGACCCTTCCTGAACCGGTGGCATTATCGTTTTTCTATGCTCCTTGGTCTAGACATGGTTATGATATGGGGTTTAACTATCCACCATTCACTGTGTGTTTGCAAAAACTGATATACCCTGGAAATACTGCGTGCGCTATTGAACCTTCCGTTTATCTTTTTTCTGGAAAGTTCTCAACCCCTTTGACTACTTCCCCCTGCTCCCTTCTTTCTGTTTCTGCCAATGGAAATTCTTTGCGCGCCTCTGTCTACCTCTCCCTCTGAATCCAGTTCCTCGCACCACCCCTCTGTGAGAGGTTGGTCAGGCAGAACATTAGCTGGCGGTGGGTGGTCCTTCCCCACATTGCTGTCCATTATTATGTCGGGATCTCATTCCCCTATGCCTGGGGATCGCTATTCTCTCTCCAGAAAGTTGGCATTAATTGTATCTTTTATGTTCTTGCAGAAAAAGCTTGTAATCCAGGGAAAGACTATCGCCATGCATTACAGCAATCCACGACCCAAATTTGAGGACTGGCTGTGTAACAAGGTATGTTCTGTTTTAGCATTTGTTTATTTAATGCCACTTGTGATTATTACAATTGTTTGTTGTTCAAAGAAGTAGGATATCCCTTCTGATGCACTTAGATGATAAGGGAAACTTTCATAAGTTGCATTACAAAAGTGAGTGGGACTATTCTTGTACTCACAGCTGGCTGATTGATGAGTATCTTTAATATAGTCCTATATTAAATAAGGTGTCTCTTTGACAGAAGTCTGCTCATGCCAATGTAGGTAAAGGATTCAAATTCAGTCATTTATACTACTAATAATTATTGTATTGTGTTCACTTTCCAAACACTTTTTTTCAGTTCTATTGTTTTCATATTGATCACCATAAACAAAGGCTTTATTCAATTGCTTTCAATCTTTTATTTTTTACAGTTCTCCCAAAAATTTAAAGGGGAACTCCGGCTTCCAAACCAAAATTTGATAAAGAGGCTCACATAACACAGAAACCCCTAATATACCCATCACAGTTACCTGTTTCTTCAAAAAGTATGAATAAATGCCATTTTCTATGCTGGAATACAACAGTTCTTTTCTTTCTGCATCATTTGAAATCCTGGCAGGGAAGGAGGGACTAAAACACTGATGTTACAAATTGTAACAACTTCTCCACAGTTTACAGACATGCAGGGACTACATAACCCACAATGCATTGCACTGTGATGTTCTGTTCCTCATTGAAATCACTTGTGCAGGGAATTGTGGGGTTTGTAGGATGCAGTCTAAGCACAGCTGGCTGATACAAAGTAACAGTAGTCAGCCAGCTCAGCAAAGTAGTCAGAAAGATCAGCAGAAGAGCAGAGGGCTAGGCTTAGGGAACTGTCAGAAAACATTAAAAATCATGAAAAGTCTGCATATTTTTTAATTGATGTATATTGCAAAGTTGCTTGAAATTGTTTACTTTTCAAAAAGCTTATGTTTTTTGTGGAGTTCCCCTTTAAGTTTAATGTTTCTGTCTAGTGTTTTGAGTCTGACCGCTCGGTAATCCAGGAACAGATTCTTGAACTGTTACAATTTGCTACATGTAGTTGATGCAATTAGTTGATACATTTCTCCGCAGTATCTGTAGAATATTTGTAACTATTGTATCAATCCCAACAGTTGCCTTTAATGAAACAGGGTTTCTTTTTTGGCCGGGCTAAAGATAACAAATGTATCAATTTAGAAGTTACAAGGTCATGCCCCCCCCCCCCAGAAATAAAGCTTCAGAAAAACTATCACAAATAAAAAGTATTTGGAAAAAGTCTCTATTTCTGGTCAACTGTCTGAAACCAACTGATCTGGAAAAAGTGTTTGAAGGTGAACAACCCCTTTAAGGCTTCCAGAGTATCCCGGCTGTACATCACAAATTAATATAGGAAGATTGCAATGGAAGTGGTAATGTTTGTCATGTAATTTAAAGGAACAGCAACACCAAATAATTAGTGTTTTTAAGTTCTTAAAATATAATGACCTGTACTGTTTCCCTGCACTGGTAAAACTGGTGTGTTAACTGCAATGTATTCACTGTCTTTTCTCCTTTTTCAGCTTAAGTGGCTGCCCCCATGGCTACACAGCCTTGTTTATGTAAACTTTAGTAGTCTTTCTAAAGCAACTTTTCTAGCCTTTCTAACTTTTACCAGTGCAGGATAACAGTACATTATATTTTAATTACTTTAAAATACTTTTTTTTGGTTCCTTTAAAGGTCACCTGTCAATCACCCCCCCCCCCCACCATTGAATCCACTTTAGAATATCAGATGCATAATTTGTTCGCTTTATATCATGCACTTTGCTGACGTTTTTCTTCAGGACTCACTTATACTTATAATGATGGGTGGGAGAATGTTGGCAATTGAGTGGTTATTAAGTGCAAAGCTCTCTGGTTTTATAGTGTGGCCTGTACAACTTTCGTCGAAGACTAAAATGCTTCCGCTGTGGGGCAGCCAAGGCTGGTGAGTGTTAAAATGGCAGGAACTTTTACCCTTTTAACCCTGATGAGCTGTTTTGTTCTGTGCATACTGATGCATTGTTTCACCCTTTGTCATCCTTCTGATGATTCCATTTGTTGCCCATATTTTGAACTTGGTGGCTAGTTTGTGAATCCCATTTTTTTCTACATTTGTCCTTTGCAGAATCTGATATGGAAGCCCCATCAGGATCATCTGAAACTCCTCAGTCTGCTGATTACTATAGTGACAGTAAGTATTTTTAAGGCTTTGGTTATGCGAGGGTCAATTATGTACAGTCCATAGATGAGAGATTATCAAATGCATTTTAGAGTAGACTGCTGTTTTTCTGACGCCTTTACAAAAAGGTCTGTGTCATGTCTGCAGAGAATGGCTGGCAAAATGAATGTAATAGCATTTGTAAATTACAAAGCTTTAGAAAAAATATATTGGTCTGTACATATTTAAAATGTTGGGTTTGTGGGCTGCCTTGGAAATTACCTTTTTACAGACAGTTGGGTGTAACCTTATTAGGTGGCTATGTATCCTCAGCCATAATCCTTCGGAATATTGGACCCCACACTGTAGTGGATTCCATCTTATCTGCACTTGCTCCCTATGTCTCACTTGTGGTCAGCAACATCCGCCTTATTAAGGACAAGCAAACCCAGCAGAACCGAGGCTTTGCATTTGTGCAGCTTCCTTCAGCTCTGGTAAGTTGGGTTCTTCTCGCTTTCTGTTCAGTCTCTTATCTTTCTTGGACAAACCTAACTTTTTTTTTTTTATCGGATTTATTTATCAGGAGGCATCACAGCTCCTACAAATTCTACAGACTCTGCATCCCCCTCTCAAAATTGATGGGAAAACTATTGGTGTGGATTTTGCAAAAAGCGCTAGAAAGTAAGTTTGGCTTAAGTACAAAAAATGTTTGCAGTAAGTAACAAAACTGAAACCTCACATTTCTGTTTTATCAGGATATGGGAATGCATCAATTTGATCTACTTGTATGTTATCTGTACATTCTGAGAGCACCTATCGTGCATTTGGATGAACATATTCATGTGCATTTGGCCAATCTAGCTTTCAGAAATCAAGTGTGCCATTGATGAAGTGCTTAGAAGGCACCAGAAGCAGTTGGTGGGGATGCTTTAAATGGCCAAATCCACACTGCCTCTTGTTATACACAAGCATTCTACCAAGTCAGTTGAGATTTTGTCCACTACTTTTCTTTATAAAAAGAATAAACAGTGGCTAGTTTATATACCACAAAAGGTTTTACGTTTTTCTTAAAGCAAAATCAAATATGAGCATAGGTTTATGTACTTCCATGTATGATTTAAGTAATGACACCACTAAAAATGTTTTGAGAACTATTTGGAGTTCTTTTCTCTCTATACTTCTGTTTATGATATAATCTGGCCCACATACCTGTAGTATATCTGTTAATTGGCCTATTACATGGAGATAATTTGGGCATCACAGCTTTATAGATTTTTAAAATGTGCCTTTGTTTGCTTTAACTGGTTCTCCATTCCTCTTTTAAACAGGGATCTTGTGTTGCCAGATGGGCACAGAGTTAGTGCATTCTCTGTGGCAAGCACCGCTATTGCTGCTGCACAGTGGTCTGCCACTCAGGTGAATATATTATTTATAGTCCATTATGGTCCTTAATACTCTTTTTGATTTGCAAATTTTAAGTGCATCATTAACTTTAAAACCATTTGTTGACCATTCGCATCCAATCAGTTTAGTCTCCTTACCATGCAACTAGATGGTCTATTTTGAAGACAGTATAGCCCTTAGGATAGCTCACCTACTCCTTTTTAAGTGAGATTCCTTACTAGTATAGTTGACACCCTTTGCTGTGGAGATGACCTATGTTTTTATCCTGCCTCAAGGCAGGAAACTGTTTATGTGCTAACTCTATTATGTAAAAATATGTATGTATAATTTTTTTTTATATAGTGCTACTGATGTACACAGCACTGTACAGTAGAAAAATGAGTAGACTCTGCTGTACAACAGTATTATTTACTGTTACTAACAAGATTCGAGAAATTTGAATCCTGTAGCTGCCATGATAACTTATTACAGCATCCACAGTGCCTTCAGTTAATAGAATGTAGATATTTTAAGGTTTCAATCCAGTAAAGTCTTTCTATTTTGTAGCCGGCTCAGCAAAGTGGTGAAGCTGGGGATTATGCATACCTGCAGCAAGGACAGGAAGGCAATTCTAATTTTGGACAATGCTCCCAAGATTACCAACCATTTTACCAAACACAGACTGCAGCGGTAGACCAAGACACGGCACCACAATCGGGTATGAACTCAATATAACTTTCTGGTTGAGTTAATATAACATATCCGTATGTTATTCTATCTCTTTTATGAAGTTGTGACATGTTCCAGTCATTTCACCAGTCATTCCAATTTTTTATACAGAGGGTTCTCCAGTACCAGCAACTACAAGTGCAGTGGTGTGTCAAAGTCCTCAGATGTACCAGCAACCCGGTTCTCCGGTATTCAACTTTTTATTTACTTTTTGGTATTGTTTTTTTTTTATGCTTGTTTTGTATTCTTAACTATGCCTTTATTCCTTTAACCACAGACCCAGTCTGGTACAAGTACAGCTGCCAGCACAACTCCAGCATCTACTACTAGCACAGAAGAAGCAACCACTCCTACTGCCATTGTTCCTGGAGTAAAATACTGTAAGTTCTACACTGCTTTTACTAAATTATTTTGAATCTGTATGGAAATTGTATCATAAATTTTTTTTTCTGTCATTTTACCCCAGCTGTTCCAGATACTTCCACGTATCAATATGACGAGAGCTCAGGATATTACTATGATCCGCAAACTGGCCTTTACTATGATCCCAATTCTCAGGTATACATCTATTTTTACTTGTCATAAGCCTAGCTCACTGTGCTATAATACCCAGAATAATAGAATACCCAGAATGATTGCCCTTTATATAAAAAAAAGCTGCATTGTCAAGGAATTCTTCTCCCCTTATAGGTCTGATAATTGAGGTTATTTTTAAAACGTAGAAGATACTTGCTTTATTAAATGACTTATGTTGTAGATCAAAAACAGAATTAATTGTGAAGAAATGTGAATTGCTTGTAATTTCCTTTTATGTATGTTTCAGCTGTGATGGCTGTGTATTTTCCTTTGGTTTCCTGCAGCAAACTTTTGTTACACAGTCTGGATAGAAAGTTCAGAAATATTTTTTTTTTTTTTTTTGGTTTCATTCAGCATCTTGTGTTTAACGTATCGCACCTACTGTGCTTCATGACTATGTTCCACAAATTGCCCCCACACCCCTAAATAGTTTGTTTATTAAGGACATCTTTTACTTCATTTCCCTTTTTTGCAGTATTACTACAACTCACTGACTCAGCAGTATCTATATTGGGATGGTGAAAAACAGACTTACTTGCCGGCTGCTGATGGAACAGGACAAAGTGGAGCACAACCCAATGGTGCAAATCCAGGCACTTCCAAGGAAGGCAAAGAGAAAAAAGAAAAACCAAAAAGCAAGACAGCTCAACAGGTACATACGACTCTTTGTTACTTCTATCGTATGTTTGATGTCTAGGTCTGTGTGAGCTTTTGTTTTTTCTTTAAAATTTTCCATTGATGTGGTGACAGTTTTTTTTTTTTTTTTTTTTTTAAATATGACTGAGTTGTATTTGCTTGTGTGACTGCAGACATTGGCAGCTGTTGCTAGAACTTTCAAACAGATTAGTATCATAATTCTTCAAGCCACCTATCTCAAGGGCCAGTTTCCCCTTCTGCTTTTGCAAGAAGATAGCTCAGAACTCATGGATTTACACTAGACTGCAGTTTTGTTTTGGCCACTACTACTTTCGTCCGCTTTTAAAGGTATAGGGACACGTAGTATAGCTGCTATCACTTGGAAGCAGCACACAACTAAATTTTGCTCCTCCTCAGTTATATCCCCCAGCCAGGAACAGTTTAAGGCAGTTCAAATGTGTATAAAATTATTTATCCACTCTTGTGACTATAATAATTCCAGTTGGAATCTTCAGGTCAGGCAAGCATGCCTGTTGACTGCCAGCCAGAGCCAGCTGCATTTGTAAATCTGTTTTTATTTGAAAAAAATCATATTTTTACACTTGACATTTTCTATATTCCAAGATTGCAAAGGATATGGAGAGATGGGCCAAAAGTTTAAACAAACAGAAGGAAAATTTCAAGAACAGCTTCCAGCCACTCAGTTCTCGTGATGAAGAGAGAAAAGAGTCGGCAGCAGCAGATGCTGGATTCGCTTTGTTTGAGAAAAAGGTAAGTTCAAAATAAATACCTAAACATTAGATTAAAGGGAATATACAGTGTTTAAATCAAATCATGTTAATCTTTTTTTTCTTTTTTTTTTTTCTCAGCAAGGAGCATTGTTTGAGAGACAGTTTCTACCAGATATGATGATGATGATGGTGAACACTGAGGAAGAAAAGCCTCCAAATGTGAGCAGATTTCTTTTTCATTTAATGTCTGTTCTGATTATTCATTATTTAACCAGGGTTACTTGCTTCCATTGTCAAAATCAATGCTGCTTTTAGGGCTCAAGTCCTAGTGTTTTGTATAGTACAAAGAACAGGGATCCTTACCTAGGCATCAAAATTCTTGCAAGGAGGGGGTTTTAGGGTTAAAAGGACTCCTTTAAAAAAACATTTACTAGTTATTTTGAAATTAAAGGAACCGTAGCGCCAAAAACTTAAAATACTTTAAAGGAATGGCAATATAATGTACTCTTGACCTGCACTGGTAATACTGGTGTGTTTGCTTCAGAAACTCTACTGTAGTTTATATAAACAAGCTGCTGTGTAGCCATGGGGCAGCCATTTAATCACAGGATACACCGTAAATAACAGATTAAGTACTGAAGAAAGTCATTGTATATTACAGAGCTTGTCTGTTATCTGCTGTGTATCCTTTGCCTTTTCCTCTTTTTCCAGTTTGAGGGGCTGCCCCTATGGCAACACAGCAGTTTGTTTATATAAACTATAGTAGTCTGAAGCAAACACACCGGGTTTGCTAGTACAGTGTAACCCTACATTATAAAGGGATTTTATACTTACTGGAAAATCCTTTTTCTAGTAGGCCCGAACTGTCAGTGCAAACGTGTGGGTTAATATCAATCTCATCTCTGGAAGCAGGACAGAAGAATAAGACTCTTGACCCTTTCCCTGGTATGTAAGTTGTGGCTCCACCTCCCATTGCCAGTTCATTTGTAAAGCTTAATGAGGTGGAGTGTATTCAGGAAAGTAGAAGTAAGGTCAAGAGTCAGTTATTAACATATGGAAAAAAAATGTTATGTGCACAGACCCATACTAAGATCAGCCTGGGTGGGACTTATTGCACTGACAGTTCCTGGAGTGCTAGTACTATCGTTTGTTGCTCTAGAATGTTTATCGGGAGCTGTGATTCTTGGTTGTCCCAACGGCCTTGTAGAGTGATGGTGCGGTGAATTAGGGGAGTAATTGTAAGAAGCTGTACTTCTGTTTACTCTCACCTTATTAGTGTTGGTCATAGGGAGTAATAATAGGTAGCACTGCATACCCTTTACTCTAATACAAATGCAGCTGAATGGTATTGGGCCTACCAACAGCGTGATGTGCACTGATTCCACTTGCTGTGTAAGCAAGGAGGGAATTACTGGCCTCTCTGGATGCCCTTGTTGCCCCTCATCTCTGATTTATCCAGGGCTGATATATTCAGGTGATTCCACTTGCTGTACAACGCACTGCAAGGAGGGAAAGTCACCATACGTTGGGAGACGGCAAAGCATGTCCCCATCTTTGAATGTAGAAGCTCTGAAGCTAAAGGAAAAAAGAATTGGAAAGAACAACTCTTTTTCTGTCCTTCACCTCCGAGGCAGGACAAAGAACTGGCAATGGGAGGTGGAGCCACAATTTATATTCCAGGGAAGGGGTCAAGAGTCTTATTCTTCTGTCCTGCCTCCAGAGATGAGATTGAGATTAACCCACACGTTTGCACTGACAGGAGGGCCATCTAGAGAAATTTACATTACTTTAAAACACTTGCATAGAAAGATGAGTTATAAAAAGTAGAGGTATTAATGTGTGTCATTACAGTGCATTTGTTTTTAAGATGGGGTCAGGGACCCCCATTTAAAAGCTGGAAGAGTGCAAATAATTTAAAAACTACAAAAAAAATGAATTAAGTCAACCAGCTAAAAATTTGCTTTATTTATTGTTTAACATACGATAAAAGTTAACTGAAAGGTGAACCACAATTTTAAGGAGAGAAATTGAAATCTTAATGCCTGAATATAAGTGGAGTTTATTTGCAGTTATAAGTGTATAATGGGCTCTTGTGACTTGCAGAAAGCACTGGTTGCTGCTTATAGTGGTGATAGTGACAATGAAGAGGAGCCTGAGAGACTTCTTGGGGCAGTGGATGAGGAAAAGTTGGTGGACTGGAAGAAGCTGGCATGTCTTCTATGCCGCAGACAATTTCCAAATAAAGATGCCCTGACAAGACATCAGCAGCTGTCAGACCTGCATAAGGTGGGCTGCATTTTGTTATTTTTATTTATTGTTAGCTGTTACTTAATATGTGGAGCAGTAGTCAGCATAGTGAAATGTAATTTTTACTACCCAACAGCAAAACCTGGAAGTCTATTGTAGGTCAAAGATGTCTGAACAAGAGTTTGAAGCTTTAGAACAAAGCGAGAGAGAGGTGAGACTCTTACTCCTGCACAGAATGATTGCAATAGGTCTAGTGAATTGAAACTAAACCTTGTGGTCCTGATGGGTTTATATTGGTCTTCTCTCAGGCAAAATACAGAGACCGGGCAGCAGAAAGAAGAGAGAAATATGGCATTCCAGAGCCCCCAGAACCCAAACGCAAGCGATTCGACCCTACTGTGGTGTAAGTATGCTGCACCATAAAAACCTTAGGGTAGACATCGATATAAAGCATTCTAGATAAACGTTACTTCATGTATCAACGCTCAGACCTAATGGACATGTTTAGAGATTTAAACAACTTCCTTTATCCTCTGGTACAGGAATTATGAGCAACCTACGAAGGATGGAATTGATAACAGCAATATAGGAAATAAGATGCTGCAAGCCATGGGTTGGAAGGAGGGCTCTGGACTGGGCCGAAAGAGTCAAGGAATTACAGCTCCTATTCAGGTAATATAATCCTAATCCAATTTAAAGCAGGCCAGTTTATCATTTTGGGGCTATGTTGCAGTATGAAGTATGCATGATGAGTTTTTACACTGTTCTCTTATTTCCTAGGCTCAAGTCAGAATGAGAGGGGCCGGTCTGGGAGCCAAAGGCAGTTCATATGGAGTAAACACATCAGACTCTTACAAGGATGCAGTGAAAAAGGCAATGTTTGCACGCTTCTCAGAAATGGAATGAGAGACTGTAAACGGTAGCCTGGGTTAACATTTAAACATTAGTGCTGTTTCTCTGGATAAGCAAAACTGAAAAACACATGGAGGACTGTTCTTGAAGTGTAAATATGTAATATATATTGTGTGTATATTATATATATATTGTACAGTGTATATATTTTTTTGTAAACACTTAAACCATCAGAAACAAGTTTTTGCATTGAGATTTGAGTCCGTTTTTGTATGTGACACACTAAAAGTTGCTTGTAAAACTCTCAAGTGTTCTCTTCTGACAAACCCATGGAATCATTTTATTGCAAGATCACTGTGTTGTCATAAGACCTAACACCAGCGCACAACTGTGCTCCCTCAAAGGACCCTGTCATAGCACAGTATCAAGCCAACTTTGTATATGGAAAAACTTTGTACATAAATTGTCTGTTTTTTTTTTTTTTTTTTGTTTTTTTTTGGACTTTATTGCCCAAATAAATTTCAATAATTGAAAAAATAAAAAAGTCTGCTATAATACATGGAAGGTTATTAGCTCAACCCTGATAAACATCAGGGAGTGAAGTTTTAAGTAGAACAGTTGTATAGAAATGTTTTCTTCACATTTGAAAAAAGTGGATAAAATAGTTTGGAACCCAGACTTGTAGGACTACACTACACGTGAGACGTGTATGATAGAGAGATTGCATCCTACATGTCTGATGTAGTCGCCTGTGTTAAAATGAGACTTGTACAAATATCTGACGTGTAAATCGGGACTTTGGAGTCTGTACATAAATGCTTCAGCTCCAACGTCTCTGTTTTTAAAGGAACAGTAACACCAAAGACTGTATCAAAATAATGAAAATATAGTGTACTGTTGCTCTGCACTGGTAAAACTGGTGAGTTTGCTTCAGAAAGACTACTATAGATGATATGCTGTGTAGCCATAGGGGCAGCCATTCAAGCTGGGGAAAAAAGGAGAAAGCACGCAGTTATTGCACAGGCAATAACCGATAAAACACCATTGCATTGGACAGTGCTTAGTTCAGTTTTTTATGTCCTCATGAGGTTAGGGTGTGTAGTTTGACTTCACTGGAAGTCTTTTCTCTGTCAGTTCATCCTGACAACAGGAGATGGTCAAGATTCCTACACTAAGTAGAGTGTTTCTGAATGATGTCTCCTAATGTTGGAACAGTCTCTGGGGACTCATTGGTGCCAGAGGCACTGACCATACAGCCTGATTAACCTCTACTTTCCACTAACAGGAGAGAGTCAGGTAAGTGCTACAACCCTTTCTTATATCTCTCTCTATCCCCTGTTCCTGTGGAACCCTTCCTGCAATGTGGCGGGCGGGGAGAGCAGGAGAAGAACCCGCTACCTGCGAAGAGCTGAGAGGTCAGCCCGAACTTGCCCAACCCGCTGGTATAGGGCCGGCCCACACATCACTAATCTCTTGCCTTGAAATACTACTCTAAATAATACTCTAACTGTAACAGGAAGAAGTGTGGGAGCAAAAGACAGAACTCTGTCTGTTAATTGGCTCATGTGATCCAACATGTATGGTTTGTTTGTGTGCACCGTGAATCCTGCAATCCCAGGAGGGCCCTTTTTTTTTTCTTTTTTTTTTATATGGCAATTTTCTATTTAGCATAATCCAATGGCACAGACTACTAAAGTATATTGTTATGAAAATGGTTTATATACATGAAGCAGGGTTTTACACAGCTGTTTTATGCAATTTGTTTTTATAAAGACCTACATTGTTCAGATGTATAGTTTTCATTTAAAGGTATATTTCTGTAAGGGAGAATCGCAGGGAGTTAGAATGGCCTTCTTAAAAGCTCTGATTAATGAATACATATCATATCCTCTAGATCAGGATTCCCCAACCTTTTTTTTTTTTTACTTATGAGCCATATTAAACTATAAAAAGAGTTGGGGAGCAACACAAGCATGAAAAAAGTTCCTGGGGTGCCAAATAAGTGCTCTGCTTGGCTGTTTTATATCCCCTATGTGGACTGACAGCCTACAGTAGACTCTGTTTGGCAGTACACCTGGTCTTTATGTAACCAAAACTTTCCTCCAAGCCTGGAATTCAAAAATAAGCACCTCCTTTGAGGCCACTGGGAGCAACATGTCCACGAGCCACTGGTTGGGGATCACTGCACGTCTAGATTACAATCGATCTCTTTATTGATTTGGATAACAAAATCCTGAAAATTTGAGCAGAGGGGAATGAAGTGGCCTATAGCAAAGTATTGGCCAAACACTCGTTCCTGAATAATGATGTAATAACCCTATAATACACAAAAGCCATGAATATCTTGTAAATTATATTCTTATAAACGGTGAGTTCTGATGTCATCGGTTATAAACGGTGAGTTGTGATGTCATTTCTGTCACATGACTCACTGAAATTTGTGTATTATAATAAAAAAAGTACCCCCAGTTTCAAAATATGAGGATATTAGGAGTTACCTTGGCATTCCATGACCTGTATAAAATAGGGATGCACCAAATCCAGGATTCGGTTCGGGATTCAGCCAGGGTTCAAACTTTTTCCGCAGGATTTGGCCGAACCGAATCCTAATTTGCATATGCAAATTAGGGGCGGTTGGGGAAATTGCCTCGTGTTTTTTTATGGTTATGAAACTCCTCGGTAACAAAATATCCTTATATTTAACAATAGGGGGTACTTTATTCACTATATAATCTACACCCTCCAAATGGATATCAAGAAAGTTAATGTGATAATCATTATTCAGATGTAAATTGAAGGTAAAAGTCATTAGTATTTAGATATTAGTCACCAAATAAATACATATATTCCCACCATTCCATGTACACATTGGAGTAGAAGAGTGCCAATTTCGCTCTTATAAGGGTCCCTTGTCCCCTATTTATGCAGAGTAGCGCTTATGGGCGCCATCTTTCGGGTCTTTGGTCTTCTTCGGATCCTTTTCCTTCCCTTCGGTAATTCACAGAACTGTTTGGAGCATGTTGGTACGAATACTAGAAGGCTTAAACTGCACATGCGCCAAATACAGCATTCCCTTACAGGAGAAGACTGAAGACCCAGAAATGGCGCCCATGAGCTCCGCTGCACTACTCTGCATAAATAGGTGAGTGTGCTGTCCAGGGACCCTTTCTGAAATAATGCACTATGTGATAAGTAAGCAGGGAGGGTGACTGTAGTAACTGGGGCTTTTCTTATTGGGGGCGTTAGTTCTCCAAATCTGATTGACTGCTAATACTGAAAAGTTAAATCAACTGTGTAAATGTTTCAAATGTACTCAGTTTTCCTCGTTTTCAATGTATACTCTCACAACATTGAAAAGTATTTCATGGAACATCAGTTAAAGGGCATATAAAGTCTAAAATAGAATAAGGCTAGAAATGCTGTATTTTGTATACTAAATATAAACATGAACTTACTGCACCACAAGGGGTCACCAGCTTGTAACTTTGTTATACATCTTTGCAAGACTAAGACTGTGCACATGCTCAGTGTGGTCTGGGCTGCTTAGGGATCGTCATAAACAAAGCTGCTTGAGTTCTGTATGGCTGGGAAGTAAGATGGGGGCTCCCCCTGCTGTACATAAGTATAATTGTTTCCCTGCTCAACAGTTAGGGACCATCTGACAATTCCTATCCACAGCAGTAAATGAAGGGAGAATTTCACTGCATACAGTCAGGTTTCTTATAAAAATGATACACATTTTTTAGTTAAAGTATATTGGAGATAGGTTTCTTTTTCATTAAAGAAAGTAAAAATGGGATTTTATTTTTTTGCCTTTACATGCCCTTTAAAAACGCGATAAACAATTCATTAAAGTAGATCAATAACTGTATGACCAACAGTAAGGTGACATACATTCACAAAGAATCATGTCCCCCACTATTGTTAATGATCGCTAAAACATTATATTTGGTTATTAGGCCAAGAATTAATGAAGTAAGGCTTCCAAAATTGCCTTGTAATTGTCAAGGTATTTAAAGCAGACAATGAAAGTCATTTACAAATTAAACGTGAAAAAAAAACATTTTTCTGTTATAAAGGTGTGTAAATATGGGTTAGGTCCAATATTCATTGCAGTCACTTCTGTGCCCTCGGGGATAGTGATGGGCGAATTTATTCGCCAGGCGCAAATTCGCGACGAATTAGCGCGATTCGCGCCCAGCGAATAAATTTGCAAAACACCCGCGAAAATTTGCGCCGGCGTCAAAAAACTTTCGCGAATTTTTCGCCATTTCGCGTGAAATTCGCGAATTTTTCGGCGAAGCGAAACGGCGCAAATTCGCCCATCACTACTCGGGGACAATTAGTGGTCGGAGGATCAAACATGCTTAGTCAGTGTATTTAAAGGAACAGGAAGACCAAAAAAATTAAAGTGTTTCAACAGAAAATATAATGTACTGTTGCCCTTCACTTGTAAAACTGCTGTATTTGCTTCAGAAACACTACAATAGTTTATATAAACAAGCTGCTGTGTAGCCATGCAGGCAGCCATTCAAGCACAGGATACACAGTAGATAACAGATAAGTACTACTATAGTTTATATAAACAAGCTGCTGTGTAGCCATGGGGGCAGCCATTCAAGCACAGGATACACAGTAGATAACCGATAAGTACTACTATAGTTTATATAAACAAGCTGCTGTGTAGCCATGGGGGCAGCCATTCAAGCACAGGACACACAGTAGATAACAGATAAGTACTACTATAGTTTATATAAACAAGCTGCTGTGTAGTCATGGTAGCAGTTATTCAAGCACAGGATACACAGTAGATAACAGATAAGTACTACTATAGTTTATATAAACAAGCTGCTGTGTAGCCATGGGGCAGCCATTTAAGCACAGCATACAATAGATTGCAGATGAGTTATAAAGAATCCCATTGTATACTACAGAGCTTATCTGTTATCTGCTGTGTATCCTGTGTCTTTTCTCCTTTTTCAGCTTTGAATGGCTGTTCCTATGGCTACACAGGAGCTTGTTCATATAAAGTACAGTAGAGTTTCTGAAGCAAACACACCAGTTGTACCTAGGGTTGCCACCTTTTCCAATCGGGAAAGGGGCAGGGGACGGGTGTATGGCATCAGGGGGCGGGCCAGTGATGGAGTGGGGCCGATGACAGGGGTGAGACTGGTGACACGGTGATAAGCAATTGGATGATTGCCATGTCATTAACGTCCTGTTTCCTAATTAGGAGAGCCCTTCCAAAAACCAGGCTGTCCGGGTGAAATCTGGACAGGTGGCAACCCTAGTGGTACCAGTGCAGCACAACAGTACATTATATTTTCATTACTTCAAACCACTTTCACTTCTATGGCTTCACTGTTAACGAATTCTGCTTTTACATGGCCCTTCTCTTGCCATACGCTTTGAACTTTCTCAAAATATTGAGCGTGTGAATACGAGCAGACATTACCTCTAAATGGCCACTGTGTGGCAGTGTTGTACCATGCCACAAGCCATCTTCTAATTAAAGAGATGGTTCACCTTTAAGGTAGCTTTTATTATGTTATCTAACGGCCAATTCTAAGCAACTTTTCAGCTGGTTTTCATTATTTATTTTTTATAGTTATTTGCCTTTTTCTTCTGACTCCTTTGCTGCTTTTAAATGGGTGTCGCTGACTCCCTTCTAAAGCACAAATGCTACAAATGTATTGTTGTTGTTACGTTATTAGTGGTCTTTCTATTCAGGCCTTTCCTATTCATATCCCAGTCTCTTATTCAAATCAATGCATGGTTGATAGGGTAATTGGACCCTAGTTACCAGATTGGTTAAAATGCAAACTGGAGAGCTGCTGAATAAAAATCGAAATGACTCAAAAATGACAAATAATAAAAAATTAAAACATAAGGCAAATCGTCTCAGAATATCACTCTCTACATCATACTAAAAGTTAAAGGAAAACTATACCCTCCAAACAATGTAGGTCTCCATAAAAAGATATTGCATAAAACAGCTCATATGTAAAATCCTGCTTCATGTAAATAAACCATTTTCATAATAATATACTATTCTAGTAGTATGTGCCATTGGGTAATCATAAATAGAAAATCGCCATTTTAAAAAATAAGGGCCGCCCCCTCGGATCGTAGGATTCACTGTACTCACAAACAAACCAACAAACCATACATGTTAGGTCACATGAGCCAATTAACAGACAGAGTTGTGTCTTTTGCTTCCTCACTTCTTCCTGTTACAGTTAGAGCTGCAGTATTTCTGGTCAGGTGATCTCTGAGACAGCACACAGACCATCACCAAATGGTGGCTCAAGGCAAGAGATGTAAAAGGGCAATATTTACTTAAATATATATTCCAGTTTGGTAAGATTCTTTAATATGCCACTTAATATGATATGAACTATCTGTTGCTTAAGTGTTCATTTTGGGGGTATAGTTTTCCTTTAATTTAAAGGTGAAAAACCCCTTTAAAATCAGTTGTCCAACAAAAGTACAATCTTTCCCACAGAGGGCTCACTGCACCATAAAACAACAATCTCATTTACTTTGCTTAAAAGGTTAGAGTAAAGTAGAAGTTTTTACAATGGTTTAATGTATTTAAAAAAAACAGCTAAAGCCTGAAAATGAGGCTAATGGTGACCAGGACCGAACTGCCAATCTGTGGATTGTGACAAATGCCAGAGGGGCTGCTGTAAGGTGCTTTAATAAGTCACTATTTATTGGGCTGGTGGGGAGCTGTTTGGGTCTCTTTATACTTGAATTGCCAGGGACTTTTTTGAATCCAGGACTGATGGTGGCCATACACAGACTTAGAAGTATCCAACTAATAAATGCATGTACAACTGGATCTGCGACTCCTCTCACTTCCCCTCCTCCGAGTGTCCAACTGCTGGCGGATTCTGAACTTGAAGCCCCTCTGCTTTTCAGATAATCTGTGCACAACACACCGTGGAAAGGAGAGAGCCTTAATTCTTTGGTGGAATCTTCCTATGAAAACTCCATTCTCTGGTTGGATTTTTTTCACCAATAACCATGGTGGAATATTTTCAACAATACTAATGTTTCTGGTGGTATCATCTCAGCAATACCATTGGCATTGGTGAGCAAAATTACTGATTCTGGTGAGATCCTCTCGGTAAAACATTCCTGGTGGGATCCTCTTAGCATCATTTTTCTCTCTGGTTGTATCATTTCAGAACTCATCCCATGTGCCATCTTCTAAGCCAGGGGTCCCCAACCTTTTTTACCCATAAGCCACTTTTAAATGTAAAGAGAGTTGGGGAGTAATAGAACCATGAAAAAATCTCTTTGGGTGCCAAATAAGGGCTGTAATTGGTTATTTGGTAGCCCCTATGTGGACCTGCAGCCTACAGGAGGCTCTACTTGGCACTATACTTCTTTTTTATGCAATTTAAAGAGATACTGTCATGGGAAAACATTTTTTTTTCAAAATGAATCAGTTAATAGTGCTGCTCCAGCAGAATTCTGCATTGAAACCCATTTCTCAAAAGAGCAAACAGATTTTATTATATTCAATTTTGAAATCTGACATGGGGCTAGACATATTGTCAATTTCCCAGCTGCCCCAAGTCATGTGATTTCTGCTCTGATAAACTTCAATCACTCTTTACTGCTGTACTGCAAGTTAGAGTGATATCACCCCCTCCCTTTTCCCCCCCAGCAGCCAAACAAAAGAACAATGGGAAGGTAACCAGATAGCAGCTCCCTAACACAAGATAACAGCTGCCTGGTAGATCTAAGAACAGCACTCAATAGTAAATCCCATGTCCCACTGAGACACATTCAGTTACATTGAGAAGGAAAAACAGCAGCCTGCCAGAAAGCATTTTTTTCCTAAAGTACAGGCACAAGTCACATGACCAGGGGCAGCTGGGAAATCGATAAAATGTCTAGCCCTATGTCAGATTTCAAAATTGAATATAAAAAAATCTGTTTGCTCTTTTGAGAAATGGATTTCAGTGCAGAATTCTGCTGGAGTAGCACTATTAACTGATGCGTTTTGAAAAAAAAACATGTTTTCAGATGACAGGATCCCTTTAAACTTGTTTCAAAGCCTGGAATTCAAAAATAAGCACCGAGAGCAACATCCAAGGGGTTGGAGAGCAACATGTTACTCACGAGCTATTGGTTGGGGATCACTGTTCTAAGCCATACATGTCTCTGGTGGGGTCGTCTCAGTAAGACTCAGTTGCTCATGCATTTAATGGTTGATACAAAGAGACATGCAGCCAATGGGTATGTAGATAGAGCCAGTTACAAAAAGTTCTATAGTGCCAATGACAGCTACGTTCCACTTTCACAGTCATGACAGTAGATGGTGCTCATGTGCTGGCTCAAGCTAACATTAAATTTGCTACACTAACGAAGAGACAGAATGAAGTTATTTAATATTATATATATATAATAGGTTAATAATATTGCACATATTGAATTATTACGAGAAATACATGTATATATATAATTCTAGTAACCCATTATGACTTCAATAGGTTCAATATTATTAACATATTATATATATATATTTTATTTCCAAAGGTTCCTAGTGTGCACCTACTCATTTTGGATATTTATTAACACAGCTTTAGGTGGGCAGTACCTGGGTCATTTGTTGACATTTAACGGAGTGTGAGGAAAATCAACAGTTGCTTTTATATATATATATACAGTGCCCTTTCTACCAGGAGACAAGCTTGCTGTAGGTGGCACCCTGGTAAGCGTAAGAGCCAAATTTCCATATTTAAAGCAGAACTAAACCCTAAAAATGAATATGTTAAAAATGCAATATTTTACATACTGAACTTATTGCATCAGCCTAAAGTTTCAGCTTGTCAATAGCAGCAATGATCCAGGACTTCAAACTTGTCACAGGGGGTCACCATCTTGGAAAGTGTCTGTGACACTCACATGCTCAGTGGGCTCTGAGCAGCTGTTGAGAAGCTAAGCTTAGGGGTCGTCACTAATTATCCAGCAGAAAATGAGGTTGGTCTGTAATATAAGATGATGCTACAGGGCTGATTATTAGATTCTGATGCTAATTGTACTGGTTTCTGTGCTGCCATGTAGTAATTATATGTATTAATTACTAATCAGCCTTATATTGTGACATTTCTATTCTATGTGTACTGTATATTGTGAGTGGGTCCCTAAGCTCAGTAAGTGACAGCAGCACAGAGCATGTGCAGTGAATCAGCAGAAAAGAAGATGGGGAGCTACTTAGATATTTACTGCTTAAGGCAGAGGTGTCCAAACTTTTTGCAATGAGGGCCAGATTTGGTGAGGTAATGTGGGGGCCGACCATTCAGTCTGACATTCTGTGAAACATTAACATCATTTAACTCATTTAAACAAGGAATAACTGAGCCGTAGCAGTAATTTTTGGCCACCTAAGTGAAATGATCAACCATTTAAAGGGTATGTAAAAAAAATAAAAAAAAATAAAATTCCATCTTTACTTTCTTTAATGAAAAAGAAACCTATCTCCAATATACTTTAATTAAAAAATGTGTACCGTTTTTATAAGAAACCTGATTTTGTTTATGACGATCCCTAAGCAGCCCAGACCGCACTGAGCATGTGCACAGTCTTAGTCTTGCAAAGATATTTAACAAAGTTACAAGATAGGGACCCCCTGTAGTCAACTTTGAAAGCATAAATTATTTGTTTGATTAGGCTTGTGGTGCAGTAAGTTCATGTTTATATTTAGTATACAAAATACTGCATTTCTAGCCTTATTCT
The DNA here is from genome assembly GCF_017654675.1 of Xenopus laevis. Classification (NCBI taxonomy): domain Eukaryota; kingdom Metazoa; phylum Chordata; class Amphibia; order Anura; family Pipidae; genus Xenopus; species Xenopus laevis. The sequence continues at coordinate 105,105,406 of NC_054378.1, read as the reverse complement.
ATTTTAGACTTTGCATGCCCTTTAAGGCTTCAGGCAGATAAAATTTGGGAATGACTGTTTACATCAAACAAGCATATTATCAGGTATGAGGGATTAGATTGCAAGCCTGTGCCTGCCAGTGTGTAGCAATAGTCCTATCTCTGCCCTCTCTTCCTAAACAGAGCTGAACAGAGACCGGATGTAGCTCTAAACACATCTGGGAGACATATGTCCACACTACTGGATCTCCAGTGTAAAAGGCTCTTATAACCAGAGTAAACATTGCAGTCACAGGCAGATGGCACAAACAGAGCAGGGAAAATTATTCTGAAGGTCACCTAGGTAATTGCTGGGGGCATAACCACACAAAAAGCAGCCCCAGAGGCTGCACATGAGTATGGGGGAGTCAGCAAGAGACCCGACTGATTTAAATCACTGTGAGTGCAAAACCAACTAGAGGATGGAGTTACTCCACTGGCGTTTGCCTAGAACCACTAGATGCTGCACATGCAAACTAAATGCAAGATATGGATATCATTTTCATATATTGTGTATTTTACATTAAGAAGAATCGCAGGATGCTTATTAACTCACCTTGGTCATTAGTTGGATGGGCAGAGGGCAGACCCTGACAGGCAATCTATGGATTCTGGAGGGGCTGCTGTAAGATGCCATAAGCGCTCACTATTTATCAGGCTCGTGGGGGACTGTTTGGGCCTCTGTGTACTTGGAAATGTCAGGGCCTATTTTGAATCCCAGTCCAAATCTTAGTCTACAACTTAAGTCTGCCATAAAAAATGCCACTGGTTGTGCTGCCAAGTAAATTCTGAGTTTTTTACACATTGGGGCACAAAACCCCTCACTAAAACGTAATAGTCAAATAAGTGCCAGAAGCAGCGCTGTTACACATTTCACATTCACATGAATGGGAGGCAGCAGAGACGGGTTCAGACTCTTCTCTGCCTTTGTGCAGGCGGGAGAGGAGCAAACGATGGACCTCAGAGGAGATTTGAACCCAAAACCTGTAAAAGACTAAGTGCTGGGGACTGGAGGAAGGAAAAAACTGGGCAGAAAGTACATCAGTTTTCATTACTTGTGATATATATTTATATATGTGCAGTACATGTAACAGTGTGACTACAAACAGTGCAGTGGAGCAGAGGAAGGCTTTGGCTTTGACTAAATACTATACAATTCAATTTCTGTCTGATTGTTAATAAGGAAGGGATGTGCCTTCCTGCCATACAGACTGAACAATGAACCCTTCATTTATAAATGGTCCCATTGCTCTTTGCAGGGTGAAGCTACAATTATAATATCAATAATAAAAAGAGGTACAAAAAAGTAGCGCAGTGAATTTTTTTGACTACGCCCATTTTTGTGGCCACAATCTCTAATTACCATGTTCATGTTACAATATTTGGCTGGTAATGAAAGTTCAAAGCACTGCGTATCTTGACAGCGCTATATAAATAAATGATGATGAAGTTTGAACATATTTCGGGGGTTTTTTTTCAGTTATTACAGTTTTGCTAATGAAGGTGATTTGCCCTTTAAGCTGCGAGTCTAAGTTTTCCCAAGGGACCTGTTATCTTATATTGTTACAATTACTTATTTGCTTAACTCTGACATTGTTAAAAATGTATCTTATAAGCAGCTGTGGCTGTCCTGGGCTCTCTGCCAAAAGCCAAATAAGTTAGAAACATTGTTTCTTTTTCTGGCTGTTCAGTGCACAGAAAAACAGGACTTTCTAGTACAAATGAGGGACTGCGGGTTTAGCTGTCAAAAGAGGGACTGTCCCTCTAAAAACAGGACAGTTGGGAGCTATGTTAAATATGAACCATATTTATAGTAAATAATATTATAAATGTTATCAGAGTATGTATCATTTTGCTTTTTCAATTGTTCTATTGTTTCTATTGATGCATGATGCTGTTGGGTATGTCATGGGGCCACACTGCTTCCATGTTGGTTAGTGAAAACATATATATATATATATTGATTAGAGACACTGGCATGTGGGACTGTCTGGTTCTATGTGAATAACTCATTAAACTTTTTTATTCTATATTAGAAATGTATTGTTTGAGGAGTTTGATTTGGATTTGATAGGCCTTTAAAGAGATTTTGTCATGATTTTTATGATGTATTTTATTTCTAAATTACATGTTTACACTGCAAATAATTCACTCCAATATAAAATGTAATTCCTGAACCACTTGCTGGAAGTTGTAATATGGTGTGTAGGTGCCATCTCAGGTCATTTTGCTCAGAGGGTCATTATTATTATTATTTATATAGCACCATTGTTCATTATAGTGCTTTGCAAAGTAAGGGACACAAACACATATACAGACAAAGCATTTTACCAGAACTGATTCATAGTTACATTTTTAAAGTTTTATTCTTTTTCAGTGCACACTGGCAATAGAAGGAGATGTGATCAAGAGTAGGGGACTAGTGAGTGCAAGCGCAGGACATGATCTGGTGGTCAGCTCATAACATGCGCACCATGGAGTTACTGTATGTTTTCTGCCAGCTGAGCCCTGAACAAGCCAGTGCTGTAAATAAAACAAGAATGGATCCCTTTAAATTCTAAACAAACACAGAAAGGAATTGAGCAACTCACATTCCCTGGCCCATATGTTTTGATTTTGTAACTCCTTGGGGTCATTTAGTGCTGAGGTCCAGGGCAAATGCCTTGTATGCCGCCCTGCTTGCCGTGCATTTATCTAGCCCACCTCCAACTGTGTCTATGGCTGGAATCACATCACAGTTCTGCTCTCAGACAGAGGCAGCGAATCATTTCCTTATATGGGACTCTGGTCAGGGTGCTATGTGAGGGTGTATGGGAAATATTCCCCTGTTGTGCATGGTGATTACAAAAGTAGTATGTAAAGGAAAGAGCAAGACTGATGGTTCAGAAGAAGCAGGGAATAAAACGGCTGTGTAATAGCCTTAAAGTGATACTGTCATGGGAAAAAAATGTTTTTTTCAAAATGCATCAGTTAATAGTGCTGTTCCAGCAGAATTCGGCGCTGAAATTAGTTTCTCAAAAGAGCAAACAGATTTATTTATATTTAAATTTGAAATCTGACATGTGGCTAGATTTATATTGTCAGTTTCCCAGCTGCCCCCAGTCATGTGACTTATGCTTTGATAACCTTCAGTGACTCTTTACTGCTGTACTGCAAGTTGGAGTGATATCACCCCCTCCCTTTCCCCCCCCCCCAGCAGCCTAACAACAGAACAATGGGAGGGTAACCCGATAACAGATCCCTAACACAAGATAACAGCTCCCTGGTAGATATAAGAACAGCACTCAATAGTAAAAGCCAAGTCCCACTGCAACACATTCAGTTACATTGAGTAGGAGATACAACAGCCTGCCAGATAGCAGTTCAATACTAAACTGCTGGCTCTTTCTAAAAGCACATGACAAGGCAAAATGACCTGAGATGCGTCTACACACCAATATTACAACTTAAAAAACATACACTTGCTGGTTCAGGAATGTTCCAAGTGCCATCCCACCGGCGATTTTGATTTTAGTCAGCAGGAAGGCATTGCAGGGAGATTAGTCGCCCGTAGAAGAGGCGATTTGTCACCGGGCGGCTAATCTCCCTGAATCTCCACGTGTCTCTGCCCTTAAAGAGAATGAAAGAGTCTTCTTGCCAACCCTTGTGTGCTTCTTCAGATACTCACTCCTCCATAGGGCTGCACACACAAAGCAGGGATTGTGCATTAAGAAACCAATTGCTATGAGCCTCCAAGGTCACACACCATCACAGGGTAGAAGTCCCATCTAGAAATCTTTGCTGCCAACTAGAACTTTTATAAAAAGTTTAAGTTATATACAGATAAATATATGGTAGAAATATCCCATGTAACTTGTCTCATCCACTTCAATTTACTCCAAAGGGGGAAATACAAGAACTTTAAAACCAGAAAAAAAAAGTCATAATTCATCAAAACAGCCAAAAGGATTAGTGAAGTGCCCTGGAAACGCCTGTAATTCATCCTATAAATTAGATAATCCTATTAAGACAATTAATGACCCTCGTGAACAGTAAACGACAAGATAAATAGCTATCCTCCAGCCATAGCCAGTTAACTGGTTCTAGTGTGAGGGGTGAAATAAATCACCAGGGTTATCTCTCCTTCCTGTTTGCCCACTTTTACCTCTTTCACAATCTCTAATTCTGCCCCATTTGTGTGTTGTGAGACAGTGTGTTATGTTGTGCTAAAACTACATTACTGCCTGATTTCAATCCATTTCCAAATGCCCTAGAGACAAAGTTCTCTTTATGGAAGCAAAAGAAATATCAAATAACCCCGGATCATTAGGGCAATAATGATCCACCCTGGGTATATGTGAGCTCCTGTTAGAGCCGCGTTTCTTAATCTCAGGTCCCCGGGGTTTCTGGACCACAACTGGGAGATGCAGTTCAGAAATGCCTGAAGGCAATATTATGAAATAAGTATTTAGAATGAAGGAATGGAAACTGGATTATTATCGCCTTTTAAAATGGAGTTTGTTGGCCTCTTCACGACTAAGAGCCCTCTACACTCAGCACTCAGCCTTCCGCTTTACGTCTTCAGCCCTCCGCACTTCGCCAGTATTATTATAGAGATGTTTTGAACACATTTCCGCTTTCTCGGACTGAAAGCTTAGAGAGAAAACTGACAGATGAGTTCTGAGGGGGGAGAGCGGAGGGCGAAGTGCGGAGGGATGAACAGGTAAAGCGGAAGTCTAAGTGTTGAGAAAAGTGGGTAGAGGGCTGAGCAGGGAGGGCTGAAGGCTGAGGGCGGAGGACTGAGGGAGGAAGATGGAGGGCTGAGGGCAGAGTTTGTATGGCTGACGGCCAGGGAGGGTAGAGGACGGAGGTATGACAGCAGATTTGGAGGATGAGTGACGGTAAAAGCACCCGATGCCGCATTCCTAAGCCGTAGGACATCGCATGGAGGACAGGAATTTTCCGGAGGATGTCTTAAAATGCGTTCCGTATGCTAGTGTTACTTCGGCAGTGCGAGCATTTCAAAGCAAAATGACACTAGCGATTGCTTCTGCCTAGCAAAACTTAGTTAGTCCTCTTACACTTAGGTCAATTTAAATAGGGCGGGTACATTAAAGTCGTATGGACATCTTTATTAGAGATGTTGGTGCAAATGCTTGAAGTGGCCACTTTTTATTACAAATGTCTAAGAAACCTTAATAAAGACAAAAGAGATGCTATAATGCCCTAGACATGAGCTCATCCTAAAACGAATGTTCCATGTCCCTCAAATGTCTGGGGGAAAATGTTAAAAGATAAGTAAACCTTTAAAATAAGTAAATGTAAAATTGATGAGGGGGCTATTCTAAGCACTTTTGCATTGTGCATTCATTATTTGTTTTTATTCCAAGATATTAAGGGATAAATGTACTGTTAATATGAATGAACTTTGTTACAACAGCACCACCCGCTGGTCAGTTTCCCACCAGTCTGACCACCAAGTAGTCAAGGAAGTTGTCAGGAGAAAGAAAGAGGCTGCTCTGATGTTTTTCTACTTAAGGGGGAAAAAATAGAAATCTTTCTCACATCTTTCCTAAGCAGAAGAACATCAGAGCAGCCCAGGGCCGGACTGGGGGGCCCGGAGCCCACTGGGGCTCCCACTGCTGCAGAGCCCGCAGTGCCCCCCCCCGGCACGCCGCATCTATGCCGAGCGTGTCCGCTTCTGCACAGGCATGCACGTGCACTATGTTTTACGCCGATTGTGGCAGGAAAGAGTGTGAAAATCACGCTCCTTGACTACTTGATGGTCAGACTGGTGGGAAACTGACCAGCGGGTGGTGCTGTTGTAACAAAGTTCATTCATATTAACAGTACATGTATCCTTTAATATCTTGTAATAAAAACAAAATAAATAATAAATGTAAATTACAAAAGTGCTTAGAATAGCCCCCTCATCAATTTTACATTCACTTATTTTAAAGGTTTACTTATCCTTTTATCCCTTTAGTGAATATGCCCCAAGGGGTTAAATGGAAGGCCTGCCTTTGAGGTTGTGTCTATATTAGTCCTGTCTGCCAGATATTCCAGGTAAGGCTGCCATCAGGGAGGGCACAAGCAGGAGTGGTGTTAGGGTCCCATCAATACAGGGGAAAGCTGAAGTGCCACTGAAGGGGCTGGGTGTGCAAAGGACAAATTGAGTGGTCAGGAGGTGCCTACCTCTGAGTATAGGGCTGCTACATGCCATTTTTTGGCTAAGACCCACCTGTACCTGCTGTGATGCTGACAGAGACTTCCTTGTCTGAAATTTCCTTTAATGTGAGAACAAAACGCTTTCATTTGATCCAACATTGTGAATCGTCTGGTGTCTCAGGAACATGTTAACTCTAGCTGGCCTGCGGGCATTGGGTGATCAAGAGGAATAAAACAGGGGCCCCAGTTGAGTGCAAGGATGGCACCAGAAAAAAAAGGTCTCTGTTACAGACGCCTTTGCCTTTTATAGTAATATAATACACAAAAGCCATGAATATCCTGTAAATTATATCCTTATAAATGGTGAGTTCTGATGTCATCAGTTATAAACGGTGAGTTCTGATGTCATTTCTGTCACATGACTCACTGAAATTTGTGTATTATAATAAATAAAGTACCCCCAGTTGCAAAATATGAGGATATTAGAAGTTACCTCGGAGTTCCATGACCTGTATAAAAACACTCGGCCTTCGGCCTCGTGTTTTTATATGGTCATGAAACTCCTCGGTAACTTATAATATCCTTATATTTTACAAGAGAGGGTACTTTATTCACTATATACTGTACATGTGATGTTTAATTAAAACCTGCTTGTGGCAAGGTAAATGTAAATACAACCTGCCTACCCGGTGCATCACTGAATCCCTGCAGACAAGCACATGGTGTTTACCAGGTGGGACAAGGCAAAGATCCATTGGTGGTGCACCCCAGTAGCTAAAAAAATAAATCATAATGTGAGGCCATAATTGTATTGTTATTGTTACTTATCATTTATCTTTCTATTCAATTTCACTCCTATTCACCTGCCCTGTATATTGCCCAATTTTACATTCTGTAAATAAAAAATATACATGTAGCCTTTTTGGTTTGTATCTCACTGGAAACATTTTGCTCACTTTAGCAATTAGCTACCTACTTTTAATGCCAGTTATGAGTCTGTGGATGAGACTGGCTGTATGGCAGCTCCAACTCATACACAAATGTAGGAAAACAATGCCACCATTATTTACTGATCAATTCTATATCTAGTTGATATCATTATAATACATTTAATTAATAAGGGAATGTCCATTTAGGGACAAGAGCAATAAAGCAACTGGGTTATTAGTCTGCTGGACATACTGGACATAACTTTAGATGGGGGTCTTGCCTTCCTCTCCATCTCTTGGCGCACCAGTTACCAGGGTTGGCAAAAAGCTGCTCTGGGCAACTTTAAGAGCTTAAAATAATCTTATTTGGAGTGAAGCGTATCTACACAGAGGGAAGGCGCATCATTGGGCTATAACGTGAAGCGGAGGGCAGGATCTGGTCCATTACTTTGGGGCACGTGTGCTTGAAAGAGGGTGGTGGGGGACGCCCAGATATATACCCTCTCGCCTCTCAATATATATATACCCCGTTTACATCAACATCTGAGACTCTGCTGGTGGAGGAATATTGCTATTCTTATTCCCCAGATTTGTAACCTTGAAGACCGGTTGGAGATAGTTGGTTGGAGTACTACAACTCACATTTTAAGAACTTGCTTGGTGGAATTCTGGATAGGAGAGTAACAAATTCACATAGAGAAAATACTTAAAGGAGAAGGAAATTCCCTGGGCGCAAAAACCCTCCCCCCGCCCCTGTGTTGCCCCCCATCCATCCTCCCCCCTGGCCTACCTGTCCCCCCGGGCAAATGCCCCTAACTTGTTACTCACCCCTCTGCGCAGGTCCTGTCCACAGAGTTCACAGGCGCCATCTTCTCCCAATTGGTCTTCTTCCTGCTTTGACCGGTGTTTTTGGCGCATGTGCAGTACAAGCATTTACTGATACGGATCTACTGCGCATGCACCAAAAGTCACAAAGTTTTCCGATTTCACTTCATGACATTCGATGCATGCGCAGTAGATCCGTACCGGTAAATGCTCCTACTGCGCATGCGCCAAAAACGCTGGTCAAAGCAGGAAGAAGACAAGTTAGGGGCATTTGCCCGGGGGGACAGGTAGGCCAGGCTGGAGGAGGGAGGGGGGGGCAACACAGGGGAGGGATTTTTGCGCTCGGGGGATTTCCTTCTCCTTTAAGGGATAATTCACAAGTTTTTTAACTATCTATCAATTTCTATTATAAGCGATTGTTTTTATGAAATTGTACTAAAACTGATTGGGGTCCTGGTCCAGGTTTTAAATTGATTGAGATATTTTTAAGGGTTAATACAATTATTACATACCAACTTGGTTCTTAATTCCACCTTTAATTATTTATTCTATTTTTGGTATCCTCAAGAGGACCTTGGGGATTGAAGGTGTATTAAAGAGGAGTTGGAGAGAGAATACTTTCCCTTTAATGTCACACAACTCTATTAGGTTCTTTCAACTTTAAGGGCAGAGACACATGTGGAGATTCGGGGAGATTTAGTCGCCCGACGACAAATCGCCTCTTCTTTGGGTGACTAATCTCCCCAAACTACCTTCCCGCCAGGTAGAATCTCATGAGGCAACTTCGGGCGACTTCGGAAAATGGAAATTTGGCTATTTTAGTGCAGAGAGTGCAATTGCCATCATTGTCCCCCCCCCAGAAAGGTGAGTGTCGGGGCAAGGGGGTGGCAGCACGAAAGCCACCTCAGGGCGTTTGGGGTAAGAATCACCACTGATCTTATCTAATATATAACTGTCAGTTGTGTATTAAGATGCAGTGTTCCCCATATTCTGACTACTGAGGCCAAGAGTGGCAATCAGTGGCCAGAGGGTCTGTTCTAAGGTCCCATAGACAGTCACTATTTATTAGGCTGGTGGGGACAGTTTGCTCCTCTGTGTATTCGAAATGCCAAGGCCAATTTAAAATCTTGGTGGAATTAGTGTAGTTTAGAAGTAGCAGCTGCTCGCCCACAAAATATCTCACTACCAGTCATTCTGCTGAAAAAAATCCATAAACCCAGGACAAAAATATTTTAATGATCTGTAATTAGTGCTACTAAATGCATGCACACAAAGTAACTCAGACACAGGCACATCTGGCCCACAGAGCTTACAATCTTTGTTTGGTGGCTGATCTGTAGGGGCTTTTTTCAAGGTCACAAGTGAGTGAGCCACAATATGTTTCCTCATCACTGATACAATGAGCCTGTGTTGTAATTTCAGCACATTTTGTACCCCGTAAAGCAGGGATGCCCAAAAGGTAAAGACCTTTAGCTGGTGATCAGTAGATCTCAAGACTCAACAAACAGCTTGTCTAATTCACCCTCCTGTTTCATTCTTTTCATTCACATATTTATTATAAGGTTACATAAGAAATAGTTGTTTGTTTAATATAGCAATATACATTTTCTCATAAATCAATATAATATTTAAAGGAGAAGGGCCAAATGTTAGGCACCCTAAAGTGATTGTATTGACTTCCCTTATAACCCCTGGCCGGTGCTCCTATCAGCAGAAAACTGCATGGGCCCGGGGTTATACCATTGAGCACCACAAAGCGATCCTCTTCTGTCTTCTTCTTTCTTCTCGCGGCTGTGCATGCGCAGTAAAGCGAAAAGCCGAAATTTCTAAAAAGTCGACTATTTCGTTCAGCTGCGCATGTGTCTGCTCCAGGAAATTTGAAGAAAGAAGAAGCCAGAAGAGGATCGCTCCGTGGTGCTCACTGGAATAACCACGGGCCGGTGCAGTTTTCTGCTGATAGGAGCACCGGCCCAGGGTTTCAGGTAAGTCAATACAATCACTTAGGGGTGCCTAACATTTGGCTCCCCCAAGTGCACAAAGCCTTTACTTCTCCTTTTAAGGAGAATTCAACCCTGTAGAAAAAACCCCGTACCCCCCACCCCAGGTAGACCCAACTCCCTCCTCCCCACAGCCTACCTGCCCCCCCGGGGAAATGCCCCATACTTTATACTTACCCCTCGTCACAGATTCTGGCATCAAACCTCAGGGCAGCCATCTTCCGGGTCTTTGTGTCTTCTTCTGACGCTTCGGCAATTTCTATCCAATTCAGCGCATGCGCAGTTGCGCAAACCGGCAAACTGCTCCAACTGCGCATGCGCTGACATACCGATCTCCCAATCAGCTTACAGAGGAGCCGGAAGATGGATGCCGTGAAGTCCAATTCCAGAATCTGAGAAGAGGGGTAAGTGTAGGGTTGCCACCTTTTCTGGATAAAAATACCGGCCTTCCTATATATTTATCTTTTTTCCCTATGAATAACATTGGGATCAACCATCATTTATACCGGCCAGGTCGGTAAAACACTGGCCAGGTGGCAACCCTTGGTAAGTATAAATTATGGGGCATTTCCCGGGGGGGAGCAGTTAGCCTGGAGGGAGGAGGGAGAGGGGGTCTATGTGGGGGGGTACGGGCAGGCCCGGACTGGCAATCTGTGGGTTCTGGCAAATGCCAGAGGGGCTGCTATAAGGTCCCATAGTAAGTCAGTATTTAGTGGGCTGGTGGGGGCTGTTTGGGCCTGTATGTGGCCTGATTGGGCCTCTGTGTACCTGAAATGCCTGGGCCTATTTTAATTCTCAGTCCAGACCTGGGTACAGGGTTTTTTTTCTACAGGGTTGAATTTTCCTTTAAGTAATATTTTCCAAGGAACAGAATGCTAACAGTGATATTATAGATGTAGATCATAATGGGAGAACATTACTAAAAGTAGATCTCACATTAGTAAAGTATGGGCACTCCTGATGTAAAGCACCCAGACCCCTATAGGCACCCACAGAAGCCAGTCCTGCTCTCCAGATGTAACAAATGGTCAGCACATATAATTGTATATTATTCCTATTTCCAGTTCGACATGATCATAGTGTACTGTCCCTTTATCTACATTAGGCACAATATGTTTCCCAGATTTACTCATCCCTCCTTATCAAACCCAAACTCCTGACCCTATTCCCCAGCCCCTCTCCCCCCTCTGCCAAGTGAACCCTTTGTGTGCCGTCTGCTTCCCCTCGGCTGGTACCCCCTTCCCACAGCGCCCCCTAGAGACAGTCAGTAGTGCCTCCGACACACACCGACTGCAAACTGACCGTAATAAACCGAAACATTCTTTTCATCCCCAGCGGATCCTCTGTGCGTTATTCTCTTCCAGCCACTAAGGGGTTAACGCTTTCCCTTTCCAGACTTTCCCCCTTGTCCGTGTGTCTGCAACAGCGCTGATATGTTCCATGTGTAATAAGCTCTAACTGAATTATAGGCACCCCCTCTCCCTCCTCCATCAAGTCCCCCAGATCAGATTTCCCTATATCCCCAAATCTCCCAGGGTGTGAATGGGACAATCTGATTGGCTGCCTGCTGAGCCTGGAGGACTGCTGGGCGGGGCCAAGCGCGAAGTATTAATGTACATTTGGGATGCGAGAAGCTCAGAAGCAGAGCGAGTGCGGGAAAGCCAGACAGTCTCTCTGTCTCTCTATCTCTCTATCTCTCTATAAATATATTTAACATATTGCTGCCCGGGCACCATTGCGCTTGTCTGATCTCCCTCCGCTTGGGTGATGCGCAAACTCCACCTGGACTCTCTCACCCTCCAACTGCGATCCGACTTGGTAAGTTGCACATTGGACTATTAGTATTAGTATAATTATTATTATTATTATAGTCAGTATTATTATTAGTAGTAGTAGTATAATTATTAGTATTGTCAGTATTATTATTTTTAGTAGTAGTAGTAGTATTGTAGTAGTAATATTATTAGTAGTAGTAATAGTAATATTGTAGTAGCATTATTAGTAGTAGTAGCAGTAGTAGTATTAGTTATTGTAGTAGTATTAGTAGTAGTAGTAGTAGTTGTTGTAGTAGTAGTAGTAGTAGTAGTAGTAGTAGTAGTAGTAGTAGTAGTATTGGCATAATTTGCTTTATTTATGGAAAGAAAAAAAGGGGGATTTGTAGGAAAAAACAAACAGTACTGAATATGGGTGTTGGTGCTTAGTGAAATATATGTGTCTTAAGTAAAGTTTCATAATCAGAGCTGCCATACTGCTAACCCTGGCATATGTCCCTCCCCACTCTAATGAAAGCAAGGCACAATGATGGTCTATAAATGGCATTGCTAAGAGATGGGATTTAGCTGCTGGTATGATGCTGGGAGGCTCATTTTGACAAGTGATGGTGCAGGTCTGGGTAGGTCCCAGGCTCATGGCATACACAGTGCCAGCAGAGTTGTTGCTAATTGGAACACTATCTCTGCCAGAAACACATTTGGGTAGAACAGAGTTAAAGGTTCAGTTATACGAGGCAGTTGTTCTAACTGAACTTCAACTCCCAGCATCCTCAGTAGCCTTCAGCTACCAGGCAATATGTAGAGTTGTAGTTTAAGCCCCATGCTTTGCTTGTAGCACAGTCCTGCCCAAGTGGTGTGTACGCTGTATACATTCGATTTTAGTCTGCATCAGGATGAAAGCAAGTCAATACAAGCCTTTCGGCTGGAGGGGAGGGGGGATCCTAATGATGCCTGGAAGGAACAGAGGAATGGTACTGGGTAGACAGAAAGCTTCCTTGCATTACTCTAGATATACACATTACTACATGACTTATCAGACATGCCGTATATTTACATTGTTCCTCATACCTGTGTGTTATAGAGTGTGTAGGAGGTTGGCAGGGACAGGAGATGAGCTGACACATGCCTTCTTGTCAGATCTGGGTGTTCCTTGGATTCACTTTACATATGGGGTGTCTGTAATGTCTGTGGGTACAGATCACACAATGTACAGGGGGCAGATACAAACAAAGCTGCACCAACAACTGTTTCAGCCGGTCCCTTCAGAAATGCCTCTGACCATTTATTCCAGGTCACATCCTTCAGGCTACATTTTCAGCCTTGACTCCTCCCACACTTAGGTGTATGGTCTAATTGTTCATATCTATCATCTACCCCTCTCTCTCTTTCACTCACTATCTATCTATATAATCTATCCTTAACCATCTATCTCTATAATCGATGTCTATCTATCTATCTATCTTTCTATCTATCTATCTATCTATCTATCAATCATCTGTCTGTCTGTCTGTCTGTCTGTCTGTCTGTCTGTCTAACTATCTATCTATCTATCTATATCTATCTATCTATCTATCTATCTATCTATCTATCTATCTATCTATCTATCATCTGTCTGTCTGTCTGTCTGTCTGTCAGTCTGTCTGTCTGTCTGTCTGTCTGTCTGTCTGTCTGTCTGTCTAACTATCTATCTATCTATATCTATCTATCAATCATCTATCTATCTGTCAGTCAGTCTGTCTGTCTGTCTGTCTGTCTATCTATATCTATCTATCTATCTATCTATCTATCTATCTATCTCTCTATCATTTCTCTATCTATCTATCTATCTATCTATCTATCTATCTATCATTTCTCTATCTATCTATCTATCTATCTATCTATCTATCTATCTATCATTTCTCTATCTATCTATCTATCTATCTATCTATCTATTATCTGTCTGTCTATCTATCTATCTATCTATCTATCTATCTATCTATTATCTGTCTGTCTATCTATCTATCTATCTATCTATCTATCTATCTATCTATCTATCTATCATTTCTCTATCTATCTATCTATCTATCTATCTATCTATCTATCTATCTATCTATTATCATCTATCTCTCTATGTATCATACATCTATCTCTATATCCATCTTTCTTTATATCTATCTATCTATCTATCTATCTATCTATCATCTATCTATCTATCTATCTATCTATCTATCTATCTATCATCTATCTCTCTATGTATCATACATCTATCTCTATATCCATCTTTCTATCTATCTATCTATCTATCTATCTATCATATATCTATCTCTATATCTATGTTTCTTTATATCTATCTATCTATCTATCATCTGTCTCATTATCTATCTATCTATCTATCTATCTATCTATCTATCTATCTATATATCATATATCTATCTCTATATCTATGTTTCTTTATATCTATCTATCTATCTATCATCTGTCTCATTATCTATCTATCTATCTATCTATCTATCTATCTATCTATCTATCATCTGTCTCATTATCTATCTATCTATCTATCTATCTATCTATCTATCTATCTATCTATCTATCTATCATATATTATCTATCTTTATCTATCATCTATCCATCTATCTATCTTTCTATCTATCTCTTTCTATCTATCTTTCTCCAGCAACAGCTGGAATATATGTCTTTCCCTTACTGTAGTCCCTTCTGCCCTCCAACCACTCTGCTTCATATCCATATTCTTCTAGTCCTTACAAAGCTGATTGTAATGAGACGGAGCCCAGGAAAGAGTTAATCCCCTATTCAGATTGTGACAGCGCGGGTATTAGCTGTTTGCGAGTCAGGACAGGCTGGAAGCAAATACAGGCTGCAGGAATGTATGAGCTGAAGGTGCCAGGGATGAGGGTGACTTTCTGTACTTCAGAGGATTTCCTTCTGTCCCATTGAATTGTTCAGGACTATTTGGAGCTGTGTGGTACTAAACACTCATGTGCAGGGAAGCCATGTGGTTCCTTTGTCTCAGCGCTTGCCTATTGGCATAGAATCATGTAAACTGGTTTATAGGGCAACCTGAGTGCAGTTCCATGTGTCTGTACTTGCTAACGTATTAATTTCAGGGTATATGTGTCAGGTCAGGGACAGTCAGGCATCAGATGCTGCTGAGCTGACACATGGGAATGACTGTATTGGATCTGAGTCTGAGTGTTGTTGAGCTACAACAGTTACAATAAAAATAATATTTATTTCCCAAAATCCCTGAATGCTCCCAGGGTATACTGTGAGTTGCAGTTCATTATCTGCTGTTATGGCACAAGCCCAAAATCCCGGGATAATTGTCTGGTTGTCAGACTGCCTGTATCCTTTCTGATTTTGTTTCACTAAATACTCGCTGCCTTGTCCCTTCCAGTTCTGCCGTCTGTGCTCTGTGTGTCCTGAGCAAACACTTCAGGCTTTTCTATATGAGCTCCAGGGTCAGTAAATCACTTTGAGGCAGTGGGATATATATACCAGTGCAGAAGAGGAGAGGGTATTTATAATAATAATAAAAATGAGCCCCCTGTGGGAATTCTGTGATTTGCCCCAAGATATAGTTAAGTATGGATGTTTCTATGCAGATTCATTATAAAAATGCAATTATATAGTCTATACGTGTCAGATATGTGGTTCTCAGCGTTTTGTTTTTTTATCTGAAACAGCCAGTGGGTATGGGAATTACAAATCCTATGCAAACCCAGCATTTATCTCCCTGTGATCCTACGGTAATGCTTGATCCATGCATATGTATGAATATCTTGCCCAAGCTTGCCGGGGATAATATGGGATTGCTTTCATAAGTAATAGCAATGTTCTGCGTGAGACTCGTAGTGCTTGTGACAGGAACAGTATCCCGTGTGTCAGTGGGTAAAGGGATGACAGGGGCATGAGCCATACAGGGCAGGAACAGCCTGCAGGGACAAAACGAAGAATCAGTGGGAGTCATTTATAAAGTTTGTGCAGCGCATATTTATTCGCAAATGGTTGTATTGCCCATGTTTTTTCCTGAACGCTAAAATATTACACTACTGTGCCCATCTTTCCGTTTTTTGCGAATTCGCATTGAGTATACATTTTCACAAATGGCTGGCAAACGAGATAGTTGTTAGCATGAGTGCAGCAACTTAAATTCGCGATTTGCGCAAACTGTTTTGCGAATATTTCCTCCGCCACCAAAGTTGTGGCTGAATTCAAACGCAGAGTGTGCACATAATATTCGCAATTTGCGATTTTTGCCATATTTAAAAAGATCTTATAGACATTCGCAGTGGGAAAAAAAAAATTGCAATTCTGTTTGCACACTCTTATTCAGCTATTTAAATGTAACCATGTGCAGGGTAAATATATTCACTGTGTGAACCAATCTGCCCTGCGCAAAGTTCATAATTAAGCCCCAGTGACTCCTCCCACTAAACAGCAGAAATAGGGAGTTATCTGAGTCTGTCCCACTTCCCCAAAGTCAATAGGATTGATGAACCAGTATCAAAGTGCACCCTGACTCTACTGTATCTCCTTGTTGGTACAAAAGAGCCCTCCTTGTTACCCTAATATGGTGATACAGGAAGATTACTTTGTGGGCCACTGGATTGTGTTTACATGGGGCCAACCACATGGCAGCTCCAATCCTGTTTCACGCAGGAAGTATAGAGAAAGAACCCCTTAAGCACTAATGTATGTATAACTTTATTTGTAAAGTGCTGTAAGGACCCGCAGTGCTGTACAGTATATAAAGGTACACACAGGGAGAACAAGTAACATAGTAGATACAATAAATGTACACAAAGTACACAGAGCTTAAAGGAACAGCAATACCAGAAAATGAAAGTGTTTTGAAGTAATGAGAATATAAAGTATTGTTGCGCTGCACTGGTACAACCGGTGTATTTGCTTCAGATACATTACAATAGTTTATATAAACAGGCTGCTGTGTAGCCATGGGGGCAGCCATTCAAAGCTGAAAAATTAGAAAAGGCACAGGATACACAACAGATAACAGATAAGCTCTGTAGTATACAATGGGATTCTTCAGAACGTATCTGTTATCTACTGTGTATCCCGTGCTTGAATGGCTGCCCCCATGGCTACACAGCAGCTTGTTTATATAAACTATAGTAGTGTTACCAGTGCAGGGCAACAGTACATCACATTGTCATTCCATTAAAACACTTTAATATTTGGTGTTACTGTTCCTTTAAAGGCAGAGACACGCGCTCAGATTCGGGGAGATTAGTCGCCTGGCGACAAATCTCCTCTTCTTTGGGGGTGATTTATCTCCCCGAACTGCCTCCCGCCGGCTAGAATGTAAATCGCCGGTGGGATGGCACTCGGAGAGCATCGTTTTCTGAAGTTGCCTCACGATGATACTTCAGAAAACAAAGCAATCCGAGTGCCATTCCGCCGGCGATTTTCATTGTGATGAATGGTCAAATATATATATATATATATTCCTTGCTGTGGAATCAGATGATGGTTGTTCATAAAGGCCCATAACTAAAGTAACACCCACAAATATATATATATACTGTATAAATAGAAAGAGAGATCCAATTCTGAACCGTCAGCTTCTTGTGGCCTTAGGCGAGTAAATTAATCCCCAGCCTCAGGCACCAAACTGACACGGCCGACTGTATAGGACTGGGGTTTAACTGAATGAAAGTCAGGCATATAATTAGTGACACTCTCTATATATAAGGATAATTATAATCCTGCTGCAAGAAGAAAGGTACTGGTGGCTTCCCATCTCCTTACTATAGCGCTAGCCCCCTGTTCTGTTCATTTGCAGCCCTCACAACTCAAAGAGGCATTGTACTCGGCATTAGGGAGCGCAAAAATGCACACAGATGTTAAGCAGATGGGAGAGTGAAATGTCAGATTTAGCCAAAACAAATAGGAGGAGGAGGAGTGGACAAATCACCCTCTATATTCTGGCACTGTCAGGGTTAAACATGGGGCCACTGTCAGTATTGAGGTGTGTGAGGAGACTGTGCCCTGAGGCTGAACGCTGTGTGTCCTGATGTATATTGTGCCGGCTCGTGTCTCCGCTTGCTCCCTGTGGGGAGGGGGGAGGGTTTTGGAATAAGCATTGGCCTCTCCTCCTTGTGTCTGTTGGAAGAGTACAGCCTGGGGATATGTATTTTGTGGGCTGCATTCACCTCCCCTCTCACATTCGGGCGTGTGCCAGGGAATCGGGATGTGCTGCTGGAAGCCCACTGGCTCACTTTCCAAATAAGCTCTGCCATGTCATGTTACAACGTGCCCTTCCGCAGGCTGTGTAAGTATATGAGCAGCGTGGGCTTGAGCAGGAGCACAGCATGGGATTTATTGGGGGGTAACAAAGCACTCAGTGCTACAGTAGGATACCCCATTAACAACATGGCACTTAAGTGGTAGGTGTGTGGGGGAATGAGGCACTTGTGAATTGGGTTACTGCTAAGCCTATGATTAAGAGACTTGGTTCCCGAAACGCGTAAGGCTATGTACACATGCAGGATCCGGCAATAAACTGGCCATTTTTCACCGGAGTGCCGTCCTTTGTTAGATTTGCTACGTGTGCTGGTGGTGGGGATACTGCGGACAGAGCACCCGGTCACAAGTGAACAGTTTTGGGGCAGTGAGTTTGGAGCGGTCCCTTGAGTTTACAAAAAGAAAAGCAAACGGTCATTGACGGCAATAATGTCATAAGTAAATGTTGTGCCATGTACATTGCCCTGACTCTCTCCTGTCTCCTCTTGCAGCAGTGTATTAAAGTGTCCAGCTCTTCCCTGTGTGACCAGATGGATTGCATGTTAAGGGTTCTCCAGGATTTGAAGAGATCGTCACCACCTCCATCTCCAGACATTGAGAAAACATGTGCGGTTCCACAGCGTAGGGTGCCCAGGCGGGACAATCGCATTTCCCATCGGACTTCGGATCTTTCTGAGGCGGACTCTGCCTGCTGCATGGATCTTCCAAGTGACGTGTCCCCGGGAAGCTGTGGACAGCGGGGCCTGGAATGGGATTCTGGGTACTCAGAGGTATCAGGAAGCTCTTTGCGAGGAGAAGAGGATGACATTGTGGAGGAGGAAAGTGAGACAAGGGCACCCGCTGTAGTGCTGAGGCGCCTCCCTACTCCTTCCTGCCAGCGCCTCTCCTCAGGCGGGTTCCTCAATTCACGCCAAGGGAGAATACGTCCCAAATCCACATCAGATGTCTGCCTGGAGCAGTGGAGGGGCATTGGACTTGGCTCTGACTCTCAGGACTGGACTGGGTGCCTTCTCTCCCAGAGCCGCAGCCGGCAGCCACTAATTTTGGGTGATAATAGTTTTGCTGACTTGGTTAAGCAGTGGATGGATTTACCCGAGAATGGAGATGAGGAAGGACGGCGGGTGCGAGATGGTGGCCGCTGGTTGCACAAGCCGCATGGCTTCCTAATCAGCCTGTCTGGCAATGTTAAAAGGCGATTGGGTAACATGTCTAGATTGCGCCACTCTGATCAAGAAGCTGTGAAACGCATGTCCTGCCCTCAACTAGGCTGCCGGCCACTCTCCCCTTACTACCACCAGTCTCTCTCGGACATTGCAGAGGCATCTACTAACCTCTTAAACTGCCGCAGTCGCCGGCCAATCATATGCAACGAAGGGGCTGGATTCTTATAGCACTGGACTTTATTGGGACTCTGAACTCAGCACATACATTGGGAGCATAGAAATATATATGTATATTTGTACAGTTTTTATACTATTTTTTTGCAATAAAATTGCTTAAAATTATACAAGAATATGGCTGGTGGAGTGATTTGTACCCAATCAGATGGGTTGGGGGCAGCCGTCTGCATATTCGATAACAGGTAAAGAGGAGTCTGCTGTTGGCACAGACAAAAAAGGAATGTCCAGTGGGCCTATGCACAGCCAGCCTGTACTGTTCTACCTGCTGCTGATTGTCATGTAAATGAGCCATTGGAATGATAATACTGACTTCATTTGCAACAACTGCCTACACTCAGGATACATGTCCCTTAAAAAGGACCTCAGCTGCTCTATGTCTTATGTCCTGCATAATAATCCCAGAGCACCCACTAGAAGACCAGGCATATAACTCTGAGCATATACACATATAAGAGACACTATGGAAAGGCTACGAGTATTTAAGTAGATCTCTGTTTGTGCTATTTATCTTAACCCGTTAATGAAAGTGATATGTAGGTTTGTCATAATATTAGTGCTTTTCTATAGGGTTGCACCATTTAAAGCCAGGGATCAGGCTAAAATTTGAGTATATGCATTCTACATGTCTGTACAAAAATAAGTGCAGACTGCAGCATGCACAATTACATAGTAACATAGTAGGTTACATGGAAAAAAAGACACTGAATGTAGTCCCAACTGAAAGAGGTGAGGTGGCAACTCCTACATTGGGGTTAACAAGCTGGTGTTGCTTGCTTGCTTGAAGGTTCTGTGAGTTGTAGTTCATTCCTTCCTGAAAGGCTATTGGAAATTCCTGTTCTACTGGTTCAGAAGGGGTTGGCTGGAACACAGAACAAATCCCCATCCCCCCCCCCCTTGCCCACCTCATTAAAGTCGATGAATAGAAATTGACAATAGGATAATCCATTTGTTTTCACCTTAGTTATTGGATTCAGGCCTTCCACAAATTCCAGGCGGCACAAAGAGACAAAGGGCATTGGGAATATGGCAGCCCCACTCAGATAAACTGGCCAGAATTACTACGTTCCAGATCAGTCATCAACTTGTTTAGTACAACAAAGACACAAAGGGGCACAGGGGCTTCATGCATTTCTCTATAAACACAGGGAGATGGAGGTCATTATTACTGGTCCTTATATTCTCTGTATCATAGTCAGGCCTGTCTATTGGAACCATAACGGTGACCATGCAAGAAGCAAGCCAGTGCCAGGTGTAATAACATAGTGGAGCCTATAGCAGTAGTGGGGTAATGGCACAGCAGAGTGTATAGTAGCAATGGGGTAAGGCACAAACAATCGTATGTATGTATATTTTTAGTTACTAGTGTTATGTGTATACACAGTGATGTAAATTAAAAGAAGAAATAAAAACACAGTAGCACCTAAAAGCAGTGGGGGTAATAACCAACACTACTTGGAGATAATAGCCCATTAGAGCCTATAGAAGCACTAAGAATATAGGTGCTGCCCATTCCGCGGCCTGTCATTTGTTAGTAAAATACAAAACCAATCACCCACTGTGCCTGGCATTGTCATTCATTGACACATGAACGGCCTTTTATTTATCAGTCCTACTTAAAAAATAATAGGGCTGTGCAAAGTCTGTTTTGCCCCCAGACATGCCACCATAATTTAGTACAGAAATCACTTTTAGTTTTGGACATACTGTACATGGGCTGACATATATATATGAAACGCATTGATGCACCATGCATAATTAAAAGATGCATTGATACACTTTGAAACGTTGTTGCCGTGAGTGCTTTCGTGGACTGCTACTTACATTTTTTGCACCCGGCTGAGCCTTTTGGATTGGTAAGTGCCGATTTCTCTCTCTCTCTCTTTATTCACTATATATACAACAATTTCCAAAGGACCTGCACTCCAATTCGGTGAAAATATTCAATCTTTATTCATGCTTTTGTATCCAACGTTTCGGCCCTTATAACAATAAAATACAAGTGCACAAGTGGCTATTTAAATCCTTAGCTCTTCCATTACAAAAAATGGCGCCAAACATGATGCACAAGCATGAATAAAGATTGAATATTTTCACCGAATTTGGAATGCATCTCTGGAAATTGTTGTACATACTGGTTTGACCCTGCACCCAAGGTAAACAAAAAAAAATGGCTTAGAGTGCAAGCATAGACGTATGTGTATAATATATATATATATATATATATATATATATATATATATATATATATATATATATATATATATATATATTTATAGTGAATAAAGTACCCCCTATTGTAAATTATAAGGATATTATAAGTTACAGAGGAGTTTCATGACCATATAAAAGCACGAGGCCGAAGGCCATGGAACTCTGAGGTAACTTCTAATATCCTCATATTTTGCAACAGGGGGTACTTTATTATAATACACAAGTTTCAGTGAGTCATGTGACAGAAATGACATCAGAACTCACCGTTTATAACTGATGACATCAGAACTCACCGTTTATAAGGATATAATTTACAAGATATTCATGGCTTTTGTGTATTATATACATATACGTCCAGAGTGATGACAATCACTATAATGATTACAATCATTATGTTGTGTAATTCCTGTGAGTACCATCATATTTTATTTTTCTGCATGAGCACCCAGATTGCATGTATATTTGAGGTGTGCAACCTATTTATTTTGATATATATATATATATCTCAAAAGTAGAGGCCTGCTCCTGATACAGGGCTTTCTACAGTTTGCCAAAGGGAACAGTTCTCAGTTCCTGTGTATTAGTGGATGAAAGTGAGAGCGGAAATCACAGATGGATATCGTACATTCTGGCCACATCATGAATGTCCAAGTTGCACTTATCCAACTGATCGAGCAGAAAGTGACTGGCCAAATCCCTCATTAGGTGGCCCAAACATGGACCGGTGATCAAAGGGTGCAGTGGGAAATCACTGAATTGTGCAGAGTTGTCAGTGCGTATCTAGCAGTAACAACTAGACCACTGCACATAAACTAGACCAAGCACATTCATTTGCTCTCTCCTATCCTCTCCTATGAAACTTCAGATGTTTAATGCCTTTTTTCCAAAACCCATGAATAATGTTATGAAGGACTCGCACTGTAGGTTTTCATAAAATAAATGATTAAATGTAAAAGTCATTGTGCTGAGCACTTCCTTCATGAACATTCTGTCCACATGGTCCTATACAGCTGTGTAAAGCCATGCCCAGAAAGTTGAAGGGGTTGTTCACCTTTACATTAACTTTTAGTTTGATGTAGAGAGTGATATTCCGAGACAATTTGCATTTGGTTTTCATTTTAATTATTTGCTATTTATGAGTTATTTCGCTTTTTATTCAGCAGTTTGCAATTTCAGCTATCTGGTAGCTAGGGTCTGAATTACCCTAGCAACCATGCACGGATTTGAACAAGGGAACGCAATATGAATAGAGAGAGGGCCTAAATAGAAACATGAGTAATAAAAAGTAGCAATAACAATAAATCTGTAGCCATACAGAGCAATTGCATTTTGGGGTCAGTGACCCTCATTTGAAAGCTGGACAAATATAACTTAGAATTCTTGCTTAGAATTAGCCATTCTATAACATACTAAAAGTTAACTTAAAGGCGAACCACCCCTTTATGCTTGTTTAGTGAGTTCACGAGACTAGTTGATCTTTTCCCTATATGTCCATCCAGGCTGTGGAGCAAATACCCATCATAAGAGGGGGACAGACGTGACTAGGTGGACTGAAAATGCAGCCCATTTTTTATTATTCTACATTACTCTACATTATTTTTAGGATAGCTTTCCACAGATATTTCTAGATGTATGTATAATTTGAATAAAAAATTGAAAAATAACTTGCACAAATCTCTTGAGCATAAATTATAGTGAAGTGTTAATATGTAATGCACGTCGCTGGAATATATATTTCATATTATAGATTTAAGGTCGATTAAGTGGCGTATGAATCACTAGGACAAGGCACATGTCACTGTGAGTTAAAAAGGAGTAACGGTGGTATTGAGAAATGGTCTTTGTAGTTTCCGGAAGGAAAAGTCATGGTTGAATATGTGTAAAATACAACCATAAATTCCTTCTTGGATAGTGAGAGAGAAAAGAAAACTAGCAAGCATTTTACCTTGGGTCTATTTATGTATTCTTTCCCCTTTTTAGTACAGGTATGGGATACATTATGCGCAAACACATTATCCAGAAAGCTCCAAATTACAGAAAGACCATCTCCCATAGGGGCAAATTCACTAAGCAAAGAATTTACGCTAGTGTCCGCTTCGCTCGCATCGCAACATTTCGCCAGGCGTAAATTCGCCCAGACAACACCAATTCATTAAAATGCAAAGTTACGTCTTACAGAGCGACGAACGCTGGCAAAGTTGCGCTAGCGTTACTTCGGCAAGCAAAGCGAAGTTGCGCTAGCGCTGGCTAATTTGCATACGTTGGGAAGTTAAAGTTGAATGGACGTATATGTTGCAGCAAATACATTACATTGCACAAGTCCAGGGAATAGAGTTGTTATATTGCCCTACACATGAGCCCAGTGTATAGTTTATGTGATATATGTTAGGAAATGTAGGGGGGAACCCAAAATAAATTTTACGGACTTTTGCAGCCTATCACCCTGAAAAAGTGAAAAGACGACAGCGTTTTTGGGAATTACAAAATTTTTCAACAAAAAAATTGAGGAAGTCCTATATATAACTCCATTACACTTCGCCTGGTCTGAGCTGGCGAAGGCAAGTCTGGCGGAACAGCTAACGATCAGTAAAATCCACATCTTAGTGAACTTGTGCAGTTACGTCCGTTCGCCGGAGAGAAAATTCGTCTGGCGTTACAGTGCGGAGTTGAGCTAGTGTCTATCTCCTTCTCTAGCGAAGTTAAGCCTGTGCCCGTTAGTAAATCATCAAAGTACCGAAATTATGTCACACTGGCAAATATACGCCAGCATTAGTCACTTCGCCCTTTAGTAAATTTGCCCCATGGACTCTATTTTATCCAAATTATCCACATTTTTAAAAAATAGTTTCCTTTTCTCTATAATAATAAAACAGTACATTGTACTTGATCCTAAGATATAATTCATCCTTATTGTAAGCAGAACCAGCCTATTGGTTTTTTTTTTAATGTTTACATGAGCATTCTGGATAACAGGTCCCATACCAGTATATATTGTTTTTATATTGTTGTTTGTAATTCTGCACCATGAGGGGGGGGACGGAAATGGAAAAAACTGAAAAGTATATTGACAATAAAGTTTTTGAATTGAATTAGTACAAACAACTAGACACTGTATAAAATGTAAGTATAAAATAAAATGTCAGTAATACAAAGAAGCCAAAAAATGTATGTATGCTAAGTCTGTGTATAGAAGAAGGCAAGACAGCATGATATTTTTGCTATAACATTCTGTACTTTCATTTTGTAGGGCAGTCTGGCCCAGGTGATGAATATATCAGATGTGTGGTTCTTCAGCTGGACAATACTGCTCTACACAATAAGACCCATTTTGGAGTGTCCGTTCAAGGTATTTTTACAGGCCAAGGATTGGGCGAGTGCTCTGTGCACTTAAAATAATGGGACTGAAAATGTTACTTTTATTGGGGCCCATTGGGTCTCACTATAGAGTCCAGAGGGGCAGCTGTGCCTGGTAGTGGAGGAGTTAAGCAGTAGAGAAGACATACAGCAGTGGTTGGACATGTTGAAGGATTTTGTGTATGACACCTCTGCTTGGCCTGTACTGTATCTACTATAATTAGAAATTGCTTCCTGCTTCAGAGCTGCAGCAAAGAAGTAATTAACCCTCTGACGGGGCTTAGCAGCCCACAAATGATAAGGGAGCGCCCCAGGCATCGGAAATCCTAAAGCACAGAGATAAGGGGCCTGTCCATGTTGCAAAACCATTATAGTCTGCCCTGTATAATGTTCCAGCTCCCAGATACGCCGGTGCACGGAGGGACATGTACATTCTGGCCAAGCTCCCTGTCCTTTACCTGGACATTCTGAAAAAGTGTATAAATACTAGGGATGCACCGAATCCATGATTTGGTTTGGGATTCGACCAGGATTCAGCCTTTAGCAGCAGGATTCGGCTTCGGCCGAATCCTTCTGTCCTGGTGAACCGAATCCTAATTTGCATATGCAAATTAGGCGCGGAGCTCGAAATCGGGTGATTTTTTTGTCACAAAACAGGGAAATAAAAATGTTTTCCCCTTTCCAGCCCTAATTTGCATATGCAAATTAGGATTTGGTTCGGTATTCGGCCGAATCCAAAATAGTGGATTTTGGATTCTGTGCATCCCTAATAAATACTGTATATAGAATTATTCTATTCACAAGCACAGATAGGATTTCTCTTTGCCAGTAGCATTGTGGGAAGAGACCAGATTTGGAAAGGATTACACTGACCATTTTTTAGACATTCATGTTATCAGCGAAAATCCTCTAGACTGCATAGAAATTCAGCCGTTGCCATGGAAATAACCCCCCTCCCTTGCATTATATTGCTCGTGTGGGATTATAGTTGGAATAAGAGCCATCATTCAGTAAGTGTAAAATGTTGGCATCTGTGGAGTCTATTGTCTATACACAGGCTGCTGCTGCCCAGACACACGTGTAATTATTGTTACTCCGGGCAAGCGAAACCCTGCTCCACAGTCTGGATATAGAGGGCTAATCTCTGTCTAATCAAAGTGTAAAAATGATGCCAGTTATTTATAGTTTAAAGGCTGAGTGTATTTCTAGGATGACATTTGCACAGTGGAAATAGAGCTGCCACATTTCCTGGAAAGAAATCCCAGCCTTCCTGTTTAAAGGAGAACTAAAACCTAAAATAAATATGATTTTAATGCTATATCCAGTGTAGAAACTGGCCAGCAGCCCTATTGTCGGCCTGGTCTTTGTTGCAGCCACATAGTTGCACTGAAAGGATATCTAAGGCTTCCTGCATTATGGTGACACTTACATGGTTGACTTTTGTTGCTGATGTGACTCCATCTCCCGTTGTTTCCTGTCGTGTGGAGGAAGTGATAGCAAATGGGATGCGGTTGTAATGCTTTCATTCTGATGTACATCATGTGCTTTACGTGGGGCTGCCTTTTAATACCACAGGCCGCGTCACCCCAAGCACCATCCGCTGACATTGAGTTTCCAGGTTCAGTACAAGAGTAATAGGGAAGAAAGGATTGTTGTTACTGCTGGAGAACAGGGTAGAGTCGTTAAAACCTGGGGAAGCTCCATTGGCCAGTGCTCAAATACATATCCCAGCATGCGATGGTTTAGTCATATCCGACTAACCAAGGAAAACATAAACTGTATGTATTTTGATAGGTTGGTGGCAAGTGATGTATGCCAGCCATACAGGGCAAGGTTTGTACAGAGCCAATAGTTCAAACCACTTCCAGGTGAATACATTTCTAAATGAAGCATAATATTTGAATGCACCTGATCAAAATGTCCAACCAGGGCTGCCACACCCCCCAGGCCCCCCATCCCTGTTGTGAAGTCACCGTCAGGTCCTCGAAGGAATACGTGATGCCGCAAGCCCCCTCTCCCTCCACCATGCATATCTTTTAAAGGAGAACTAAAGCTTAACTAAAGAGGGGCAGAAATGTTGTACATTATGTTTTAAGCTTCTGTACCAGCCCAATGCAACCACAACCCTTTAGCAGTAAAGATCTGTGTCTCCAAAGATGCCCCAGTAGCTCCCATCTTCTTTTCTGTTGATTTACTGCACATGCTCTGTGCTGTTGTCACTTACTGAGCTTAGGGACCCACTCACAATATACAGTACACATAAAATATAAATGTCACAATATAAGGCTGATTAGTAAATAATTCAGATTATTAGTACATTCCAGCTGAGAAATCACCACAATTAACATCAGAATTATTAATACGCCCGTAGCAACAGCTTTTATGGCAAACTTCATTTTCAGCTTGTTGCTTTGCAATGTCCCCTAAGCTTAGCTTCTCAACAGCTGTTCAGAGCCCACTGAGCATGTGCATGTCACTGACACTCTTAAAGGAGAAGGAAAGCTACAGAGGCATTTTATTGCCAATAGATTAGCTGCAATAGTGCAAGCTAGAATGCTATATTTATTCTGTAGAATGTTTTACCATACCCGAGTAAAAAGCTCTAGAAGCTCTCTGTTTGTTTAGAATAGGAGCTGCAGTATTAATGTGGTGTGACATCACTTCCTGCCTGAGTCTCTCCCTGCTCTGGGCTCAGATTACAGTAGAGAAGGGAGGGGAGGGGGGAGAGGAGCAAACTGAGCATGCTCTTGCCCAGGGCAATGAGGTTTAAGCTGAAGGCAGGAAGTCTGATACAGAAGCCCATGAGTACACAATTGAAGGAAAGAAATGCTGTGTTTCTTTTTACAGGGGACACAGAGCAACATTACTTTGGGGGTTTACTGGTATATTTAGATGGACCTTTCTGATAAGGCTTACTTAGTTTTAACCTTTCCTTCTCCTTTAACTAAATCCAAGATGAGAAACTCCTGGATCATTACTGGACCAGTACATAAAATATGGCATTTCTAGACACATTCATTTTAAGTATTTTAGGGTTTAGTTCTTTTTTTAATCTCCAATGTAGCCATGATCAGGAGTGGAGGTCAGAGGGGAGCAGGTCTGAGTTTGCGGGGCCCGCTGTTTTTTTTTTTTTGTCTCACCAGCCCAGTCCGATGCTGCCTAATCAGATAATCAACATGAAAGGATGTTTTCGTCCACAATACAAAAGTCAACATACAGCGCATTTGGTGAAGAGAGGGCATATTGGGCTAGTGCCATACAGGACTTCTTCTACTTGGTCTGAGTATAAACAAAGCAGCTCTCTGTTGTGTCTAGGAATGCATCGAATCCAGGATTTGGTTCGGGATTTGGGCAGGATTTGGCCTCTTTCAGCAGGATTCGGAATTCAGCCAAATCCTTCTGCCCGGCTAACCGAATCTGAATCATATGCAATGCATATGCAAATTCATGTGATTTAGTTGTTTAATCACATTTACTTTACAGTGTTACGCAATATGTTGGTGCTATATAAATACATTGCGTCGGCCAAATCCCCTCTGTGTGTCTGACTTGGTCTGAAGGGGCCAATTCAGCAACTAAAATTTGCCCTTGTGTGGCCAGCTTTGTAGAGGAAGATCAACATTTTCACATTCCTACAAAGTCAGTATAAAGAGGGTTATTTTCTAAAGTCCAATTTTCTTCTGGCCAGAGTCAGAATTTATTTTTTTTGAGATTTATTAAACCCAGAGGCTGCTAAAAGTCTGAATAAAAAAGTACTCCATCTCCGACCTGCCAAGCTCATGTAGAAGTCAATGGCAGATGTCCCTTTTACAACTGTAAAATATCATCATCTGCTCTGGGTTTCGTATAATAATCTAAAAAATGTGTGGTTTTCAGGCGATGATCCAAAAACATCGGAGTTTTCGGACATCAAAACAGAAAGAATCATAAGATTCTGATTTTTTTCACGATTTTAGCAAATCTGTTCCTGCAACATATCTTTTTAAGTTAATTAATTAATAAATAAGTTAAAAATGTGGACGGGGTTTGGTCGAAGTGGTTTTACTAAAGTAATGAGACATTGTTTGGATTTTAGTAAATGTGTCTGATGAACCCTTCCCTTGCCCATGTAACAATATTATACTCTGCACAGTCTGGCGCCACAGAAGAACATTGTAATATAATACACAGAGTCTAGAAAATATGTCCTTATAAACCGACATGTCATGATATTATCAGTTATTATTGGTGTATAGTGACCTTTACCAATTAGTTCCCTGAATCATGTGTGTCATAAAAATGAATGTAACTCTCCCCTCTTTGTACAATACCGAGATATTGGAAGTCATAGTGGGGTTCTCTGACCTGTACAACTCAACCTGCAGCCTTGTGCCTTTATATGGTCATGAGACTCCTGGGTGACTTATAATATCCTTATATTTACAATAATTTCCTATATGTACTGCAACATGTAATGCTATTATGCCATTTACCATTTAGAATGACATACTCAGCAATTACATTTTTCAGATACAGTATATGTTACGATAATATGCAAAATTACAAAATGTTGACAAAGAAACTAAAGTTACTGCAACTATATTGTGAAGTCCCTCCCCACCTAAGGGCCCAATGAATGTCAGTGCTCTACTGATCAGTAACTCTAGTCTATGGGATTGTATTTCTCCCTATTACATTTCAAGCTTTTTTCTGGGTCAGAATTTCTAACGGTGTCCACAAGCTCAGCCATTGTGCAAACAGTTGAATCAATTTTCACGTATGATTTTCAGTGCATGTGTGGAAACCCACTGCTGAGCAGTTTGCCCAACTAATCCAAACAACCAAAGCTGATTGACCAGAACAGAAAACAAGACCAAGAGATGACCTGATAAAGTGTGCACATGGGTCATCATGGGCCTCACTTTCCCGCACTTCCAAACATGATCCAACCAAGCTGAATCCATGGTCTCCACTGTAAATACATTAGCATTTATAGCTCAGGCTTCTCTTCTGTTGCCTGTAGGGATATATGCAGCAGAACCCAGCCATAGAACAAAGAACCATCCCTTTTGGTGGATAAGAGATATTTGCATTTATGCAGATGTTATCACAAGGTCCTTATTATTTAAAGGGCAGTGCCTACAGGCACACACACAGCAATGTAAATAATCCCAAATCTGTAACATCTAAACTCCTTGATGCTTCCGTCCCGAGGGTATGTGCTCATAGCTAGGATCCTTCCCTTCAAAAATATGTCTGGGAATAGTCGGGATTGTAAGGCAACATTCCCGATCATTTTAGTTCCTATTAGAGGCTTAAGTATTTTGATCTTATATTAAGCTTGATAATAAGGTCCCTCATAATTATATTAAAATAGACAAGAGCTATAAATATATTATACAATCCAACCATGTGTCAGACTGGCAAGCTGGGTCCACCTGGGCTGCCACACCGAGGACCCTCTGCATGATATCCCCCAACCCGCACTAAAGTGTCGCATCAAGTACTCTTCTAAACCTTGAGGAGGCGGTTGATCGAGGCAGCGGACCTGGGCCAGCAGGGCCCAACAGATTTTCTCCTGGTATCCTGCAAGCCCAGTCCGACCTTGTACAACCCCTGTAGTAAAATAGATGGATATTAGAAGTCAACTCTATGGTTGACCTCAGCGCTCATGGAACTCCTCAGTTATTCTAATTTCCTTATAATACACAAAAGCCATGAATATATTGTAAATTATATCCTTATAAATGGTGAGTTCTGATGTCATCAGTTATAAATGGTGAGCTCTGATGTCATTTCTGTCACACGACTCACTGAAAAGTGTGTATTATAATAAATAAAGGACCCCCAGTTGCAAAATATGAGGATGTTAGAAGTTACCTTCGGCCTCGTGTTTTTATATGGCCATGAAACTCCTTGGTAACTTATAATGTCCTTATAATTTACAAGAGGGGGTACTTTATTCACTATATAATTTACAATAGGGGGTACATTATTCCTTCTATAATTTCTTTGGGCCAGGGATCCTTTTTCAGTTCTTAACTGATGCACTTTTTCTTTTCTTGCGGAGAAATCCTTTTCCTTTTCTGCTGTTCCCCTTTGTGCTTTTGCTAATTGCTGCTCTGTCAAGTGCTGTGTGCGTACACGCTGCTATATTAAATTACATTTATACAAAAACCATGGGGTCACGTCTGGGCTTTTAGAAAATAAGGAGCATTGTCAGTGGCAGTGAGAGGGTTAAGTGCGTCTGGCAATGTGCAGCTGGACTTGGCGGAAGTTAGGGGGGATCTGCAGACTTTTTTGTCCCACTCTGAGATCTCTCAGCTGTGCTATGACAGGTTCTGTATGGAATCAGCGCCAGACAGACTGCTTAACTGCTTCTAAACTGAGGGAAAAAGCAGAAATGGTCCTGTACCAGCCAAGCCAAAGTACTGTATCTGGAAATGATATTACATACAAGGGAGCTAGGAGTTGGGTCACAGATATAGGGGGATGCTCTGGGGATCTCTGTTGGGTGATGCATTGGGAAGGGAACCATGAATTTATTCTTTTTATAGTACAAAGTACTAAAGAAACTTTACAAAGTAAAAAAAAATCATATTTTCAACATTCCCTTTGAAATAAACATACATGTATGATGATTGATAAAGGGTTCTTGCTATGCCGAAACACTAACACAGTTATCCTGCTTGGATCCAGCTTCCTTTTCTTCATATGTTTAACTATCGGCAAGCGCTAGAATTGAACGTGGTATGGAAAAACCTGAACAGACTGGGTGTTTGGACATGGAACCCATTTTGTTAATTAGCATGAGGCTAATAAACTACATGCAAATGTGGGGCTGCTTTGTTTTCAGTAGACTTTGGGGCAAGGACTTCGATGCAGCTCAAGTGCAAAGGTGCATGTTGGAAAAAATACACTTAGGGATTTATTTATGAAGGTCAGAATTTATCTCAGTACTTATAATATCCAACTCCAAAGAACTCCGAATTTATGAAGAAAAAAGCCCAAAAAATGGGTCGGGCAAAACTCCAAAAACTTCGGAGCTTTCCCCAAAAACTCTGAGTTCTTCACCAACGGACTTTAATAAATCTCGAAAAAATTCATAGTTTTTTTTTTTGCTCTGAAAACTACAAATTAGTAGAGGTTTGGATATTCGGAGCTTGATAAATAACCCCCTTAATTTGGGATCACAGTAAATTAAGCACAACCCTGCACTGTACACATCCTATACCACAAAGGGGTGTTGGAAGGAAAATGTCTAATTGAAAAGGGATTCTGACAAGTCCTACATATTGATAATGCCAATACAACTATGGTCAGTAACAAAGGCAGCAGTGGGCAATGGGCATTCATTGACTTGGCAGGGCAGGTCTAATGGGGCCAGGGGTGAAAGGAATACAAATTACTGTTGGATTGATGGAAACCTAATGGCCCCCCAACCTGGTGCAAGGCCACAAATAATCTGCAGATCACAGTTTAATTAGAAACATGGCAAACTGGACACATTTTTATCATTTATTTTTATATACTATTAATTCCCAAATCAGGCATGTGAATGGCAGGGTAATCTCAGGTCACGGTATTCACACAAGTAGAGCGTTAGCTCCATGTCCCTGCTACCTCCAGTTCCACCTACCCCTGTTATAGACCCCTAAGGACCCAATACTGCATCTTCCACATTTAACTGGACACCACATAATAAACTACCTTCTGTGCTGTGCCACCATGAAAAAGGATTCTACAAGTTGTAGTTTAACAACAAAGTTATGTTTTATAACAGTAGACATTAAAACTGATAAATAAGGAACCTAATTTTACCTTGAAGACTCTCTCTCTTTCTGCTCTGTAGTCCCTGTATCATTAGCGTCTCTCGCAGAGGGAGCAGGGCATTCAACTGATAAAATCTGATGAGAAACAAGTTAGAAACTAAGTGTAAGATACAGAATGTTCTGGCCTCAGTAAGAGAATTGAAGGCTGTCACTGCTGTGTCGTTCCCTTATGTTCCTATGTGTTAGCAGCTGTTCTGACACTGCTCTGAGATTTTGTCCTTGTTGCTCTGTGGTCCCTGTATTAGCCTAGCTCATTACTGGATGTGTTGGTAAATAACCATGTAAATAACAAATACTAAAGGGTGCTGCTGCTACTAAACACATACACACTGTTTCCACCCCCCTATGTGAACACATCATGCCAACCACATGGGACAATATTTGGATAAGGCTCTGGTTACTGCATAAACCAATTTGATGGGATGTGAAGATACCCAGGGTCTGTAAAGCGATGTTAAAGTGCAGATAAAGTTACAGTATGACAGATATAATACTGCTGGTAGATTACAATTTTAAATAGGGGTCCCCATTTCCTTACAGCATTATTCCAACTCCCCCAACAATCACATTCCCTTTCCAATGGCTATTATCCCCACCTTTACTATAGGCACCCTCTTTTTCATTGCTACTGGGTTAACGTTAACAATAGCATTGCTATAAACTCAAAACACCTGATATGTGGGGCCAAAGAAATATTAATATGACAGATAATTATTCTGAGCACATGCAAGTACTGACATGATTTTGTGATGTGTTGAATAGCTAGATGAAACAATGACCTATTTAATATAACAAAGGAGTCTGCATCTTCCTTACTGAGAAACCAACAGGGATACATAGTTTTAAACAAACTTATTATTAAATGTCATAGTTCTAAGTAGTATACAGTAGAGACAGGCTGTGCCTCCCAATTTATTCCTGAATTACTATCATCCTCTATCAGTCTTTCTTTTCTTTTAAAATTATTTTTATTGCATTTTCAATAAAATACATTGACTTGACTATTTGATAATCATACAATGTTTCAAAGAAAAAGAAAAATTCATATGAATAATGTTCTGAATTTTCTTTTTCATGTAAACAATAAACAATAAACATGACAAATTAGAACAAATAGACCTCTTATTTTCGTACAAAATAAAGCATAGCAAAACAAGTATAAATAAATCAGATAGAATTTAAGTATATATCTGCAGACAGATCGAGTCGGCAGCTTATTTGCCAGTGTGTGGAGCCCTCCGACAGGTGTCCCCGATCAATATCTGGCAGAAAGTCGGATCGAAATGTTGATTGCGCAGTGTAAAAAATCCGGTTGGATCGCGGCCGCATCTATTCATTGAAACGGTCCCTCGATCGGACCACCCGTATGGCCTCCATTTTGATTCAACCCTAGGTCCCACGATCGGATGTAGGCATATCGGGGAAAGATCAGCGACATCGCCAAACGAGCTGATCTCCCTATGTATGGCCACCTTTAGTCACAGCATCTTTTACCAATTTATAATTAACAGAAAAACAGAGGGTTTTAGCTAGTGCCAGGCCACACTGGGCAGGCCCGGCAGTCGCGGCACCTGTTTCGCGTGTGTATGCGCAAATTTTCACTCGCATGCGTGAACTGAAGAAGAAATGCAGAGAGTCGGGCAGAGAAGGGAACCAGACTTGGGGTAGGCGACAGAGGAGGTATGTGCCTGGCGCCCTCCCAGCTTTGCGCCCTAGGCACGTGCCTACTCTGCCTACCCCTATTTCCGGCCCTGGTTTTAGCAAACCTCCCAACTGTTCGGTTTTTAGAGGGACAG
Organism: Xenopus laevis; assembly: GCF_017654675.1. Taxonomy (NCBI): domain Eukaryota; kingdom Metazoa; phylum Chordata; class Amphibia; order Anura; family Pipidae; genus Xenopus; species Xenopus laevis. The sequence goes on along the minus strand of NC_054378.1, from coordinate 105,070,883 downwards.
TCCCTTTTTTGACAGCTCAACCTGCAGTCCCTCATTTGTACTGGAAAGTCCAGTTTTTCTCTGCACTGAACAGCCAGAAAAAGAAACAAAGTTTAATTGGCTTTTGGCAGAGAGCCCACAACAGCCACAGCAGCAGATAAGATATTTTTGAAACAATTTCGAGATGGTCATTTTGTGTGGCCACAAAAATGGGCATGGTCATAAAATAGCCGCGCTACTCACGCCAGCTTTTTTGTCCCTCTTTTTATTTCCAAAATGGTGGGAGGTATGTTGTAGTCAGCCACTAGTTATTAAACCAAACGTTGTCTATGAAAGCAGGCCATGGTCTATATATAAATAAAATTAAATGTAGATTTTTAAATATTGTTGTATGTGGAGCTTTTTCATTGCCCCAATATTTCTAGAGAAAACTGGTAAGAACAAGCCTTTGTTATCTGCTGTTAGTTGCATTGTATTGTATTATTCTTAAAATATTATGGTAAGGCTGTCCAACTTTTTCCAGAGTATTGACCTAGAATCCTATAAAATAAGGGTTGCCATCTTGCCATTGTTTTGCTGGTCTAGCCTGCACCAATGATGCCTGATACCAACTGTATTATTGGGGAAAGTCAGAAAAGGTGGCAATTCTACATTTACACCTTTATTATATGCTGACCCACAAACATTCTTGCAGCTGGTTCTTATGTGTTTAGGGGCAGCAATGATAGATGAGCAAAATATTGTACTGAACTGAGTACATGGGGTAATAACTATGCCTCTGATTCTTAGTGCTTGTAGCAGTGTGCCATAGATCCACTTGATTTGGTGCTAACTAATTATGCTTGCCAGTGGAACTGGTGTTAAAGGGGTTGTTCAACTTTAAGGGAACTTTTAGTATGATGTAGACATTGATATTCTGATAATGTCAGACTGGGACAGGGGTCCACCTAAAAACCTTAGACCAGGGGCCCACTGTCTGTTACCCACAGTTCTATTATTCTTCCTCTCCTCACTCAACCTCTATTCTCCTGGTCTTTTTTCTTTACACACTATAATCTATTATTTCATCTATTTAGCCTCTTTATTCTCATAGAAATTAGCAATGGGCATGAAAAATGGCAAATATTTAGCAGCATGAGAGCCCACTGACACCGGGGCCCACCGGAGGTTCTCCTGGTATCCCGGTGGGCCAGTCTGACACTGTATTCTGAGATAATTTGCAGTTACTCTTCATTTTTTACTTTCTACGGTTTTCAGTTATTTAGCATTCTGTTTAGCAGCTCTCCAGTTTGCTCCTTTTAGCCCTTCTCACCCTAACCAGGTTCGGTTTCCCATTTCTGTACTCTCCAAGTCTTACCCCTCAGAATCCATGTCCCAATATCTTGCACTGATGAGATCTAACAAGATGGAAACAGGCTGTCTGCAAGTTTGGATATATGGCTCTGAACCATTAGGCTGTATCTGTGCTATAAACCAGCGGTTCTGGATGCATAGTTGGCCAAAGGGACATAAAGGAGTGATTTGCATGTCTCTGCCCATGATGCCTTATGGGAGAATCAAAACTCTTATTTTGGTATCTAGGCAGTGCTGTGTGTATGGCATGAGACAAGTAAATACCTTCTGATTTCAGAAGGCTTCACTTTGCAGCTCTCCAGTTTGGAATTTCAACAGCTGTCTGGTTGCTAGGGCCAATTTACCCGAGCAACCAAGCAGTGGTTTAAACAAAAACTGGAATATGATCGAAAGGGATCAGAGGGAACAAAAAGAAAGTAATAAAAATTAACAATAACAATATAAATTGTAGCCTTACAGAGCAAAACATTTGAAAGATGGAAAGAGACAGAAGAAAAGCGAAATGATTAAAAAATTATAAAAAAATAAAATGAAAACCAGAAAAAAAACCCTATATAAATCAGCAATGTCAAATCTACAACTGAGCCCTCAATTGTCAGTAATAGTCAGACAGACCCCACAATCACATTGCGGGTGTTAAATAGTGAACCCTTGCCCTATGGAGTGAGGGTTTACATGTAGAGGTGTGTACAAATATCATCCTTTTTGGGAACTTTTTAAAACCTGTGCACAGCAGGGGGTTGGGTTCAATACAAGATGATGTGTATATAACATTGGCTGAACACTGGTGCCAAAGCTTGTGTGTATATGTACAAGGAGAAACCGTTCAGGGTGAGCAGTGATCACAATCTAGATTTTGTGCCTGAAGTACCGGGCTGTTACAATAGATTCAAGGCTACTAGGAGGTGACACCAGAAATGGAGCCAAACCTCCCAGGGTCAACTGGAAACTTCTCCTTCTCCTTTAGCCATTAGCATTCTGTGCTATGAAACAGGCCATTAAACAAATGTTTTCTTTGGTGCAAAAGTGAGGAAATTGCAATTTACTGTAGATACATGTGTTCCCATCAATTCTCAATGTTTTGTTTCTCTTCTGAAATATTAAGTGTAATTAATTTAACAGTGGGCGCAAATAAACAGAGAGCAGGTGAGAGAGCAGCAATGGAAACACAGAAAGCCAGGTGTCAATCCCTGATCAAATATCTGCCTCAGAATGTATCACTTGTGTGACGGGGCCTACAGGCTTGTATAAACAAAGTCCTGACTCTCACACACCAGCGATAACTGAAATCTTGGAGTATAATAAGTGCAGCAAGACACACTGCCCCATTTGTCCTGCAGATGAAACAGTACTGAATTGCAGAGAGGGTATAACTAGGTGTAAGGCAGACTGTGGCAACAACCAAAGACCAAAGTTTTCATTGGAATGTTGGGAATTATGATGAAACAGAAAATCAAATCTCTGGTACCATATACATTCTGCTAAGCCAAAATGGATCAAGACTCCTGGACAGTACTAAACACAATTGTCTGCCCTTGGTTCTGCTCATAATAGGGCCTTGTAGAGTGTCAGCTTTAGGTGGGATTAGCATGCAAAGAATAAGTCATAGACAACATATTCACTCATTTAATGTGCTGGAGGCACTGCAGCACCTCGAATATATCGGGGAACGTAGGGACTGTGACTGTGGGATAGCAGGTATAGTAGGGAGAGATGGTGCCTATAGAAACAGTGGGATAATAGTCTCTGGGAAGGGAGTGTGACTGTGGGATAGCAGGTATAGTAGGGAGAGATGGTGCCTATAGTAACAGTGGGATAATAGTCTCTGGGAAGGGAGTGTGGCTGTCGGATAGCAGGTATAGTAGGGAGAGATGGTGTCTATAGTAACACTGGGATAATAGTCTCTGGGAAGGGAGTGTGACTGTGGGATCAGGGCCGGCCTTAGGCCTATTGGACCAATTGGGCCCAATAGGGCCCCGCACCTCTGGGGGCCCCGCACCACAGGGCAGCACAGATAATATTTCCCTCAGCACATGATGCTGCCTGGCCTGCCCCCAACTTTGAAAGTCCAGCCCATCCCCAAATCCATAGGTCCAGCCCACCCCAACTCTGATAAGCCAGCCTATCCCCCAACTCCATAGGTCTAGCCTGCCCCCAACTCTCATAGGCCCAGCTTTCCTCCAACCTTGATAGGCCCTGCCTGCCCCCAATCCAACCAAGCCTGCTCCCAAGCTGAATCGGCCCAGCCTGCCCCAAACTAATTGGCCCAGTCCACTCTCCTATTTCCTCCCTCTCTCTCTTACACTGTGTGCCTCTATTATGTGCCCCTATTTCATCCCTCTCACTCTCTTACCTTGTCTGCCCCTTTCCTTACTATTTTGTGCCTGTATGCCCTTATTTTCCTAAATACTTGGTGTGTCAGTAGCCAGCAACACTTTGTCTAGGGGTCCCGCCAACATGGTCCCAATTGGGCCCCACATTTGATAGGATCAGCCCTGTGTGGGATAGCAGGTATAGTAGGGAGAGATGGTGCCTATAGAAACAGGGGGTTAATAACTTTTGGGAAGGGACTGTGTACAGGTCCTCTGGTCAGTTCAGAGTTATCCATTGTTCATCACATTCACCCCAAGAATTGACTCAGACATAACTTCATTCTATTTTACCCTCCACCACTGGAATTCCCTACCCCCCAATATCCGGCAGTTTCAAACAGTCAGTCTTTTCATCACCTTCCTTAGAAGCCATTTCCTAAAGGAAGCATTTCAGTAGCACTCAGCAGATGTACTGAACCTCCCCCTTTGCGGACTTATATATCTGCTCTCCTCCTGTAAGCTCAAAAGTGAGAAACGCCGTAACAGAGGGGTAGATGTAGCTTCCGGTCTGGTGCGGCATTAAACAAACATCTCATAAGGTTTAAGCGATAAGGTGGCACCCAGGAAAAAATCCTCCAAGGTGGAACCAAATGTAAAATAAATCATCTTTATTAGTCCATGTTAAAACAATGTATACAAGCAGGCAGGTAGAGTAGCTTGACGCGTTTCGTGACGTATACGTCACTTCATCAGAAGCTACTGTAAGCTCCTCTGCCCCTATCTGGCTATATCATAAAACATCATTATCTTGGATGCCGTCAGAATTGTGGGAGTTATAGTTCAGCAATAACATGGGCCCACAGACTGGGCATCCTTGACATGGGATTGGTACAGAATATAATGATATTTGAGTGAATTGTCTATAATAAGTGGCCGCCTATGTAATAGAGTAATTTATATATAGTTAAAATACACATACATTTTTGCAAATCTGTTTTGGACGGCAGATTGGGATTTTGTGCATTATTATACCATCGGCACAAATTGGTAAGTTCAGGGCACATTACAGGAGAAGCAGTTGAGCAGTGAGACCCAATACTTGCCCACCCACCATTGATAGACCTGATGTGATTCACTGGACAAAGTGCAATGAGTGTGCGACACTATAGCAGCAAGACCTGTATCCACCCTCAGGGCATGGAAAATCTTGTTTACTGCATTTATTAGGCATCGTTTGACGAATAATTAATTTCATAAGCATCCATTCACATGCACTGCAGGCTCAGAGCCAGAAAACTATTCCCTCAGGCTTGTAGGAGAACATTGAGGGCAATGACACACAAATGTTCTTTCACCTGCAATGAATGAATGAATGAATGACTTTTTTTTGTAGAAAAATAAAATCCTCACCTACCTGCACAAATCCAGTGGTGGAGCTGGGGCAGTGGGGGGCTTAGGGCAGTGGCTGATGGGGAGATTTGTTGCCCTCGATAAAAATGCTCGATTGCGGGCAACAGATCTCCCAAAAATGCGTCTCCATTGGAAATAACTGAAATCACCGGCTGTAAAACAAACACATTGCTTAATTCTACTGAAGTTGCCCAAAGTTGCCTCTGGAGGAAACTTTGGGCGACTTTAGGTTTAACTGGATTTCAATTATTTCTAATGGCATTTTTGCGAGAATTGCCACCCTCAGTCGTGCATAAATAATTTGTGGGCGACAAATCTCCCCATCAGCTACTGCCCTCAGCTTGTGATCCCCTGCAGGCTGTGAAGTCATGCCTAGGCCGGACCTAAATACTGCACTGCTGGGATGCAAACAAGGGACGTTCTGAAACAAGATTTCAGCACAAAAATGCAATGTTTAACTTTTTCACATAAAAAAAAAAGGGAAACAATGCATATATGCACTGCCAGGCCCATCCACTGCCTGAATAGACAAGATGGAGTGGATAGTTCTGCCCAGAAATATATATATATATATATATATATATATATATATATATATATATATATATATATACATATATATATATATATATATGTAATATATGTAAATGCATTTGTCAGAAAGGCTAAAGAACTCCCATCACACTTATTTTCAATAAACACATTTTAAGGTTTATTTATAATTATTTGCCTCCAAAACTGACACAGAATTGCACTCATCAAATGGTGAATACTTTTTTGTATTGCACCTATAGGTTCTCAACATTGCAGCATCGAAATCATGTGCAATTAAAGTGCTCAAGTACAAGGTGCTGTTTTATTATTACAAAGAAAAAGGAAATCATTTTTGAACGTTTAAATTATTTGGATAAAAAGAATTATATGGGAGATGGTCTTTATATGATTCAGAGCTTTCTGGATAACAGATCCCATTCCTGTAATATAATAATGTCCAATCTGCATGTCCCCTCCATATTGCAACCTGGGCAGTCACACTGGACAAGAGATGAGAGGAATATTTTGCTTTATTTTGCTGATAAAATGGCAATGGACTATACTGTATAGTAAAAAAAGTGCCTTGGTTTGAGAAATGCGGCGTGACAAATACCCACTGACTTCAGTACGTTTTTGATGCTCTGCGATTTTTTGGCAAGTAATACAGGTCACTCACCCATCACTAAACTTGACACGTCCTTAGGGTTCATCCTAGAGGAGCAATGTGATAAGTTACAAGTTAGACCTTAATTGTTCAACCAATGGGCTGCTGTACGATACCGTAGAAAGTGACTATTAAGTTGGCCGGTGGGAGCTGTTTGGGCATCTTTGTACTTGGAATGCCAGGACATATTTTGAATCCTAGTCCAGACCTGCCTTGGCCTATGGCTGACAATCAATATAGGGAGCTCAGAGTCAAGCCAGGAACAAGCTGGTGCCACCAGGAAAATGCTCTCTGCTCTATTTATAACAAGGAAGGGGCCACACATTGCATTATGGGCAACTTGTGCAGCTTATAAATTCCATAAAATTCCATATAACCCATCTATCTGACTTGGACTAAGTGTAGCTTAGGGTGACATGTCCTTTTCCCCAGTAGGTTGTAACTGAGACACATGAAGCACTTGCACTGAGGAATTTATTCACAGCCTTAAATCAGGGTGACTGCAAATCAATAGCAGCACATTTAGGAGCAGCCGAGACAGCTTTGGGATGAGTTATTAGTGGCACTGCTGTGTGCTCACATTTAATTAGCTCAACAAATCTGTCAGTTATCCGAGAATCTTTTGTCACTGACCTGGAACCATGATGGGTCACTGTAGGATTGGTAGTGACCTTGTCTGGGGAGTCCAATATATGTGTGTTCATAGCTCTGGCTGCAAAAGCAAGAATTCTTCTTTGCACAAGTGATTAATGTGTAAGAGCCACGCTTTGCAACTCTACAAAACACAAGCACCATATCCAATAACAACATGGCATCTTTTTTCCCCCTTTGGTACATGACTACTAATTAGTATTTTACTTCATACATTGATTTACTGATTAACTGATAACCAACCTTTCCGTGGTCTTGCTAAGCCAACAGCATATAGTACAGGTACAGGATCCAGAAACCTGTTATCCAGAAAGCTCCAAATTATGGAAAGACCATCTCCCATAAACTCCCTTTTAATCAAATAATTCAATTTTTAAAAAAAATGATCACCTTTTTCTCTGTGACAATAAAACAATAATTTATACTAGTTCCTAACTAAAATACACTTAATCCTTATTGGTTGCAAAATAAATACTTTTGGGTTTAGTTAACTGTCTAAATGATTCTTTAGTAGACTTGAAGTATAGAGATCCAAAATATGGAAAGACCCCTTATCTGGAAAACCTCAGATCCCAAGCTAGAGTCCTGTGCTGTAATCCGCAACCTGGACCTGCAACCCGCATTCTTACTTGCATGGACCCGCTACCAGACCCTACTTGCAAGTACCTTAGCCGCAACCCAGACCCGCGACCCACTGACCATCAAAAATCAGGAAGTGCTGTCATTGTAAACCGGAAGTGACATCATCGGAAGTAGCCCTGATCAGAAAAAAGGAGTAAAAATCGCTATTGAGAAACCTGCAGAACCGCCGACCCACGTCTATACCCACACCCGGAACTTCTACCCGCAACCCACAGGGTACCACAGGTTTTTGCGGGTAACCCGTGGGTACCCGCTGCAGGACTCTATCCTAAGCTTTTTGCCTAATAGGTCTCATACTTGTATTTTTGTTTAATCGACAGGCTGTTAAATGCACTGAAGAGTTATTTTTTTTGTAATGCCCATTTGGTGCTGCTCCAGCAGAATTCTGCAATGAAAACCATTTCTCAAAAGAGCAAACATATTTTTTTATATTTAATTTTGAAAACTGACATGGGACTAGACATATTGTCAGTTTCTCAGCTTCCCCCAGTCATGTGACTTGTGCTCTAATAAACTTCAGTCACTCTTTACTGCTGTTACTGCAAGTTGGAGTAATATCCCCCCCCCTCACCCAGCAGCCTAACAACTGAACAATGGGAAGGTAACCAGATTACAGCTTCTGAACACAAGAAAACAGCTGCCTGGTAGATATAAGAACAGCACTCAGTAGTAAAATCCAGGTCCCACTGTGACACATTCAGTTACATTGAGTAGGAGAAACAATAGCCTGCCAGAAAGCAGTTCCATCGTTAAAGTGCTGGCTCTTTCTGAAAGCACATGACCAGGTAAAATAACCTGAGATGCACCTACACACCAATATTACAACTTAAAAAAACTACACTTGCTGGTTCAGGAATTAAAATTTATATTGTAGAGTGAATTATTTGCAGTGTAAACAGTGTAATTTAGAAATAAAAACGACATCATAAAAATCATGACAGGATGCTTTAAGAAGTGCTTGTAAGTGTTGTAATCTTTTGGAGCAAACATAACATCTCTCTCCGTTTTATTACATTCACTGTGCACTGGCGGAAACAATAAAATTCACAAACTTTCATATGTCTCAGTTACACCCCACTGGGGAAAATGTCCTCCTGGCACACTTAGAAACAAAGATAAATGGAGAGCAATCTAATTTGATCCACAACAGTTTATTTAGTGCATAAAGCCCCAAAATACCACTATCAAGTAATTCAAATGCACTATTTTACTGTTGTTAGGGTTGCCACCTTTTCTGGAAAAAAATACCGGTCTTCCTATATATTTATCTTTTTTCCCTATTAATAACATTGGTATCAACCATCATTTTTACCGGCCAGGCCAGTAAAATACCAGCCAGGTGGCAACCCTAACTGTTGTGGGCTTGCACACTCAGTACGAATCATATACAGACTACAGTGGTATTATGATAAGAAATCTCTTAATAGAAAATTCATTAATACTACAAATAGCCCGCTTTATACAAGTAGTGTACATCAGCAGCATATGAAGACAAAGTTAATATTTGAATACATACACCCAATTTTAACCAGGAATTTCAGACTATACAAGGAAGCGGACACCCTTGCCAAAGAATGAGAATTACCTCAACGTTTTGGTGTGAAGCCTTTATCAAGGGAATTCTCTCCCAGCACACTTAACCAGAAATGGAGTGGCCCACCGGGTAGAGTCCTGCAGCGGGTCAGATACCCGCAAAATAAGCTGCCACCCTGTGGAATGAGGGGAGGATTTTCAAGTGTGGGTATAGATGCGGGTCTGTGGTTCGCGGGTCAGGTTGCAGTCTCAAATAAATTTCTTATCTTATGTAATATTGTCTATATTTTACTCCTTTTAAAGTTGTACAAAACATGTTTCTGTCCCTGCCCACTTTTGATGATGTCACTTCCGGGTTGCAGCAACATCACTTCCTGATTGATGGTGATCGGTGGGTTTTGGGTCGGGTTACGGATAAGGCAGTTGCGGGTCTGAGTCGGGTAGAGGATCAAAGTGGATAAATATGCGGGTTGCGGTTCGGGTTGCGGACTCAAGGTTACGGGTTCGGGTCTCGTCCGGGTCTTAGAAATTGGTTCCGTGCAGGACTCTATCAATGGGCATTTGCCTAAATGGACAATTGTCAAGAACTAATAAAACTTCCTGTATATTTTTGGAGTGTGAGGAGAAAAGAGCACAAGGACAAATCAAACATATATGCACCTGCAGATAATGCCCCAGCTGTAACCAAACCAGTGACCTTGCTGCTGCAGGCCAGTGTTGCTGAGGCTGGATGGCCACTCTGTGACTTTCTATAGATAGGTGGGAAATTAATGGACCATGGCTCACCAATCAAAAGTCTCAAGTGACACTCGGTTGGACCTAATAAAAGGGCTTTTGGCGAGTTTCCTGACATCAATGTCCAGCATTGGGTCATGAATTGGTTAAGGACAAGTGAGTGATAGTATCCTGCCCCCAAAGAACCTCACTACTGATTTTACAGTCTAATAGTATTTGTATATTGTGATGAGAAAAACAAATCAGGACTGTGTGTGTGTGTAACTCTCGGGTATAAAACCATATAGTTTGCCCTGCCATACAGAGGTAGGTTGTTGGGGGGGAAAGTAGTTTTTCTTTGATTCTGCAAGAGCCCCGTGTGTTCATTACCTTCCTTATAAGACATAACGCATAATGGACATGATTTATGCCCAATCTGTTAAACGAGTGAATGTTGCCGGAGGAAGTATAATCTTCCATATTGTTATAATAATAAACAACTTTGGGTATTATGAAAGCTATTACTTACATGATGACATATTTTCAATAAATGAAACTATTCCTGGAAAAGAAGCATTTAGCAACTCGGAAGATAAGGAAGATAACTTTCAGTAAATGAAACTATACCTAGAAATAAAGAACTAAAAAAAAGAAGCAGTTAGCAACAAGAAGAAAGAAAATGTTAATAAATCCCAGAAAGAGGAGAGAATATAGACAATATGCATGTGTTATTCTTTGTAAATGTTTGAATATGAGCCTGGTGACTGTGGCTTCAAATAGTTGCACACGTCACAAGAGCACGCATATATTTATATATGAGATTAAAGCCGCACATCAGAACCTTAAATGCTGTATTACTAAAAATAATGGAAAATGTCTTAAAATCATCAACAACTAGTACTATTTGGCAATTACAAATAGCAGATAATGCAAAATGAATGTACTATCTTTTCCAAAGACTTGGGTCCAAATTTTTACTTGGAAAATTTTCACCATACTTCGACTTCATCAAATGCAAAAATTTGTCTCTACAAATAAACGCTGGTGTCGGCACGAAAGCTTCCTAGTGAATTTTCTCTAGCGTTACTTTTTTCCTAGCAAAACTTTGTTAACATGCTTACGTCAATTTAAATATGGCAGGTATATAGAGGTCATATATATATATATTTATTAGTGATGTTGGTGAAATTGCTTGAAGTGACCACTTATTATTAAAAATGTCCAAGGAAGCAAAATAAAGGCAAAAGAGATCCTCTAATGTCCTAGACATGAGCCCACCCTAAAACAAATGTGGAACGAGCTTCAATGGTTAAAAATGTAGAAATAACATATATTACAGCTTTTAAACACAATCCCACATTAAAATATGGAAAATCTCCAGCGGTTTTTCTATTTTTATGACTTTGGAATACAGGATATGATGAGCACTGACGATTTCTTGTTGTGTTTCGTGTACAAATTGTAGCCAAATATTGCCTATGGCTGCCATTTAGCCTTTAAAACAGTGAATCACTTATAGATGTATGTTAATTGTCTGGGGCTAAAACACTCTTTTCTATTTCACTATAGCCCCTGAGTTAAGGGGAAGTGCACCATGGTCTTATTACTCAGTCATATGTTTACTGGGGGACTTGATTTGAAATGCACTACAAAGTTAAAATGCTAATAGTGTAGAAAGGAAATTATTCACAGGTGTATGTTTGTTGGCTGGGGCTTAAAAGCTCCCAGGTTTCCCACTATAGCTTCTGAGCTAAGGGTAAGTGCACAATGGTCTTACTACTCAGTCACATTGGTAGCTGGGGGACTTGATTTTAAATGCACCTAGGGTTGCCCCCTGGCCGGTAAAAATGATGATTGATCCCAATCTTATTAATAGGAAAAAAAGATAAATATATAGGAAGGCTGGTATTTTTTTCCAGAAAAGGTGGCAACCCTAAATGCAATACAAACGTATAATGCTCACAAACAGTGTAGGACTCACGTACAATGAGGAGCCTTGACGTGGCACATGAGCTTACATATTTTGCCCAAACTGTGGTACTAACACCTAATTTTTTTGTAGATATTTTTTAAAGGCAAACTGAGCGCTGGCAATTTTTCTCCGTTTTCGGCAGCTGGTTAACCATTGTTCATCTAAGTGAAAATTAATCCAGCGAAATGGCGCAAAAAGTTCACCAGCGCTGAGCTCCTTCGCTAGTGAATTGTCTTCTTCACCTTTTAGTAAACTGGCATTTCAGTGAGTTTTTGCAAAAAAAAAAAAAATCACTTTTTAGTAAATGTGCCCCTTTGAGTGAAAAAACTTCACAGATGTTACCCAGAATACCTTATTCGCAATCCATCACATATGTGAAAGTGACAGGATTAATGGAGAAGGCTTAAGGAGCTGTATGTGACACACTGGGTGCTTCATTTGTTTCTGGTTAAGTGGCAGCTGTAGCCAACCAGCAAATAGGGTCCCCCTTCTGGGATGGACGTGGGGTGGTCTCCCTCCTGCAGAGTGCATCTGCCTGTAATGTAAGTAATCCAATCATGCTCAGTTAGTGCTATTATTCAACATGTTCTTCCCTGGAAAGGGACCCCAGGGACAAATACAACGGATTGTTGTGCAGCTGAGATGGAAAATATTTTCATGATACAGTATAATTGGAATTTACAGCAGCACTACCATGAAATGTTGTGAATCTGGCTGCTGCATTTGGAATTATTAAGAGGAGAGTCACATTTTAACTGTTTCAGCTTCTGTGTGTTATTTGCTGCAATGCAATGCAATAGTGTGTTAATGCAAGCAATTCTAGGTGTCCATCCAGCTCTTGCTGCACACACAGTTCAGTAAAGTTATCCTTCTCGTCTGTTTCTCTTTAATGCAGACTACACTGGTAGCAAGGGGTTAAACTCAAGGGCTGTGGGAACCAGTATGGATTTGGATAATTTCCCAGCCCAGCTTTGAGGCAAGAGGTCACTACAAACAGGAAATGTGAATATAAGCAGGGGGAGCACCAGTCCCTATAAATATATATATGTATTTCTGTCCATACACAGTTTACTTGGAGCACATCTGCACATCTCTCTGTGTGTGCCCCTGTGTTTATTTGGAGGGGGCTGGACACACACAGAGATGTGTATAAAAAAAAGCCCATAACACAGGACTGGCACAAAACTATTAGCATTGTATTAATGGAAAGCTCTGACCCTGGGTTCCATATAAACAAAGGGAGAAATAAACAGAGATGAGGAAAGAGTGAGACTGATGGATAAATAAAGTAAGACAATGGAAAGAAATAGAACAGGAATATAGAAATAAACAGAACAATTGGGTGATGCAGGTAATGGAACCATTATTCAGAAACCCATTATCCAGAAAGCTCCAAATTACAGAAAGGTCGTCTCCCATAGACTCCATTTTATCCAAATAATCCACATTTTTTAAAAAATCATTTCCCTTTTCTCTGTAATAATAAAACAATACCTTGTACTTGATCCCAACTAAGATATAATTAATACTTATTGGAGGCCGAATCAGCCTTTTGGGTTTATTTAATGTTCACATGATTTTCTTGTAGACTTAAGGCATGAAGATCCAAAATATGGAAAGATCCGTTATCTGGAAACTCCCAGGTCCCAAGCATTCTAAATAACAGGTCTCATACCTGTATATAAATAGAGAGACAGAGGGGGGAAATCAGATATATGAGAGATGGGGGCAGATATATAACATACATGAACATAATGCAATACAGCAACCAAGTCAGAATTATTCCTCAGCATTCTAAATTCTAATGGGTGTCTAGATAGAGCATACAGGAGGTACAGAGGACCCTGCTCAATAGAGCTTACAATCTAAAAAGCAAAGGGGTGTAATGAGACACAAGCTACACTAGACAAATTGATCTCAGTGCAATACACTGTAGATATTTGCTTTCAGTGTTCTGCCTGCAACAAGCTGATTGGTTGTAATGGGATACTATGGTACTTTGGTTACTACTGGTTGCTATGGTCAATGGTCTAGCCCCATGTGAGATTTCAAAGTTGAATATAAAAAAATCAGTTTGCTCTCCTGAGAAATGGATTTCAGTGCAGAATTCTGCTGGAGCAGCACTATTAACTGATACATTTTGAAAAAAAGTTTTTTTCCGATGAAAGTATCCCGTTAATCGTTCACTCAGTACAGACAGACCATAGACTGCAGGTAAATATTACAATTTAAACTAAAAGCCTGAATACGGCTACAAATGTGGGTGCTCAGTCACAATGTTGGATGTAAAAATATGGGTCAAAATGCACTAAATCGCCCCCATAACTGCTATGAGTACCTTGTCAAACCCAATGACCCCTATGCAGACAATTTAACTTTGTTTGTGGGTAATTGTCCTTCCCCAGAAACAGCGCTGCATAGGAGGCCATAATAGCGCATTATACTATGAGTTACAGTGATAAGGACTACTCAACTTGATGGTGTCTAGCAAGTCAAACAGTCTTTTGGCATGGCAGTCTAAGGGAAAGGCATCTACAGTGAAGGGGTAACTATAAACTAAGGTGCATTTCCTCCCACTATGACACCCATGCTTTGGTTCGATGCAAGGAAAAGTAGACGAGCAACCCTTAAATTAGTGCCATTATAAATCCATTGTGTGTGTCTCTACTGATGAATTTTTCTTAAAGAAGAAGGAAAGTCATCCAGCACTTGGGGGTGCCAAATGTTAGGCACCCCCAAGTGATTGTATTTACTTACCTGAAACCCCGGGCCGGTGCTCCTATCAGCAGAAAACTGCACTGACCTGGGGTTATACCTGTGAGCACCATGGAGTGATCCTCTTCCGGCTTCTTTTTGCTTCAAATATCCCGGTGCAAACGCATGCACAGTTGAGCAAAATAGCCGACTTTTTAGTTAAAGTTCGGCTCTTCATTCTACTGCGCATGCACAGCCACGCAAAGAAAACAGAAGACAGAAGAGAATCGCTCTATGGTGCTCACTGGTATAACCCCGGGCCAGTCAGTTTTCTGCTGATAGGAGCACTGGCCCGAGGTTTCAGGTAAGTTAATGTAATCACTTGGGGGTGCCTAACATTTGGCACCCGTAAGTGCAGGATGACTTTCCTTCTCCTTTAACCCTAATCTTTCTTCCACGATGTTTAATGGAAGATATGCAAGTAATTTAAAGTCATGACAACGACTTGTGTTAAAACAGGGTCTAATTTAAGCACATCTATCCACAGCGTCCATTGCAACCCTTATTGTATTAGTTGCCAGGAGTTTTAGTTTGAGAACCTATGGATCCCAGATCCCTGATAAAACGCAATCTCCTCTGATAAAGTTACATAGTTACATAGTTAAATCGGGTTGAAAAAAGACAAAGTCCATCAAGTTCAACCCCTCCAAATAAAAACCAAGCATCCATACACACACCCCTCCCTACTTCCACACAAATTATATATATACCCATATCTATGCTAACTATAGAGTTTCAGCAGGTACCATTTACTGGTCACCTTTTTAAAAGCAAACATCTTATTGGTTGCTATGGGTTACTGCTCCTGGGTAAATTGCTATATGATATTAGGTGTTCTTGTATAAGGTTCTTGTATAAGAGATGGGGGTCCCCAAACTTTTCTACCCATGAGCCACATTCACATGAAAACATAGTTGGGGAGCAACACAAGCATGAAAAGGGCATCTTTGGGCTGCCAAATATGGGCTGTGATTGGCTATTTGGTAGCCACTCTGTGGACAGTGCACTGGTTTCTATGTAACCAATAAATTCCTCCAAGCCAGGAATTAAAAAGCACCAGATTTGAGGGGCAACGTCCAAGGGGTTGGTAAGCAAAGTGTTGCTCCCAGGCTGCTGGTGGGGGAACCACTTGGAGAGTCTGTACTCAGAGACTGGTGATACTCCATCACAATGTGTAATACAGCGCTGCATCTCAATGACAGGCTTCCTGTGTTTCATTAGCTGCTCCTGTCTTTATCAACATTTGTAATTTTGACTAAATATATATCTGCTGTCCTGATCCTATGTCTGCTCTGGACTGTCTTAGAAACATGGGGATTAGGGATAATAGCTTCTTTTAGCAATTGGGGCTCTGCTACCAAACCATTTCTGGTACAAGTGTGTTTCTGTGTGACCCTCCAGGGCAGAGGATTCCTGGGTTCCATCCTTCTTGTCTGTCAAACATTCTGTCTGACCCCTTTCACCGATTTAACAGGTTGCAGATATCAGTGTAGGACTGGCCCACAGGGATACCAGGAAAACTCCCGGTGGGCCCAGGTGTCAGGGGGCCCTTGAGCTGCTAAAGATTTGGCCTATTCCATGGCTATTTCCTATTTCTTTGAGAACAAAGAGGTTAAATATATGGAATAATAGATTATAGTATGTAAAGAATAGAGACTAGGAGAATAGAGGTTGACTGAGGAGAAGAATAATAATAGTACTGAGAGTGGGCCCCT
Organism: Xenopus laevis; assembly: GCF_017654675.1. Taxonomy (NCBI): domain Eukaryota; kingdom Metazoa; phylum Chordata; class Amphibia; order Anura; family Pipidae; genus Xenopus; species Xenopus laevis. Next base: position 105,054,650 of record NC_054378.1, on the reverse strand, counting down.
GGTCTTTGGTTCTTTGGTGGGCCCCTGGTCAACACTGGCAGATATTTGAAAATGTATAACCTACTAAATGTATACCTGAATTTATTCACATAGGGGGGGGGGCTCTAAAAAGGAAACCATTCCCAGCATCCAACAGGCCATAGACAAAGGGCAAAACCCTTGCTTGGATTAACCTAGTGATATCTTCAGCACACAACATGTCTAAAACATAAAAGCACTCTTTATTTAACCTCGCCAAGTACCCACACACAAATATACTGTATATGCTTGTTGGGTGAGTGTATACTTGCTGGATGCTGCCACTCAGTTTGGTTGGTGGGCCATTATTTGGATCCCAGTAGAGGCCTATGGAGACCTATCAGTAATGGACTTTATCACTGGTCCTGTGCAGTCATTGCTCAGTGGGATTTTTACATGTGGCCGTGTATGGTAATCTGTTCACAGGCAAGCATATACCCATTAATACACCATATCTTAGCAAACCTGTTCAGGCTATATAGATTCCCTGTATAAGCCAGTAATTTCACCAAGATCAGGGTCTGCTGTATCACCCATGTATGTTGCCAAATGTCTCAATGATCCCTTTGATTGTGCTTGGCAGAAGAGACAAATGTGTGGGCTCTGATCTTACCTGTGCAAATATTCTAGCTGTATGGCAACTTCCAACTAATAATTAGCATTATGGATAATGGAATTAAACTTGACAGCCGTGACAAATCCCATTAGCACCCTGGAGACGTACTAATAGCTGTCTAGGCAATCAGCTCTGTGTAGAGCAGGACTCATACCTATAATACACAACACTTTTGTTGCTAAAGCTTACATTTCAGCTTTGATAATGATGATGTTGGTACTTGTATGGGCAGCACAGTAGCTTAGTGGGTAGCACTTCTGCCTTGCAGTGATGCTAAGATCCATTCCAGCCTGCATTTCTTTCTAAATTGACCTTACTATGTGAGAATATGATAGGGACCTTAAATTGTAAGCTCCACTGTGCCCAGCACTCATATGAATTATGTATTTTCTCAGTAAAGTTTTGTGTTAATGTGTCGGCGCTATATAAATAACAGACAGCATCGGACTGGGACACAAGGGGCCCGCCTAAAAACCTTTGACCAGGGGCCCACCAATTAATCTTAGACAAGGGGCCCACTCTTAGTACTATTATTCTTCCTCTTCTCACTCAACCTCTATTCTCTAAGTCTCTTTTCTTTACATACTATAATCTATTATTCCATCTATTTAACCACTTTGTTCTCATAGAAATAGAGAATGGCCATGAAATAGGCCAAATGTCAAGGGCATGAAGGCCCACTGACACCTGGACCCCCCAGGACTTTTTCTGGTATCCCGGTCAGTCTGACACTGATAACAGATAAAAACATGGCAAGGTTTGTATTGGAATAGGCGAATGAGGGATCACATAGGCACAATTTTGGCACCAGTTCTGCACATGACTAGAAGATTTGTTCCAAAATAGTAACTGTTCCAAAAGGTCAGAGGGGGAATGGGGACTGGAATGGCAATGGAGGTTGCATCTTCTGATACAGGTCCAAGTCTTGGTGATGAATATATTACCAAGAAAGTGAACTGCTGGTTTTACGGTGCTGTACTATACACATAGCTGTAAAACATACTCATTACTGTCAACGTTCCAAATACACAGAGCAGACATGAATATAAATAATATTTGAGAAGGAGCCCCTCCTATGAGGGGGACTAGGAGCTGAGGCAGGAAGCTGGGGTCAGGGAAGGAGCCCTGAGGAAGTGGGAGAAATAAATCAGGCATGAGGGGGGTGGGAGAGGAGGCATGAGGGAAGGAGGGGTGTTCCTGAGGAAGTATAGAGAAGGGGAGCAGACTTATTGCAACAAGGCAGATATGATGAGTGTTAACCCTCTGAGGGCACAGGGTGCTGGTAGTATATTGTGTGTCAGGCAATAGTCAGGCAACTTCTGGCACAGTTAATCAGCCGTAGATATTACACAAACCCCTCCATGAGGACTGATAAAAAACTTTCCATTTTACTCACAGTCATTCATAACCCACAGGCCCATTTATTTGACTGCTAAACCTAATATGTGAGGTGCCTTATATGAAAGGGCTATTGTGATGGTCACCAATATGTACGAGAATGGTTTAGACATGGGGGTGAGCTACATATACAGAAAAAGGCAATGACCATGGCAAAGCTGTTTTCTGTGTCCTTCTCAAGGTCTTTTTTTGGACACAGAGGATGGATTTTCAAATGGCTGATGTCTCCAGGATCAGGGGCTTTGAGCAAGGCAGATATGCTGGAACCCCAGCCTGAGAGTAAAAAACAATTCTATTTATCTATAACATTATTACTAGGTAGGAAGGTGATATGATACCAAGGAGTCTGAAAACCACTGGTCTGTAAAATATGAAGTGAATAGACATTATTACATTTCATAAATCCATTTAAATTCTGTGAATACAGTGAGCTGCAAGCAAGAAAAAGCAGGTCCACCTAATGTATGTTAATTCAGCAGCAGGTCACTTGCCAATCTAACATTTTATTCTTATATCTGAGAGTAAAGCTAGCCATACACAATAATATCTGCTTGTTTGGAGAGGATCTTTGCCCAATGTTGCCACCTGTGTGCTGGGTCATATGGGACAGATCCGATCGGGACAATTTTGGGACAGATACCTATAGTGTAGGTTGTTGGGGAGAGCCCACACATTACAGAGAAGCTGCTGGCTCTGCCTGAAGGTGATTAATTGATAGCTTATAGTTGTCCCTGTATGGTATGTTTCTCATGGTGGTGTCATAAATGACCAACCTGTTTTTTTTTTTGCCCATTAGATCACGGAGATAATTATATGCAGTTAGCAGAGACAATTCCAATAACAGAGTCAAAAAGGAGACTGTCATTAGAAATTAGGGATAGATGGCAACTATGGTCTATGCACGGATTAAACATTCTCCTTTGTTTTTGTAAGTAAATGCTCATTTCTTCAGGATGCCAGTGGGAAAATTTCTTCTCATGTTAAGGAATGTCTCTTGCAAAATCATTGCCTTGAGACTCTGCCCAGTCCCTGCCCTGCATGTGATACGGATGTGACTGCACAGTCTTATTTCTCTTATTGTGTTTTGTTATATGTGTTTTTATCCAATAAAAATACTCCAAATGAGACTCTTTGGGCCTTTTATCCTTACAAGCAAAAAATAAAAACTCTGCAAACTTCATGGTTTCCCCCTAAAGGCCGCAATGCAGTGTTTATCCCAACAATTCTACCATAATAGTTTTGAAACTGGCACTGGCCCAATTTTGCATCAGTTGCTAAATAGCAACTGAATCCATGACATTTGAAACTGCATGAAATTTGTTCACATCGGAAATTAAAGGAAATTAAAGTAAAGTGCACAAAGGGAACTCCAATCTTTGGGATCCTTCCACCTCTGCATGTTGCACCTTCATTCACATTAATGGTGCAAGGGATTCATTGGCCTATGAATAATTAAACCTTGACTTTGGTTCCCTTACTAGCATGACACAGAGAACCCACAGAAATTAGTTTGTCATTTAGAGGGTTATTTACTAAAGTCTTTTTGATGCAAAACTCAAATTTTTCATTTTGTTTTTTTTTAAAAACTTGAATTTTTTGGGATTTATTAAAGTCCAATGCTGAAAAAAGTCAGAATCCACCATCTCAGACCTGCCACGGTTGTATATAAGTCAATGGGAGAGGTCCCTATCCTATTTGGAAGTTTCTGTGGTCTGCACAGGAATTAGTCCAAAAATCTGACTATTTCGGTCTTTTTGGGCTAAAATCCCAAAAATTCGGGCTTTTCAAGAGAAAGCCATAAAAAATCAAGCAGATCGGGAAAAACCTCCCAAAAAAATCATACGATTCGGGTTTTCGCTCGATTTGACTGAGTTTTCCCCCCGCTCCGATTCAATTGTGTTTTTTTAAATAATAAATAAGGTCAAATTGTGGATTCTAGTTTGGTCAGACTTTTTTATTTAAAAAAATGGATTTTGATAAATAACCCCCCCACATCTCTTATAGTCCGTCTGCTTCATTTACCAATAAAATCTTGTTGCCTGTATGTGGTGCCTTACAACCTGTATACATTCTGTACCTGGCAGTCTCTCTATGTAATTCCTACTACTAGTGATACAATATAATAAATAACTCTGCAGTAACATTTCTACATTACACATTGTGGTCTCTGTAGTACTTTTCATCCTGCAGCATGTGGGCTTTGTAATGTAGGTCACATACTCATATCTGACTGTTTGACCCGATTGTACATGGCCACACACATTTAAATTGGCAATTACATGCTCTGGTCTGGTCTTCTAGTCAATATAGCAAACAATCGGCTGTTATCTCATGAACACCTTATTATTATTTTCTTTTACTTACAGAGTGCAGACATTTTCTGCAGCTCTTTACCATATAAATAGGCTAATGTGATTATACTACAACCAGGTTTTCCCACAGGTCCGGTCAACTTTGACTAAAACTGGGCATACATGCCCTTATCTGGCTGGGCAGTATATTCGGCTATACTACCGAACCATCTAGGCATCAGGGACAATTCATACAGATAATCCTGTAGATCAAGGATTATTGATGCTGATGGAAAATTCCTGTCAGTAGGCCCAAATTAAGTTGAGTCACCTTGACATCCTTCTGTTCTGATCGTTTGGGTGCTTGGCATATAGACAGATGTTGGACCAGTTGGGTCATTTACAGGATGAAACATGTTTTAATCAGACATGCTGGACTCACAATTTTAACTGTATCATTTAGTCACAGAGTTTAGATGGCCTCACCCACGCTTTCTCCAGAAATAAGCCATTTATCTTTTGGGCAGGTTTGATGTTCCCATCAGACGAAGACCATATGATCAAATACTGATCAAATACTTGGCCTGGTAGCCATGGAGGTGGCCATATGAGGCAAAGATCCACTCATTTGGGAAAATCTTTAAGAGCATGGCCAACTTTATTTGCACCTCCCAAGTTCCCTTCAGGAGTAATAGAGGGATCAGTGGGACAATGGGTAGCAGTTTGTATATCTAATTTCCAAAGTTTATGGTGATTTTGCTGTGAAGTCACTTGTAGTTTTTGCACACAAATTACTATGCAGATATTAAAAACTCTTGAATTAGAAACTGGAGATTTCCCATGTTAATGGCCACCCTAGTTTAATTTATTTTACTTTAAAAATCCTCAGTCCTTTTCTTTTCTGCATATCAAATTAGCAGGGTCCTGGTGTGGAGCCGGAGGCACAAGGATCAGCAATGTGGTAAATATCTGACAGCACAGCTGCTCTGTGTATGTGACCATACCTTCCCTTTAATACAGGATGTTTATGGCATGCATACAACAAAGGCTCGTGGGAACTAATATAACCCAGCAGTTACATTTTCATAAGTGTCCTGGATTACTTGGCGTTAGTGGTTGTCTATTTACATAGATGTCTGGCCAGTTAGCTGACATTTCCCTGATTTCATATTAACTATATATATTTTGTGAGAAGTACTTGTTCATATTTCTTTATTAATACAACACTCTACCCAGGATAATTCTGCCGGTCTTAAAATCTGCATTGCATGATGGTCAATGGAATTCAGATCACACTCATTGGGGGTCATTTATCAACTCTGGGCAAATTTGCCCATGGGCAGTAACCCGTGGCAACCAATCAAATTGCTGCATTCATTGTTCTACTTGCAGCTGTCTTTAAAAAGCTATTCACTGATTGGTTGCTATGGGTAACTGCCCATGGGAAAATTTGCCCAGTGTTGATAAATGAGCCCCATTGTGTTCTCAGAGCAGTGGTATAAAAACAGGGACTTCCTGATGCACAAGTTCAATTTATCGTGTAAAGGTGGCCATACACTATAAGATCCGCTGGTTTGGCAAGGTCGCCAAACGAGTGGATCTTTCTCCTGATATACCCACCAAAGGAAGAGCAATACTGGGCTAATCTGATCATTTGGCATCAGCTGGATGAGGACCACATCAACTAGCCTATGCGGTCCTCGATCATAGGGAACATTAAACCTGCCTGATCAATATTTGGCCTAAACAAAACACCAACAATAATAAATGAAGACCAAATGCAAATTGTCCCGGAATATCACCCTCTACCTTAGGGGTCCCCAACCTTATTTACCCACTAGCCATATTCAAATGTAAAAAGAGTTGAGGAGCAACACAAGCATGACAAAAGTTTCTGGGGTGCCAAATAAGGGCTGTGATTGGCCATTTAGTAGCCCCTATGTGGACTGGTAGCCTACAAGAGGCTCTGTTTGGCAATACTCCTGGTTATTATGCAACCAAAACTTGCCTCCAAGCCAGGAATTCAAAAATAAGCACCTACTTTGAAGCCACAGGGAGCAACATTCAGAGGGTGGTGAACAACATGTTGCTCGTTGGCCACTAGTTGGAGACCTCTGCTTTACGTCATAAAAATTTTTACTCAAGGATGAACAAACCCTTTAAAGACTTTCCTACTATCCCCAGCCCTTTAAAATCAGTCCTAATTTACAGACCAAAGACTGTACCCATCCAAACGCCTGGTACTAATCACATAGTGGGTTTACAATGACATCAAGGAGGAGGTTCTGCATCTCACTCTGAACATGCTGACGATGCTCGAAAATGAACCAGTGCCTGTTTGTGGGTAATCATTCCCATACTTGGTAAGCTACTATATATTAAAGCTTAGGGTTGCCACCTTTTCTGGAAAAAAATACTGGCCTTCCTATTATATAATTATCTTTTTTCCCTATTAATAACATTGGGATCAACCATCACTTTTACCAGCTAGGCAGTACAATACCAGCCAAGTGGCAACCCTAATTACAGGTGTAGACTTGATGGCTCAATTGTATTGTAAGAATACAATTGAAATATCTGCTTTAAATGCTTGGTGAAGTTGGCATTGTTCCATAAAAATCTGCGGATTACATTTTGTATAGGATAATTAGTATGGTGGCAAGAAAAAGTCAAAAAGCCAAAATTTCATGTAAAAAATATTCTCTTTGAAAACAATGTCCTGTTAATTTATAGGAACATAACCTCTAGTCTGACTTATGTGTATCAGGGATGCAAATGCCTTCGACCTCCCTCCCCCAGCCCCCTGGTGTGGCATAGCACCTTGCAGGCCTTTGTTACACGGGGGGGGGTCTCTTTCTCTGTCTACACTCTTGTAGCCCTTTCATAATTTAATTGGTTTTTAATTAAGCATTTTGTCCTGTGACTTTCTCAATTGCCTCAGGCACAAGTCTGTGGTACTCACAAAGCTAGATGTGTGCTTGAGAGATGAGAGGACTTTTATGGGACTCCCTTGTTCTAGTGTTCTAAAAAAAAGACCCATATAAATGTCTGTGTGCCCCTCGGCTATAAATCATGCAGGCCTCATGCGCAGGCACACTAAACATTCTATGTCTGCTGGCAATACAGAAACAGACCCTTCATTCTTTCAGTGGCATGACTTTTTACATAACTAAAATCTCTCATCAAAGCCACAAAACGTCTCCTGCTCCACATGCAAGCTCCAGGAGGGGCCCCGCTCTTCACATGTATATTTTTTTCCCAAAAGCTGTTAATGGACATTTTGTTTTAAGGGTTGCTCTCTACTACAGCCCTGCTCTTTGTACAGAGCCATATTGCACAAATCTTATAAAGGTGCGGTGTTATATGGAAGAGGGCTTTCTGGGTGGGAATGTGTCCTTTTAATGCCCCTTTTGAAGGAGAAAAGTAAATTATAATGGCTCCAGGCCTTGACGGGGAGTTAATTAGCAGTCTCACATTAACATTTAAAAAGGTTCAATTCCTGTTTCTCACCTTCTTCCTACATTATGCTGAAGCGTGGTGTTAGTGAGAAATTTAGAACATGATGAGCCTCTCTAGGCAAAGCAACACTCCCAATCTGCACTGTCTTTCTTGTTATACAAAAATGGGTTATTTTTCGGATGCTTTCTGCACCACTTCTTATTTTTTATTTATATAAAATATATCTGAGGTCTTAATTCAGATTCCTGGAAGTGGCATTGTCTGCTTGCGGCATAACATATGAGTACCATAACCATGGAGTTTGGGGGGGGGGTAACACTGGCATAACTAGTCAATGCTTGGGGAGCCCATTTGTCATGTTGTATGGTCCCAGCAGGCTAGTGGGTGTAAAGTTGGCCCCTACATCTTGGCCCTTTGGAGTTGGAGTTATAAAGTTTTCATGATGATTTAGTAGGCCACACAGCTTAACACCATTGGCTAAAAGTCTTAAGGCATTGTACAGTGTGTGCATTATATGTATATTATATGTGCTAGCAAATATGTTCCCTTTCACTAGTCATTGCAAATGTTTGCTATCATTTACATTGCCCGCTAGAGCATTTTTCTGTCTTGATATTGCTGTGTATGACCCCTGCCTTTATCACCTTGGAACTGACCCCTGTAACACCGACCATGGCTCATTTATCGTTTGAACGTTTGCCTCCTGCCCTGACCGTTGCCTGCATGACTACTCATTTGTTTTATTCCTTTGTCATTTTTATGTCTGCTCTGCTTGGACTCCTTGTTAATTCATTGAGAGATGCGTTACTGCATTGGTGATACAGCAGAAAGCCTGAGGCCCCAAAAGGGTGTCAGTAATGACCATAGCTGGTGTTCAAACTAATGCTACAAAGTGCAACCAACTTTGTATTTATATTGGATATACAAGCATGCACTGAAATCTTATAGAGTAACAATTGATAGGCCTTTGTGGTACCATGCACCTCTTTAATATATTTTGTCTTTTTTTTCCTATTACTTTGCCAAAAACCTGCCATTTTCATAATCTAGTGGATTGTGTTTTTTAATCGAATCCATGTGACTCAAGCAGTACAGCTCTGACTGTTATTGTTTTGATAGATTGCTTTAGATCAAATTATAGTCCAGACAGACAGACAATCAAGTCTGCGCAAGACTCCCAACAACACGAGTGAAGGGATCATCAGTTTCTTTAGAAGTAGCAGAATCAGGACTGTTCCCACTTGTTTTGTGATCCATCGGTTTGACTCGCAGTCTGAACAAGAGGATTAGAGAAAATCTGCCATTCACATTTTGGTTAGACGGCATATAATCCATTCATTGGGCAAAATAATTAGCCCACATCTAGTTGCCTAAAAAGGTTAATCACACCAGGAAATAAAAGTGCCCTAAAAGCATTTACATATAAGGTTTACTTATGCTGTGCTTTACAAAATACACAAAGTTTCTAGAAAGCATAACTGTTTTTAAAAGGAAAACCTAACAAAATTATTGACCATATGCCCCAACACAGGTTTGACTCCGAAACCATTGCTACCATGTGCGGCCCTGCAGGATGCATATAACATAATAGTTTAAATCAATGACTTTGGAATCTGTATAGAATAATGGTGCAAGTATATAAGGGATATGGTCTAGAGTAGCCACACCTCCTCTGATGAAGCACCCAAATGATATGAAACGCGTCCGGAGGGAGTGGTTAACATGAGGTATGCAGACAGGGGGAAGACACTGCCATGTGGTATGATATGAGTTTATTTTTCACTATTTTGTAATCAATTGTTTTTTCACTAATAAATGCTTTAAGTGAGTAACCGTGCATATTCATTTGATTATCAACCATGCTCCTACGAATGTCCTTATTTCTCTGTACTTGTCCTCATAAGACTGAGCTGCTCAGCAGAATTGACAGCCACCATATTCATCCACTTCACCCTTGGTCTTGGGTGCTGTTCAGCCACAGGAGCATATGCACTGGGTGCAAGAACCAGACTGCCTTTCCGGTGTGTGTGTGTTCCTGTTCCTCCAGGTAACGGATATTAAACAGCCAAATATGGTGTCCACCAACCCAGACACATAGTTTTCTCTTAGGAGGACAATATGGGGCAGCAGGGCACATGGGAGACCATGGTTGCAGTGGTACAGGTTTGTGCAGGAAACTGTGGTCAGTAATTGAATTTAGTTCTCTTTAATACTACCCTTACATTTGGTAGGCTTTTGAGTGCAGCTCATGAATACACATTATCTAATGACCAACTGAACAAAATAAATCGAACTGACTACACAACAAATAAAAGGCGACTGAACATGGCAGAGCTGGTAAGAAATTTGCTGCAATAAATATCAGGGCTTCTACTTTAGAGACACTTCTACACATACTGGATAGAAATAAATTGTATGTCAGGTCAAATTAATAATGTTCATTTTCTGTGCTTTTTAAAGCAAAATCCCCTGTACAGTACACCTAGGGTCATCACCCCTCTGAAGCTAATTTCAATTCCAATGAAAGCGGTATAGACTTTTCACAGTCTTGAACTTTTACTTTGAACTTACACTTGGAACATGTTGAATTCAAATTCAGGATCACAGCACCTTGTTCCTCTTTTGCACTGTGCTGGCTGCAAAGGTCTCTTTCAGGTAGTGCAGAGCAGCAGCTCTATGCAGAACAAGAAAACACCATGACTTAAACTTTAGAACATATTATGTTATCTGCTTCATTGGTCATTCTGGTTTTCCACCTGAGCTGATAAGCTTTGTTTTGATTGCCCCAGGGGCTGATTGGCCAAACTAATCATGTTTAAGGGTAGAAGCACACGCTAAGATTCGGGGAGATTTAGTCACCAGGCGACAAATCGCCTCTTCTTTGGGCAACTAATCTCCCGAAAAAGCATTCCCGCTGGCTAGTATTGAAATCACCGGCTGGATGGCACTCGGAGCACTTCGTTTTCCAAAGTCGCCCAAAGTTGCCTTCGGGCAACTTCGGAAAATGAAGACCCCCCGAGTGCCATTTAGATTCTAGCCGGTGGGAAGGCTTTTCGTGGAGATTAGTCGCCCGAAGAAGAGGCGACTAAATCTCCCCAAATATTAGCATGTGCCCTTGCCCTAAGGGCTCCAGGTTCACAAAGTGTTGCACACTGAGAAACTGCCTGCTCTGGACTGGGTGCAATATATCCATATTATTTCATAATCACTAGAGTATTAAACTGGTTTAAATTTTACATAATGCACTTTAAAGGGTTAGATAGAGGGTTTTACTGGTAGAATATTTACATATATTTTACATATACAATAGTAAACAAATGGTTTCTCCTGTAATAACTTGGCAGTATTCAGTGTATATAATTAAATACTCTGCGGGGGTCATTTAGCAACACTGGGCAAATTTGCACCTGGGCAAATTTTTTATCGTTTTGTCAAATTTTAAGTTTAATGTTCCTGTCTCTGGTGTTTGAGTCTGCAAACTCAGTAATCCAGGAGCAGATTCTGAACTGTTACAATTTGCTACATGTAATTGATACATTTAGTTGATACATTTCTCAGCAGCATCTGTGGAACATTAGCAAAAGTCAGTGCCAGGCCTGGACTGGGATTCAAAATAGGCTCTGGAATTTCAAGTTCACAGAGAACTAAACAGCCCCTCACAGGCCCAATAAATAGTGTGTCTATGGCATTTTACAGCAGCCCCTCTGGCATTTGCCATAATCCACATATTGCCAATCTGGGCCTGGTCAGTGCTACGTAAAAGCCAGGATAACCCCTCTTGCTGAAGCTTATATTTCTAGCTGCAGATCTAATTGACTGGAATATACATGTCCAAGCCAAATTTGTTTTCCTTACATATCAGTAAATGTGCTGCTTAAAGAAACACGGACCCCCATGACCCCTGTGGTCAGTGTCCTGAATTTCTTGGTGGTCTAGGGAACAATGGTGGGGCCAGGCCCTGTCTCTGTGAAACTGCTGCTAGCTCATTGCAATAGCATTTTTATGTTCATTTTACACAAACGCACGTAGGCCTTCTTTGTGGTAAGAAGGAAATCAATATCACTCACGGAACATTAATGGCATTGATTGTAGAATGGACTCACAAATCCCAATAAAATCCACTGAGTGGGAAGCAGTGCCATTTGTCTGCCATCCATCTATTCGATTTCATTCAAGGCCACATATTTGCACTATCTTTAAACACATCCCTACCTCTTGATTATTTCCACTGACTGATCCAACTCAAGGGCAGAAACCCCAGCTTTTTTTTACTCCACTATAAATGAACTTGTGACATCACGTACTCTTATGAGAAAGCAGTATCTGCAAATGATCAGGAGACAATTCCACTAACTTATTGCAAACAGCCGAATGCCAATATATAGCAACAAATAAACAAAATAATAGGAAGGTTTACATAGGATTTTGAGTATAAATGTAAACTTAATCCCAGGTAAGTATTTTGTATCAGAAATGCAAACTGGAATCCACTTAGGTAACCAACAAAGGGAATTGTGGAATTACCCTCAGCTCAATGCCGTCATTAATTCCAGGGCTCATATGTGTCTATTGGACCCTATATATTATATTGCATGAAATGCAGATGGAATGGGTGCAATGCTGCTGGCAGCAAGCATATATAGGGCAAGTATCTTTGTGAATGTATCAAAGTACATCCAAAACCTAATAAGTGTAGTGCCATTATTTTAGAAAAATACAAGCTTTTTAAAATCTTTTGCCTAAAAGAGATGATTTAAAAAAAAAAAAAAAAGTTGTACCATGTAGCGGACGAATTGTGTGATACAGCACATGTTTGAAAGGCAGAGTATCAGGTGTATAATTACAGAAGAAACAGACCCTGCGGTCCAGGAGTTATAGGGGCCCCATGAGGCCCTAATTTATATATTATTTCAATAAATATTGGTAAAAGAGGTCAACCTCTAGACATTTTGATTTATGATAAAATTATATTCTTATATAAAAAAAAGTTGATAGTGCCACTGGGAAGTCTAGGGATCATAAAAATCTTTTTTTTGCGGCTGGCACATCTAATCCATTGTTCGGAAACCTGTTATCTATAAAGCTTCCTCTGACGGGAAAGTCATCTTCTATAAACTTAATTTTAATCAAATAATTCAGATGTTTAAAAATGATTTCCCTTTCCTCTGTTGTAATTAAACAGTACCTTGTACTTTTTCCAAGGGTTTAATTAGGGGGTTACTTATCAAAGGTTGAATTTTAGAGTAATGTGAATTTTTAAAAAATAAAAACCAAAAAAATGTGAACATCTAATATTTGATTGAATAGTCCCGACCCGAAACCTCAGATCAAATTAGAATCAAGTTTTCCTTCGAAAAAAAAAAAACGGGACTTTTGCACGTCAAATTTTTTTGACGATCAACATTTTTCCCATTGGAGTCTATGGGGTTTTATCTTCGAAGCGAAACTTGCCAAAAATTTGGCTCATCACTTCAAATAGTTCAAAGGACCTCTGCTATTGACTTCTACATTAACTCAGCAGGTTTTAGGTGGAGAATAGTTAAATCAGAACTGTTTCCAGGGTTGAGGTGTTATAAATTTCACATTTAAATTCAAATTCAAGTTGGTGGTTTTAAATTCGAATTTGTGAGTTTTGACCAAAAAAAATTCTAAAATTCGAATTTAACTTTACCATTCGAACCTTAATGACCCTTAATGTTTACTTTTTTTTAGTACATTGAAGGTGAGACCCAAATTATGGAAAGCTCCCTTATCCAGAAAGCCCCAAGTCCCAAAGATTCTGGATAATAATAAGTCCCAGTGTCGGACTGGGATGCCTGGGGCCCACTAGAAAACCTTGGACCGTGAGCCCACCAGAAAACTATTATTCCTCCTCTCCTCACTCAACTTTTTTGTTCTCTTAGTCTTTTATATCTACTTACTAAAACATTCCATTATTATGCATTTTTCCCATAAAGAAATATGGAATGACTATGAAACAGGTTAGAAGCAATGTAATGTGATCTCGCTATTTGTAAAAAAACAAAAGTGTTCTTGAATTTAGTATTAGGCATGGACGAAAAGGAATAAGCAATAACTTTCAAATAATGACAGTAAAATGATTGATTAGTAAAACAGCAGGAAGTGATTCAGCTCTCACATAGACATATTACCCCAGCAGGGGTGCTTTTAATATTCAGGTAAATGAATGGTTGTTGGTAAAACCTGAGTGAAGGCCTAATAGGCAGCGTGAAATTCAGGGAGAAGAAGAAGGGCAATGTCTCAATTCTGTGGAAGAAATGACATGTTATTTACTGAGGAAAGTAAAGAGCCAATGTTGCCCCGGGCCACTGTGCTAGGTCAGCTGTTTCAGTGTCTTGGTGGATCTATAGGCTGTCACTGTATGTAGTGCCTCTTTTTGATGGGATTTTGATTTTATTTTGGAGGATACTGTATATTGTAGTTTGAAAACTACCTAAAGGCAACCTCTGGACAGAGAATTACTAAATTCCGATTCTGGCTTGAAGTATCTAGAAGAACAGGTCCTGTTAAAGGGACACTATTCGATTTAAAGGCTTTATTTCCACCAAAAAAAAGCCGTTAGTTCCTGCTGCTGTATATATATATATATATATATATATATATATATATATATATATATATATACAGAGTCCTGCGTGGATCTAATTCTGTAGATCTGCACCCGACCCGGACCCACCAGTCATAGATCTGACCTGGACCCACTAAATTTTCTGACCTGCCCCCTGCCCCGCTGAGAGCCACAAGATCCTGGAAATGACATCACAAAACCCAGAAGTGATGTCAAATTTGGGAGCACTATACACATTTTCAAGCTTTTAAAAAATGTTTTATCTCCCCGCAACTGAACAGCCCTCATTCTGGCTGACTAATCCTGCTGGATCCCTGCAGGCCACCCATGTAGACAGAAGACAGCAGCTTACCAACCAAATCCTTACAACCTTGCGGGTATTCGGCTGGTACCTGACCCCATGCAGGACTCTAGTCTATACATTCTGAAATACTACAGTCAATGAATATATTTAATTTGACTTCCTTATCTACTTTCCTCCTGTCATATGCTGCTAGTTGTCTGTATATATTATGATTGGTCATTATTTCAATAATGTGATCAAGTGACCTTGTTTTCATCAATTACAAAAACTTTTCTGATGCTGTTGCTATTTTTATTTTGAGGATTGAGTCTATAGTTATTTACAATAACAAATACAAACATAATTGTGGGCCTGTTAATTCCCCCCCCCCCCCAGTCAGTTGCACATAAAACTCCAGTTATTAAAGGTACTTGCGTCAGCATGGGCATTTTGCACTTACGTATAGTTGCATTCAAACTACTGTCTTTCTCCTGCCTATAGTTGCAAATCAAGCACTGATATGTCTCTGGGCGCAGGTGAACTTTGGAACTACCACCACCACAGAACCAAGAGTAGGAGCTCCAGGTTCCTGCAGAGTCCAACATCAATAAATACAGATGTGCAAGAAGAGTGGTGTGCACACATCACTTTCACACCGACCCCCAGAAAAAATGGCAACTGGACTTTCAATGTAAGTCCAATTTGTTGTAAAGTGCAAGCTCAATTGCATTAATTTTGTCACATCAGCTACAACTAGGGTTGCCAACTTTTCTCGAAAAAAATACTGGCCTTTCTATATATTTATCTTTTTTCCCTATTAATAACATTGGGATCAACCATCATTTTTAACGGTCAGGCCGGTAAAATACCGGCCAGGTGGCAAAAATAGCTACAACTGCCTCTGGCGATTGTAAGAACACTGGAATTCTGGGAAAAGACTGCTGCATTGTGAGTATAAAGAACCTGGCGTTCACATTTGGAATTGCTCTTTGCACACAGCGTTTATGGTCAGTAAATGACCCCCTTGTGTTTGTCCAATTCAAAAAGCAGCAGAGAGATTCAGTAGGATAAATATAGGGCAGAATACACTGACAACCTGCAAATGATTTCCAATTACAAAGAGCTGTTTCAGATACCCAAGAACACAAAGAATTAAGTAAATCAAGATAACATAAGGGCTCTTACACATGAGCATTTTTACCTGCGCTCCCCTGCGTTCCGTTTTTCGGCGTTCAGCCGCAGGGGAGCGTAGGAATAGACACATTTCATTATTTCAAATGGGGCTGTACTCACACAGGCGCGTGTAGGCGCCGAACGCAGGAAAAATGCAGCATGTTGCGTCTCAACCTGCGTTCGGCGCCTACATGCGCCTGTGTGAGTACAGCTCCATTTGAAATAATGAAATGCGTCTATTCCTGCACTCCCCTGCGGCTGAACGCCGAAAAACGGAACGCAGGGGAGCGCAGGTAAAAACGCTCATGTGTAAGAGCCTTTGAGTTTTAAAGTTAATTTAAGACTTTGACCAGGCAGCCACTGATCGGCTGGGTCCAGATGGTAGTGGACTGATGCCTTTTGAAACAAAGCTGTACAATAGGATTCAGTAATAGCTTTTTTTCCATAAAAATTTTTTAAAAAGTGGAGGTTTTAGAAATTTTTGAGTCCAAGTCTCCTTTTGAGGTCCAACACCTGCACAATACACCTCTAACTTAATAAATATATGAAATATTGGCAAATCTTTCAGCTTTCCCAAATATAACATGCACAAATGTGTATTTTTCTTGTTTTTGTGCAATTATTTTTCTCATTCGTATAAAAACAAGCAGACAAAAACAGTAATTTGACATAAAGCTGCTTACTCCTTCCCTCTTTGACCTTTAGGGTCACTTGCTCTCTTTTGTGATTTGGCTAAAGGGACTGCCCGGGGAAGCAGGTGTGCTATTGTTCCACACACTGAGATAAGTCTGTAGATTTATTCAGCAGGTTGTCAGTTTTAGAAATAATACACTAATCAATGTCCAGATAGATGCATTGTATAATGATATTGTATAATTAGCTACCCAGCTGAACAGAAAAATACTACATTAAGAAAAGGGGGACAATGTATTAACGCCTCAGACATAAGAGCACTGAGGGATGCAAAATCACAGCCCTAAGGGTGGTGACACACGATAAGATTCCAGGGATATTAGTCGCCCAGTGACAGATCTCCTCCTCTTCTTCAAGGTGACTAATCTCCCTGAAATGCCTTCCCGCTGTAAGGCGTCCTGGCCATCCTCCGCGCGTCCAAGATGGCGGCGCCCAGAAGAGGCCATGCGGCCGTCAGATGCCATTGTGACGCCAGCGTTTTCGCACAGCGTATTAACGCTGGCGCATCCTTTGGACACTGGCGTCCAAAACGTGCAGACGCTGGTGTACATTATGGCTCACGTCCTGTGACGTCACCTAGCACAAAAACCCACCTATTTAAGGATGCCAGAAGGTTCTCTCAGCGCCCGAGTATAGGTTCTTCTATCTAGAGTTCCTGGGTGTCTTCTAAATATTGAAACCTCGACCTTGATACTTCGCTGCCTGGACCGACCTTTGCCTGAAACCTCGACCACGATATCTTGCTGCCTGGACCGACCTTTGCCTGAACTGATGATTCTTCTGCCTAATCCATTGTACCGCGAACTGTGTTTGCCTAATTACTTCCTCCTTGGTCCGCACTCCAAATTGTGCCTTCGGGCCCTGACACCCGCCAGCTAAAATGCAAATCGCCAGCGGGGTGGCACTTAGAGCACTTTGTTTTCCGAAGTCACCCAAAATTGTCTCACAAGGAAACTTCAGGCAACTTTCAAAAACAAAGTGCTCCGAGTGTCATCCCGTCGGCAATTTACATTCCAGCTGGCGGGAAGCTTTTTCGGGGAGATTAGTCGCCAGAAGAAGAGGAGATTTGCTGCTGGTCGACTAATCTCCCTGGAATCTTAGCGTGTGTCCCCACCCTTAGTGCTCAATCAAGAAACGTGTCCGGGACATATCTGGGCTCTGACTTTGCCCCTAACTTGAGCTTCTATCCGACACTCATGTTAGGGATGTAGGTGAATACAGCACTGCCAAACACGGGAACTGATGTATTCATCAAGGACGAGCAGGTCCTTGTGTGCTGGTGTAAATGTGTATAACGTGTATAATGTTATTGGTAAGTTACAACAGGGTAAGGTAAAATCTTTTGTATCCCTCAGGCTCTGTCTCCAACAGATTATTGCAAATGAAAAAGAAATCCTACACAAAAGCTTGAAGGTGATCCCTTATTATTTATCAGTAGGGCAGAGAAGAATGGAGTAACTATTTTATCTCCTGAGTTTCTTTTTCTTCCCCCTACCCTCACTCATTGCTGTCCACCTACTGCCATTGCCATTACTGAACTACAACTCTCAGTATCCAACAAACACAGGCTATGCATTCCCCTGAAACCCCTTTATAGCTTACTGCATCTGAATACTACTACTACTACTACACATAGCAAATATCTTTTATTTTGCCTTTCCAGACTTCACTTTATAGGCTATACCATATAACATAGTAACTCATTTGATAACTTCTTTTTATGTGGGCATCTCTTTCCAGCAAGTTCAAATGAATGTATGTATTGTAATCCTTTTGGCATATTAATATAGTCATTCGGATTTTTGCTATAGAACTTTCATTGATTTATGAGCTCTGATAATGTCCTAGTAGACAATGAATACATTCCAAGCGCAATGCCCTCTTTGTTCTTATATTTGATGGAGCCAGAGATAAGGGCACTGAAAAGGCACCTCAGTACAATCACAGTTTATTTACTCACACACACCCTACTTACATAGCACGGACTTGTGTCCCAGCCAGGGACCATATACTGTATACTGTATGCATGTTTTCCTATTCTCTGTATTTCTACCATAATTACTCCCTAAATCTAGGCCTGCCTGATGGATTTCACATGGTGCTACATTGTCTAGCAGTGCATTATAATATTAACCATAGGTTACTATCTATGGGCATGAGGACTAATGGTTATACAAGCAACTAGTCTCTTGGGAAACAAGGGATACTGTCATGGGAAAACATTTTTTTTTCAAAATGAATCAGTTAATAGTGCTGCTCCAGCAGAATTCTGCACTGGAATCCTTTTCTCAAAAGAGCAAACAGATTTTTTTATATTCAATTTTGAAATCTGACATGGGGCTAGACATTTTGTCAATTTCCCAGCTGCCCCTGGTCATGTGACTTGTGCCTGCACTTTAGGAGAGAAATGCTTTCTGTCAGGCTGCTGTTTTTCCTTCTCAATGTAACTAAATGTGTCTCAGTGGGACATGGGTTTTTACTATTGAGTGCTGTTCTTAAGGTGGCCATGGACACACAGATCCGATCGTACGAATCGAGGATTCGTACAATTTTCGGATCGTGTGTGGTGTGTGCCGACATCTTTCGTCCGGTGGAGATCGGTCGTTTGGTCGATCGGTCAGGTTTGATTTTGACCCGACCGATCCCGCCGGAGCTCATGGCACATTGTAATCTGATCGTTCGGCCATACGGCCGAACAATCAGATTACCCCTGATATAGCCATGCCTGTTAAGGGCATATCGGGGAAAGATCCGCTCGTTTGGCAACATCGCCAAATGAGCGGATCTTTGCATCTATGGCAACCTTTAGAACTACCAGGCAGCTGTTATCTTGTGTTAGGGAGCTGTTATCTGGTTACCTTCCCATTGTTCTTTTGTTTGGCAGCTCGGGGGGAAAAGGGAGGGGGTGATATCACTCCAACTTTCAGTACAGCAGTAAAGAGGGATTGAAGTTTATCAGAGCACAAGTCACATGACTTGGGGCAGCTGGGAAATTGACAATATGTCTAGCCCCATGTCAGATTTCAAAATTGAATATAAAAAATCTGTTTGCTCTTTTGAGAAATGGATTTCAGTGCAGAATTCTGCTGGAGCAGCACTATTAACTGATTCATTTTGGAAAAAATGTTTTTCCCATGACAGCATCCCTAAGCTAACCACACAGCTAACTCAGCCCCTTCTCCCTCACAGTAGATCCTGTTTGCAGTGCTCCTCTCCAAATGATTCCCTTCATGCCCCGAATAAGATTCACATGAATGGCCAAATAAGGAAATTGGTAGGATCTTCCCATGATAAGATCAGCGATGGTTTTGTGGGAACTTACCTCCCTGTCTACCCACATTACCCAATGCTCTTACGCTGGCCATACAATTTGAGATCCCTTTGTTGGGCGAGGTTGCCCAACAACTTGATCTGGCCATAAATGTGCCTTCCTGAGGGACCCATACACATTACCCAGCCTGTATATAGCCTTTACAGCTGTTGGGTCAAATCAGGATTACTGAATCCATGCCCAGGGAGCAAAGACCCTTATGTTATTGTAGTCTAATTTTTAAACCTGGCTAATAAATCTGAAGGATATTTACTGAGATATCGGTTGGGCAGGCCTTCCTGAGGAACCCATATATTGGGCAATAGGCTGCTGAATTGCAGTGGCATAACAATAGAGGAAGCAGGCCCCACAGCTGCAGAGGGACCCTGAAATATTTGGGCACAGGCCCATATAGTTACACTGTTGCCGGGGGAACAAGTTGGCAGCTTTAACAGCCGGTATATAGCTTTTACAGGAGCTACCGGACATCAGATCAGGTCTAACTTGGAAACTTTGCTGCCCATATGGACTTAGCCTACTTATGGTACTTCTCCCCAAACTGCCTCCCCTGCCTTCCGCCGGCTAGACAACTTTGGCGACTTCAGAAAACGAAGCACTCCGAGTGCCATCCCGCCGGCAGGAAGGCAAGGGAGGCAGTTCGGGGGGGTTTGTCGCCCCGAAGAAGAGGAGATTTGTCACTTTACGACTAATCTCCCCGAATCGCAGTGTGTGTCTCTGCCCTTAGTGTAATGCCACACACAGGAATTGCTCTGATTTTATGTTGTATTTGAAAACAATGTTTCTACTCAATTCTAGAATAACCATTGGATTTTATTTATTGTGGGTTTCTATAAATCAAATACAGAATGGAGCACTAGGGCATATCTGTGCATGAGGACATGTTAAGTGTGATGTTAATAGCTGCCTTTGAAGATTTCACTCCTGTCCTTGTGTTCCCCGCTCCACTGAACAAATGTTTCTTTGTGCTTAGTCACAGCAGCAGTGTCACCTCCATATGAGGACAAGTCACTTCACAGTCAGGCGCAAGTCCAGAGGTTGGGTTGAGGCAAAAAGAAATCAAAACTGAGACCTAGAAATGAAATGTAGTAGAAGGCCACATAATACAATTCTGGCCCTGGTCATTCTGGTCTCATCTGTAGTGCATCTGGGATCTGCAGCACTTATCTGTCAGTATCTTCATTTGCAATGCATATTATTTATTCAATATCCAGGGGACCTTCTGTCTGTTCTCACTGATGTCCAGGCTGATGAGAAATAAAAATTAGCAATAACAATACATTTGTGGCCTTACAAAGCATTTGCTTTTTAAATGGGGTCAGCAACGCCCATTTGAAAGCTGGAAAGAGTCAGAAGAAAAAGGCAAATAATTATAAAACTATAAAAAATAAATAATGAAAACCAATTGAAAAGTTGCTTACAATTGGCCATTCTATAATATGCTAAAAGTTCATTTAAAGGCGAACCATCCCTTTAAGGCAATGCAAGTCTAGAATGACTTAATCTGGCCATACGCATGCTTATAATAACTGCTGACTTGGCCCCTCCAGATCAATCAGTAATCAGTAATTTGTTGGCTCATGTACTGGGCTCTCAGCACTGCCAGCCCAGTTAATGTCAGAAAATCTGGCAGATATCTGTCAGACAGGTCTGAAAATCTGGTTGGTAAAGAACCACATTGGCACATTCATGTAGTCCTTATGCTGCAGTATGATCCATTGGCCCCTGGGCACAGAGCCAAATCTGACTGATCCAACCAGTGGTGTAACTATAGAGGAACAGACCCCGCAGTTGTACAGGGGCCCGGGGTCTGCTTCCTCTATAGCTAACAAGAACTCCCCCCCTTCCCCGGCCACTCCCTTACCTGTGGCGGGAAGCAGAGCATGTGGGCGGAGAGTGCAGGGAGTCTGGGCAGGGTCCAGGCAGATAGTGGGTGGGGAGCAGGCGGGGTCCGGGCAGGAAGTGGGCAGAGGCGGGAAGTGGGCGGGAGGATGGGGATCGAAGTTTACTGGGCCCCTCTCAAGATTTTTTGGCAAGAGGGGAACAGTACACTCTAGTTACGCCACTGGATCCGACATCACAGTAACCTTTACTGAATTGGTACATATAATTTCAGCTATACTGTAATGAATGGAAAAAGATTTGTAAATTATGAAAGCGCTGTAGTTTCAAGTGTTTGATGTATATAACAGAGCTTTCATAAATATACCATTGTGTCATGTCTTTTTGTTTTTGTGTGTCTATGCTTTTAATCATTTTGTGTACTAACCTAATTACCTAAACATTACAAATTGTTTTTAGGTGGAAATTATTTTTTATATGATTATGTCACTTTAACAAATACATAAAATGTTAATATACAAAATTGTACGAAACCTAGAACAGAAGAATTACACATCACAATTTAACACGGCATAAAAGCCCCAAAATTAAATGAGCCAGAAGGTAAATGCGTTGTCAATAACCCTTCTCCCCCGAGGCACACTAGGCGATAAATTCAGCGCTACAAATAGCAGCAATCATAAATCCAGTCCCAGCTACTTACAGCTCATCTTCTTCTGGTCAATAGGAAGCAATTCACTGAAACCTTTCAGTACAGTATGTTGCTACTTGTAGCAGTAATTGAAAAGCCTTGTGAGCTAGAGCTCTAAAACAATAGCAGCCTGTTATATAGATAAAGCTTCATTGATCCTGGCTGGTTCTTCTGGCTGCTTTATTGTTTTTAAGACAATAATGGGGAAGAAGAATATGGGCATACAAATAATACAATATATTTATTCCTTTTGCAGGCAGAAAACATGGCTATTGTTTTTCAGGCTGAAGATAAAACCAATATGTTAATGCTGCTAATTAACCAAACATTGTGCATTGCTTTATATGCTAACGTATGTGCTTTCATTATATAAATCTTTTTAAAATGAGAACCAAAAGGAGAACCAAAACCTAAGAAAAGTTTAGGGGTCATCATAAAATCATCAAGCACAAAATGAGCTTTGAAAATTACCATTATTACAGTATGTAGCAAGATACTTCTTTTTATGATAGAATTCCCTTAAGAAGAAAAGTAACAGCCATGATGCATATTGCATAACCCACTGGAATTCAGGATATGATTAAGGGCTCTTACTGACGAGCGATTGAAGCTGCGCTCCTCTGCGTTCAGTTTTTCTGCGTTCAGCCGCAGGGGAACGCAGGAATAGACGCATTCGGTTTTTTTCAATGGGCGGTTTTTTTCAACACAGGCGCGAACGCAGGAAAAATGCAGCATGTTGCGTCTCAACCTGCGTTCGGCGCCTACACACGCCTGTGTGAGTACAGCCCCATTGAAAAAAACCTAATGCGTCTATTCCTGCGCTCCCCTGCGGCTGAACGCAGAAAAACGGAACGCAGGGGGGCGCAGCTTCAACCGTTCGTCAGTAAGAGCCCTAAATCAAAACACTAGTAATCTGTGCAAAACTCTCGTATACAGTAAATTAGTATGATTACAAAACAATATATATATATATATATATATATATATATATATATATATATATATATATACATACAATACACACTGTATAGTATTTTCATTATTTTTAATTACACTTATATACTCAGGGCGGAACTAGGGGTAGGCAGAATAGGCACCTGCTTAGGGCGCAACGATGGGGGGGGCACTTAGCAGGTACCTTTTAAACTGTCGTCTGCTTACCCCTAGTATAGGGCTCTCTTGCTACTGCTCCCCTGATCATGCCTGTAGCCCGCTCACATGTTCCACTCTCTCCCTCGCGCAATGTCATAGCTCAGGTGCACGCACACAGGAGGAGGCGAGGTGGCCATCCAGGTTGCCTAGGGTGCCGCCGGTGAGCTTGGCCCGCCTCTGTATGTCCTACATTGTTTAACTTACCTCACTTGTGTAGATCTGCATTATTTATTTAGGTCATAAATAAGTGATCAGTGCACACCAAAATCCTGATTTCTCTCCCCTTAAGTGCATTTCTTCATTGTTCAGCCATTTCAGGGTCTTACTGGTCTTTTTTCAGGTCTGATCCTGTTTACCACCCCCTGTCACCCTCATGAATACATCGCTGCAGAACGTGGCAGGCCTTTATTCATGGGAGGAATGAATGCAGCTTGGAGAGCAGGGTCCTGCACTTATTTAATGACCCCTAAAATGCTGTGTTAATTACTTTTGGCATGATGTGAAGTGAGA
Organism: Xenopus laevis; assembly: GCF_017654675.1. Lineage (NCBI taxonomy): Eukaryota > Metazoa > Chordata > Amphibia > Anura > Pipidae > Xenopus > Xenopus laevis. The sequence continues at coordinate 105,030,607 of NC_054378.1, read as the reverse complement.
CCTGAAAGCTTTCTGGTTGGCATATTCGGTACACGATAAATCCTAATTCAAGTAGAAAGAATCTTACTCTTGTGAGATGGTCCACCTTTGTAATATTCACATTGTATTAGATCCATGGCAAATGTGGCTGGCAATAAAAGCATTTTAGGGTGTTTTGTCACATGTCCAGGAGGCGGTTTGGTACGGGTGACAAAACAGCCTTTCTGCTAATGAATCCGTCCCCCCAAAAAGTTGAAAGCAGGCCCATTACAAGGAATACATTGGACAGCCCTGTTGTAGGCCTTGCAAACAGCCATCTGGAAATGGTTGGGCATCACTGCTGTCACTCTAGGGCCGTCTATTCCACGCCTCCTGTCATGATCTTTCTATGGTTCTGTCATTGCCTTGATTTCTCTCCCCTATAATCCTGTTTTCCTACACAGTATGCCAAATTAGCTGAATGTTTTTGAAAACGTGCCTGGTAACAACTGTCACACTTCCAATAATAAAACATAAGCTGAAACAAAAAAGGGACAATTCAACAGCAGCAAACACAGAGCGTGTGCTAAAGGCTGCATTATTATCACATGGGTCTATATGATTTAAACATGCTGTAGTGTACCACAATAAATATAGCACATAAGATTTATGTCCTTTTCTCTAATGCATTTTGTAAATACACTCCTGCTCTCTGGCTCTGGGTTTTCCTGTAGTCCTGTGTAGTCCTGATCAGTACCAGCTGAAAGATGAAAGTACATCATGTCTCCTTCCAACTCTTCATCCTTGAAGGTGTCAGCCTGAGTGAGCCCTTGGGGGTATCTAGGGGCACCCACAACCCCCACTGGTTGCTTTACCTTCAAAGCCTCGTCCCTTCATTGAATTAAAGCCCCGTCTCTGTGATCAAACACAGGGTCATGTCTGAGCCGTGCCTAACATCAGCCTTCTCTTGCCTCCAGGTGTATCCAGTTAACCGCTCCTCTGGTATCAATTAAACACTTTTATACCTTTCTTCTTAAAAAAAATCATACATCATAATGTTATAGAGGTTCATGCCCTGTCTTTAATTGCCAGTTACATTTCCATAGGATATAAGGATTGTCACAGTGAAGTACTAATAATTCATTCACAGGTCACATTTAGAGCATTGTCCAGTCCACTCCTAACCCACTGTGAGCCACTCAGGTCTGGATTGAGATTCAAAGTAGACCCTGGAATTTCAGATAAACAGCCCACAAAAAGGTTCGACCAAAACCTCATAGGCCCCATAAATAGTGACTGTCTATGGCAACTTAAGGCCGCCATACACGGGCCGATAAAAGCTGCCAACAGACTGAGTCTGCATTTTATTGGCCCGTGTGTGGGGCCATACAACAGGCGTTTTTTCGTTGATGCCGTCCCATGATCCGACTGCTCCATTCTGATCTGATCGTTGGGCCCTAGGGCCCACGATCAGATCAGCCCGATATCGCCCACTGCATCACTTGCCCGCTTCAATGTCAACGACATCGCCCAACGAACGGATCTCCCTGTGTCTGGCCACCTTAACAGCAGCCCCTTTTGTATTTGCTAGAACCAACAGATCGGGCCTGGGGCCAATAAGGTTTAAAAGTGCTGGGAGAACACATATACCTTCAGGGAATTCTGTCATTTGCCTACACTGAATTTACATAACATCAAAGACAAAGCTGAAGAAGCAATTAAAATGGCACTGTCCCAACATGTGTCTCCTCTTTCTCCCCCACTTGAGCCGTGGGTTTGACCGGCCTGTGTCAAACATCTGTAATCACTGCAGAAACCAATAAGAGCCCAGGAGGTTATCACTGTTACTTGACTCTAGTGGTGAAAGGGATCAGTGTAATCCTTTTCAGCGAGTTGACCAACACACCTATTATCACCCCCCTCCTGATAATCAGTAAGATGACCCTAGGGTCTCAGACAGAAGCTGGAGATCAGTATTATCACTAGCCCTAGTACTGTTGGAGTGGTACCTGAAAAGAAGCCGAGTGGAGGAAAATGGTGCGCTGATTTTGTGAATTCAGAGGGGTGAAATTAAATCTGTGGTTAGTAGTGTCCCTAAGGAATAATGCAGAGATTCACTGAATGACAGACTAGAAGAGCCTGCCAATAACTAGGCATTTGCAACAAAGCCTGAAGCAACCTTTGGCCTGTGGAGTCTGCCTCGCTGCTGTCACATTGCGGGCCAGACAGAAGGGACGTAGTCTGCAAGTCTGTGGGGACACAGCATGGCAGGGTAACAAAGAGCACCTTTGACCCAAGGTGGCTGATATTCTCTTAGCAGCAGGCCCATGGCCCATTGTGACAGAAGCTCTCTTGGCAGAGGAACACAATAGCCATCAGCTGCTCCAGGCCCACTGCATCACTGCTCAGTTTATTCTACAGACAGCTCTCACAGTGATGGGTTAATCAGCAGCATACGCTGCCATCTGATGTTAGGATTTGTATTTCTGCATTTCCTTATCATCAAAGCTCTTGCATCCATGCTAATGGGGACCAGCCGAAAGAGGGAGGGTAGCAGGGGAGATATTAATACCAGTTAGGACATGAAAGGCTTTAGATGACAGTCAGTATACACCCAACCCCTCCTCTTGCCATTCTTAGGCTGCTTTCAATATTATGGCTCCTGTCACTTCATTTGATGCTCTGTAAATTATTAAAAAAATATATATATTTATATATTTATTTTTTACGTATACATAAGTCTGATTCAGAATGATCTTTGCACTACCAAAAGGAATTTAACATCAGTGGACAAACCTTTATGCACTTTGCCCTCCTATTTGTGCCTGTATATTATCCACCCACTTAGATTGTAAGCTCTACGGGGCAGGGATGCCTTCTTAATGTGTAATTTTATCACATGGTGCTTAAACTTTGTATTTTTATTTATTTACTATTATTTATATATAATGTTGTCTTCCCTGCATGTACTTTTCTGTACTGTAAAATTGTACAGCACTGCGTATCCTAGTAGCACTTTATAACTAGGCTTATACATAGTGGAAGACATGTAAAAATTGTTAAAGACTATATCAGATTATAAAAAAAAATTTAATGGAAAGAAACAAGAAAGAAACAAGGCCTGGCAACTGCCAGAGTCCCAAGTCTGAACAGCCTAGAAGAGGATAATGTATTAATGATATAATCACAGCAAAGCAGTTAAGCAAATGATTCCTAAACTCAAATCCACCCCTGATAAATCCCTTGGAGTGCCTTAGGGCTATTCCACACGGGGAGATAGCCTTGCGTTTGCGGTCGCGGCGACAAAGCGCCGCGCCAGTCGCCGCGACCGGCGCAGGCGACAGTTTTGTATGGGCGCCTATGTAAAAACGCCTGTGCTAACCACACGAGGCGATGCGCTTTTCAACAGTCGCCTGAAAATGCCTCGCCAGGCTTTTTTCAGGCGACTGTTGAAAAGCGCATCGCCTCGTGTGGTTAGCACAGGCGTTTTTACATAGGCGCCCATACAAAACTGTCGCCTGCGCCGGTCGCGGCGACTGGCGCGGCGCTTTGTCGCCGCGACCGCAAACGCAGGGCTATCTCCCCGTGTGGACTAGCCCTTAGCCCCCAACACACACACACAGTGCTATGCAGGGTTGGACTTGGGGGTCCGGGACCCACCGGAGATTCTGCTTCAGAGGCCCTCATGCCCCCCACAGAATAGGCACAATATATGTCAACAACATTTGATCGGGTTTCAGTAAGATTAAATTTTATACTAGTATTCATGAAATAAAACATGCCAAGAGGGTTGCAATTTGGAGTGGGTGGAGATTATGGTTGATTGTAAACAATAGGAAGGACTGGGGAAGTGCAGAATTTCCATGGCAGGGATTCCACTTCAGCATGTCCGTATTATGTATCCATATTATGTATCCAAATATAAGATGCAGCTTTCTCATAACTTGATCTGGAGTCTTACTGTCTAATGACGACAATATGAACACACCTTGGGACCCCAACATTGTCAACATCTGTTGAGACCCTTACCCATCTATTTAATGAATGGATCAGTACAATTTAGGCATTTCAATTGTGGTTCTCTTTATATTCTTTTAACCCATGACCAGCAAAGCTGTTGGAGAACCAAGCTGTTCCACCTGGATACACAGATGATAGGCTCAGGAGCTTGCTTCAAGGCGAAAATGCGTAGTTTAGTTTTTCATTGCTGAAATCTGCCCCATGTTCACATTGAACATCAGCCACACAAGACAGGAGTAGATGGGTGTAGTGGGGGCAGAATATGAACCCCTTCCACATTGGAACGGTGCTGGGCCACATAAGTTTAGCCCAATCATTTGGCTTCAAAGCCAACTGTCATATCACTTTAGGGAAGAGACAATATTGGTAACATGCATGTTCTTCCCCTATCCTCAGACAGAAATATATCAGTGTGTGCATATGTATGCTGCTCTTTCTACTCTAAAAATGAATGGCAACTTAGTTCCCTGCATAATTTATATTTATTGCACTCAGACCTTTGATGTTCTGAAGACTTCCGGTCTTAAATAAGATCATATGATGCTAATTATAAGGGTCCCTACCCATATGTGAAACTTTATTCTATGGGTGTCCATCCCTCCTCCCTTTCTGTAGTTGCCCTGTAGGTCAGTGCCCCATTTATCACTGAGCTGCTCCGCATCTTGTCTCAAACTAGTCTGAAGCATATATCATAGCACTGCAACATTCACGATGAGGTTACACAGGGAAGCTGTTATCCCAACCAAGTGCTACTCTGGGGAAGAAGGCAGTCTGCCATCCACCCCATCTGCTTCTGATCAGGTTAACCCTGCATTGTCATGCTGAAATCCCTACACCAGCAGAAATCTGCCACTGTATTTGGTTACATAACAGTTGTTGGGAAATGGAAAATCCAAAAAAAAAGTAAGTACGTTTATTGGCACATTCACAACACCCCAGTCTTTTATTAGACACCCTTTTCCTCATTCTTCTGATATCTACAGTAAACAGTTTACTTGCTTGCAACATTTTTCTTATGCATAATTTAACATTATTTTGCATATGCATAATTATGCATACATCATTTTGATTTAGCATTATTTTGTATATCCATAATTATGCATACACCATTTTGCTTTTGCAAACTAAAAGAATGTTTTTGATATTATGAAAAAGGGACTGCAGTGCCAGACAGGGCTCATTCACACTCTATCTTCTTGCATTTGAACTGCATCTACATTATTTCTTATGCAGCAGTCTCCGTTACAAGCAGAGGAAAATTACATTTAAAGGAGAATTAAACCCTAAAAATTAATATGGCTAAAAATGGCATATTTCATATACTGAACTTTTTGCACCAGCCTAAAATTTCAGCTTCTCAATAGCAGCAATGATCCAGGACTTTAAACTTGTCACAGGGGGTCACCATCTTGGAAAGTGTCTGCGACATTCACATGCTCAGTGGGCTCTGAGCAGCTGTTGAGAAGCTAAGCTTAGGGGTTGTTGCAAATTATCAAGCAGAAAATGAAGTTTGTCTGTAATATAAGCTGATGCTAAAGGGCTGATTATTAAATTCTGATGTTGTACTGGTTTCTGGGCTGCCATGTAGTGATTATCTGTATTAATTACTAATCAGCCTTATTCTGTGACATTTATATTCTATGTGTATTCTAAGCTCAGTAAGTGACAGCAGCACAGAGCATGTGCAGTGAATCAGCAGAAAAGAAGATGGGGAGCTACTGGGGCATCTTTGGAGACACAGATCTTTAATGCTAAAGGGTTGCAGTTGCCCTGGGCTGGTACAGAAGCCCAAAACATAATGTACAACATTTCTACCCTACTTTTCAGTTAGGCTTTACTTCTTCTTTAAAGCAACAGTAACATTAAAAAAATGAATGTGATTTAAAGTAATAAAAATATAATGCAGTGTTGCCCTGCACTGGTAAAACTGCTGTGTTTGCTTCAGAAACACTACTATTGTTTATATAAATAATCTGCTGTGTAGTAATGGGGGCAGCCATTCAAAGTAGAAAATGCTCAGGTTACACAGCAGATAAGCTCTGTAGAACATAATGGTGTTATCTGTTATCCACTATTTATCCTGTGACATATAGACTTTTTTCAATTATAATATGATATATATTCATATTAGTAGAGTTTCTGAAGCAAACACATCAGTTTTACCAGTGCAGAGCAACAGTGCATGATATTTTTATTACTTTGCTCACCTTTGAGTTAACTTTTAGTATGATGTAGAAAGGGAATAATTTTCATATAGCACTTTTGCTAGGGTCCAAATGACCCTAGCAACCATGCACTGATTTGAATAAGAGACTAGAATATAAATAGGAGAGGCCTAAATGCAAAGATATGTAATAAAACGTAGCACTAGCAATACATTTGTAGCTTTACAGAGCATTTGTTTTTTTTTGGATGAGGTCACTGAACCCCATTTGAAAGCCGTTAGGCAAAAATTTCTGGGCCCCACCCTAGACCCAACACCACAGTAAAAAAAAGCCATATAAACACGTGCGCTAAAACATGAAAGCTAAAAACCCATTGGTGGCCAGGGTCACCCCTACAAGTTAGAAAAACCCATTGCTAGCCAGGATCTCCCCCCTACAAGGTAAAATAAAAACATTGGTGGCCAGCCCCCCCCCCTTACAAGTTAAAAAAAGCTTAATTGGTCGTTAGTGGCCCCATAAATTTTTTTAAAAAAACATTGGTGGCCAGCCCTCCCCCTTACAAGTTAAGGGGGAGGGCTGGGGGAGATGCCATAGTGCTGTGGGGACAATGTTACATGTTTGGTGGGCCTGCCCACTGGCGCAAACCTACTGGTCCGCCATCCGGGACTATATCCACCAGCATACGGGCATACTCACCTCGTTTCAACCTGCACTGTTCTTATTGGGCCTGGGAATTCCCACGGTGGACCGGAAGACCAAAAAATGGATTATGCAAGCACTCCTAGCCAGCAGGAGCCTTTTAGCACGATATTGGAAACAATCTGCCCTGCCTTCCACCCACGAAATATCCAAGGAGGTTGAGCGCATCCAACTATATGAGCGAGTATTCTGTTTTTGCCAACAAAAGTCATTCTGATGTTGATCCAAGGAGAACTGTAACTACCCCCTATGAGTCTTGCTCTATGCTGAGATAGTATTGTAGTCATGAAGCTCTGTTGGAACATCTTTATGGTGTTTACGGGGTCCTCAACTGCATTTTCTTATATGACTTACTGTACTTTTGTGTGGCAGCCAGATCTCCTTCCCTCCCCCTCCCCTTCTTCCTTCTCTTTCTCTCCTTTACCCCCCCCCCCCCTTTTACTACTCTTTGAAAAATTGGTTGTATGACTGATCAAAAATTGTTAATAAAAAAAAAAAATCATTGGTGGCCAGAGGCTTATAGAGGATTCAAATAATACAGTGGTGGCCAGGGGTATGATAAAATTTAAAACAAAATTGGTGTTCAATGGAACTTAGTGTAGGTTCTTCTTCCTTGTCCTCGGCGACGGTGGCTTCTTCGGTTTTCTTCACCTCCTTTAATGGCTTTGGGTCTTTTCACAGCTTCAGGTCTGAGCATTGACTGCGCATTATCAAGAGGTTTGTCAGGTCATGGTAAACGAAATGAGACCATAGGCGAAAGTGATATTAGAATGGCGATGCAGACCCTGTCATTTTAAGGGAATATAAGCCTGAAGTGTATAGAAGGCATGCTCCACTCATGATTCTGTTTATTTGAACTAAGAACACACCAAATCCATACCTTAATTAATTAAAATCTGATGACAATAAAAAAAAATCCATAACCTGTGAATAAAGAAATGTCACGTTATCCAGAGCTTTCAAGTCACCTGATCAGTCTGCTTTGACTGATCACTTAAAATGTGGCCAAATCCTGGATTCAGTGCATCTTTATTTGAACTGATTTATATCCAAAATTGAAGAGAAATATATATTCACATTACTTGTGGGAATAACAGTTAATATTGCCAGAGATGTTACTGACTATAATGGTGTTGATTCAATTACAATCTAAGTAAGCAAAAAGCCCTTGTAGTAAGGCTAGTGGCTAGTGTTTTCTCTGCCTGCTTTTCTGTGGCCTGTTTGTGCAGAAATGCAAAAGTATTTTTGCACTTAAGGCAGGGCCGGAACTAGGGGTAGACAGGAGAGGCACGTGCCTAGGGCGCAAAGCTTGGGGAACGCCAGGCATGTACCTACCATGTCTCCTACGCCTAGTCCAGCAGTGTTACATGATTGTTGGGGCCAAGCAAGCATCTCTATTGCGCAACAATCAGCTCATGCACGCTAGTGCTCGTCTGTGTGAGGAGGGCGCAGAGGGGGTGACGCAGCCGGCCGGGTTGCCTGGGGTGCCCCACCGGCATGGCCCTGCACTGACTTAAGGGCAGAGATGCACGCTCAGTTTCAGGGGGAGATTAGTCACCCAGCAAAAATCTCCTCTTCTTCAGGGCGTCTAATCTCCTGAACTGCATTCGGTGCGCTTCATTTCGGCAGTCGCTTGAAGTGTCATCCCACCGGCGATTTAAATTCTAGCCGGCATGAGGCAGTTCAGGGAGATTAGATGCCCCGAAGAAGAGTCGATTGATCGCCAGGCGACTAAATCTCCCCGAATCTGAGCATGTGTCTCTGTCCTAAAAAAGGTAGCAAACATCTGTGTGCATACTATGGATGCTATATCACGGAGATAAGTAGGGCACTGGCACTCACTGGTTTCAAACAGATGGAGGTTAAGCCTGTATTATTTTAAGTATAGGTAGTTTGTAGGATTTTCCTAATTTCCTATTTATAAAAAATCTCTGGACCTTAAAACTTGCCATACAGAGCAAAAATGGCTTGCATGGCCAAAATCAGATGATACCCAGGTGTGAATATTTAAAATCTTCTCTGCTGCATGGTGGAGAAGAAAGGCCCTGGATTATAATTCAATTTAAACTGCACAATTGTGCATTAAAAATAATGAGAAGATGTTATATAAAGAGTCTTTACATCTGTGCTGGATGCACAGTCCTGATCCATGCATGCAGGCTAGGACATACTGAATACTGCCCAACTGTCCCGTTTTTCACGGGACAGTGCCGATTTTGACAGTTAAACCCGTAGTCCTGGGTTTGTTACTGAAATGTCCAGACTTTCTCTTGCACTGAACAGCCAGAAAAAGATACAATGTTTCTAATTTAATTAGAATAGAATTAGAGTTAGAATAGATACTTTCATCATTTTGTAACAGGTCTCTTGGGGAAACAGACTTGCAGCTTAAAGGGCAATTCACCTTCATTAGCAAAACTGTAATAACACATAAAAACCACTGAAACGTGTTCAAACTTTCCTAACCTGGCAAATTTTGTAAAATGGACATGAGAATTAGGGGGTGTGGTCACAAAAATGGGCGTGGTCGTAAAAATTGCCTCGCTCCACGTGCCAAATATTTTTGTCCTTCTTTACAAAATGGTGGGAGGTATGATACTGTATCATCTACAGCAGTGTTGTCCAATGTCTGTGGTACAAAGGGACGAAAATTTTTCTAACCTACACGGTGGAGGGTCAATAATGGAAGCCACTCCCTGTATTTAAATCACACCCATTTTAAACCACACCCATGTTACCACAAGAACTTTTAAGATCATGTCCACATTAATGGTGGTGACACACCGCGTGCCTCCCCTCCAGTGCTCATTGTAAGGATATCACTCATCTCTCATATTAAGTCATGTTAAGACATACCCTTAAATCCATATGCCTCATCCTCCACTCTGGATAACACAGCAACCCCCAGCACATATTTCCAAATGCTACCAAACCCCCACAAGGTTTGCCTCTCACAGGCAGAGTATGGCACACATAGGGTGTATAGGGCAGACAGAGTATGGTACACACAAGGAGCATAGGGAAGGCAGAGTATGACACACACAGGGAGCATAGGGCAGACAGAGTATGGCACACACAGGGAGCATAGGACAGGCAGAGTATGCCACACACAGAGAGCATAGGGAAGGCAGAGTATGACACACACATGAAGCATAGGGAAGGCAGAGTATGACACACACAGGGAGCATAGGGCAGACAAAGTATGGCACACACAGGGAGCATAGGACAGGCAGAGTATGCCACACACAGGGAGCATAGGGAAGGCAGAGTATGACACACACACATGGAGCATAGGGAAGGCATAGTATGACACACACAGCGAGCATAGGGCAGGCAGAGTATGGCACACACAAGGAACATAGGGCAGGCCAAGTATGGCACACACAAGGAACATAGGGATGGCAGAGTATGGCACACAGGGAGCATACGGCAGGCAGAATACAGCAGGAGACAGGGAAACCTAGCAGGACTACTCTAAGAGTAACAGTTCATACTAGCTACATACAGTGACACAATGCTGGTGCTTCTCCAGCAGTTTGTGAATAATGTGGGCAGTTTGGTCTGAGGTGTGAACAGAACAGGGCGACTTCGGACGACTTTGGTAAATGAAGCGATCTGAATGCCATCCCGCCAGAAATTTACATTCTTGCCGGTGGGATGGCATTTTGGGGAGGTAAGGGTTTGGGGAGGTTAGAAGAGAAGATTTGTCTCTGGGCGACTAATCTTTCCAGAACCTTCACGTGTGCCACCACCCTTAGGGTGTGAACAGTAGGGGTGTTACAGGTGTGAACAATGCAGGGTGGATTACATGTGTGAACAATACAGGGGATTACAGTCTGAATTTGAGGTGTAAACAATGCAGGGGCCATTTAATCTCAGTATTGATATATTTTAAATCTTACACATGGTAAGAAGTCACAGCAGGCAGACTTTCATGTGGAGGCCACACAAAGGGGGATCATGGGCCGGATACAGCCCGCGGTCCACCAGCAATGATCTGCAGTAATATAGAAACAGAAGGGACAGCAGAAAAATAAAACCTAGAAATATAAGAATTTATTAGGGAGCCTAAAATCAATTGTATATGAAACAGGATAAGCCAGCTTGCTCTATATGCTGATCTCTGATGTGTGCGTGTACATTTTTAATAAGAGATTGTATAAATGTAATTGTCTGGAGTCTGGTGTCCTTAGCCTTGCTTAAAAATGACTCAACCAAAAACACTATTTGTTTCCATTCTTGTGAACATGAGGAAGGGAATTAACCCTGGCAGATGGTGATTCCACCCTCCTTTGTCTGGGCAGGTGAGACTGAAGCTTCCAGGTAGGACGTGGGTGGATGCAAATTTAAAAGTAAGCAGCGGACATAAGTTATATTCAACAAATGATCTGTTCCCCTTTGGCGCCAGATTCAAACTAGACAGTTACGTTATCTAAAACGCACAGCCCCACCCTGAAATGACAAGCAGAGCAAACATGACAAATATACACACACACACACAAATTGTATCCTATGTATAAAAGCGTGTGTATGTGTGTGCAAAGGAACTGAGAAAAAAAAGGGAGGGAAAGGGGCTGTAGGATTTAGTGGAGTAACAATGAGAAGTGGAGAGAGTGACAGGACTCTGCTGTTGGTCCTCAAGTTGCTGGAGAGTTTGTTTTATGTCATTGTGAGTGAAGCTGTGTTATTTTAATTCACTCCTGAGTCTGGGGTGAGCGTCTGTGTTTGTAAAAGACTGGTCAAGGGGCTCAAGGCTGAAGTGTGTGTATGTGTGTGTGTGGTATGTGTCTACTTGGAGTTTATGTGACTTTGCTGAACTCACTCAACAAATACACCTGCATCTCTGTCCTGCAGTTCTCTCTCTGCTGTACAATGTGGTATCTGACCTGACAAGAACACTAAACATAATACAACAGAACGTCCATTTTACATTTTTCAAGGGACCAGACAAAATGGTGTCAAATCTGGAAAAATTTAAAATCAGGGAAACGTATTATGCATATTATACTGTATAGATGGCATCACACAAAAAATATAAAATGTATGTAAAATGAGGGAAAACTTAACATCAGGGGATGGAAAATTAAGGTTTCACTGTAGACCACTGTAGATCATACAAAATTGAGTTTCATACAGTTCTTGGCACATTTATGCTGGCGAGACTATAGGGAACGATATTTATGTACCATCAGTTGGTTCACAGGTTTGAAAATATCATCTGTCAATTTACTATGTCAGAATTAATGAGGATCTGCTGCTGTTGTTACTAAACCAACAGTGCAATAGAAGAGCAATGCTGTTTATGATTGCAAGCCTTACTGTACTAATGTTGGAAAAGGGGGTATACTGGTGCTTTAATCTTTGATGTTAAAAAAAAGTCTGCATTTTTGAAGCGAAATCCGCCAAAGTCTGTTTGCACAGGAGCCGATTCAACACTTCAGAATGAGAAAAAGAGAGGAGGCTACTGCTCACAGTAGGGACTGAAATCAGCCAGGGTATTTGATCTAGCTGATTCGGCCACTGTGTGGTCCTAGTTTTAAAGGAATTGTTCAGAAAATAAAAACTGGATAAATAGATAAGCTGTGCAAAATAAAAAATGTTTCTAATATAGTTACAAAAATGTAATGTATAAAGGCTGGAGTGACTGGATGTGTAACATAATAGCCAGAACACTACTTCCTGCTTTTCAGCTCTCTTAGTTTACACTGACTGATTACCCTGGTTACCAGGCAGTAACCAATCAGAGACTTGAGGGGGGGCCACATGGGTCATATCTGTTGCTTTTGAATCTGAGCTGAATGCTGAGGATCAATTACAAACTCAATGAACAGATATGTACCATGTGGCCCCCCTTCAAGTCGCTGATTAACTTACAGTTATAGAGCTGAAAAGCAGGAAGAAGTGTTCTGGCTATTATGTTAGACATCCAGTCACTCCAGCCTTTATACATTACATTTTTGGCTAACTAACTATATTAGAAACATTTTTTATTTTGCACAGCCTATTTATTTACACAGTTTTTATTTTCACACTGAACTGTTCCTTTAAAGGAGAAGGAAAGGCTTGCAGCACTTGGGGGTGCCAAATGTTAGGCACCCCCAAGTGAATGTAGTCACTTACCTGAAACCCTGGGCCGGTGCTCCTATCAGCAGAAAACTGCACTGGCCCGGGGTTATACCAGTGAGCACCATGGAGCTTCTTCCGTCTTCCTCCTTCTTTGCGTGGCTGTGCATGTGTAGTAGAACGAAAAGCCGAACTTTAACTTTAAAAGTCGTCTATTTCGTTCAGCTGCGCATGCGTTTGCCCCGGGAAATTTGAAGACAGAAGAAGACGGAAGTGGATCGCTCTGTGGTGCTCACTGGTATAACCCCGGGCCGGTGCAGTTTTCTGCTGATAGGAGCACCAGCCCCGGGTTGGTTACCAGACCATAATCAGTAACCAATCAGTGACTTGAGGGGGAAGGCACATGGGTCATAACTAGGGTTGCCACCTTCTCTGGAAAAAAATACCGGCCTTCCTATATATTTATCTTTTTTCCCTATTAATAACATTGGGATCAACCATCGTTTTTTTCCGGCCAGGCCGGTAAAATACTGGCCAGGTGGCAACCCTAGTCATAACTGTTGCTTTTACATCTAAACGGCATCCTAAGATGTCTTGGAACCAGAGCCACAAGCACAAGTAGCGTAAAGAGTGGGAAAATGCGAGTGCGGGTCCTACAGTAGCAACATTTTGTTTGTTAGGGATGATTGCAGGTTACAGTTTTGCCGGTTAGGGTCAGGTGTGGCTTGAGTAACTAAGCACAGGGCTGCCTTGCACCCACAGATAGATATTTATCTCCAATGTTAGTAAACATGCCCCTAAGTTTCCACAGTCACGCTCATGAGCTATAGCCATATGTCCTCAATTATCACCATCCTGCAGGAGCCAGACATGATATGGGAGAGTGTTGTGCAAGGAAACGTGACATTCTTATTGACTTCTCTGCCTTATTTCATAGGCATGTTGTGCTGAGACTTAAATGTCTTGCTTCAAAGAACAGGCTCTACCCATGGGCGTCCACAGAGGGGGGCAAGAGGGGGCAGTGCCCCCCCCTGGGACTGTCCACACAAATCTCTATGCACGCTTAATTTTACCCACAGCCAGCGCTTCCCAACTGCCTCCCCCCAGTCTCCGGGCGTCACGGACGCGACGTCGCCGATGCAACGCAACGTCACGTCGCCACTCGCCAGGGTGCTTTGTGAGGACGAGTCGAATGCGCGGGAGCTGAGCTGAGCGATGAAAAAGAAATAGGTGAGGACCTGCCCTTTTCTCTCCCCAGCCTGCTCCTTCCTGATTCACGAGGTCCCCCATCCCTGGCCCCTTCATGTCAAGACCCTGCCTCATATTAGTAGTACACTCCATCTACTTCCAAATCTGCCAATAAACTATCCCAACCACTTCCACACTGGGGCACCTAAGCAATGCATTCCATAAATTCATTCCACCCTTTATTATAGTGGTCATTCCCTATATATATATATATATATATTTGTCTGTTGGGGGATGCTACCCTAAACTAAATTACTTGCCCCCCCCTGGAAAATTTTCTGCGGACGCCCATGGCTCTACCCTATATGTCTTTCCATTCAACCTTATCTACGCTCAGAAGATGGGGCATTATAAGAGAAAAATATTTATGTCCTTCATAAACACATGACCTTCTATTGCTGGTGGGGTTTTCTGGAGGTTTTCAATTTTTAACCTGTTCATTGCTAGTGGTCTGCAACTCATTATTAAATGATGCAAAAGATGTGTAAGAATAACGTTCTGATTGATCATTTACAAAGGCCCTGATAATCCTGAGAGCTGTTACTATTAGATATACACTAAGATAAGTGTTTCAGGGCAGCTGCTAATGTTGACAGGGAGTTTACTGATAATGTTGTTGAAGCTTTGAATCCTCAGACACCCCCAACCCACCCCCGGATTCAGTACGACCCGCTCTGCAGGTGCTGTGTATTGGTTTAACTTATCAGCTAAATGAGAGTTAATGATAGGTTTATAATAAAGGCCACGCTAAGGGGAAGTAAGTGGAGGAGGGGAAGAGGAAGTTTGAAGCACCTCTCAGCCTTCCTTCCATGTTTGCCCATAATCCTACATACATCCTTCAACTGTACCTAAACATTAATAACAGCACATGAGAATAGATTGCCTTAATCCTGTTTATCGTAAATGCTGTTATGAAAACATTATGGAATTTAATCACAAACCTGTCACTTGGGTTGACAACTTTTCTGAAAAAGTACCAGCCTTCCTTTATTTTTCCAGATTAAAGGGCACCTAACATATAATAATTGTTTTCCTTCATCAAAACCATTGGTTAATAGAGTCCACACTAAGGGGCAAATTCACTAAGATCCAAAGTTGCGCCAGCGACAGCTTCGCTGCACTTTACCAGGTGAAGTTTCGCCAATGCTACGCAAATTCACTAAAATGCGAAGTTGCTCTCAGGGAGGCGAATGGTAGCGAAGTTGCACTAGCGTTACTTCGTCAGGCAAAGCAAAGTTACGCTAGCGATGCCTAATTTGCATACGGCGCGAAGTTAAAATATAATGGACGTATATGCTGCAGCAACTACATTACACTGCACAAGCCCAGGAAACCTTTAAAAGATAAAACAAAGGTGTTCTATTGCCCTACACATATGCCCACTGTATCGTTGAGTTGCCATATGTTAGGAAATGTAAGGGGGAAGGAGGGTACCCCCAAAAAAAATTTCGATCTTTTTCAGCCTATCACCCTTAAAAAAGTAAAAGACACCAGCGTTTTTTGGGACTTACATAAAATTTCAACTTTTTTTGAAGCAAGCCCTATCTACTCTATTGCACTTCGCCTGGTCTGAGGTGGCGAAGTCAAGTCTGGCGCAAGAGGTAACATTCAGTAAAATGTGCAAGTTAGTGAATTAGCGTAGTTACGCCCATTCGCCATAGAGCAACTTCGCCTGACGTAAGGGTGCGAAGTAGTGCTAGAGTAGGTCCACTTCGCTAGCGAATTTAGCAAGCGCCCGTTAGTAAATTGGCGAAGTAACAAAATGATGTCACGCTGGCGAATTTGCGCTAGCGTTAGCCGCTTCACACTTTAGTGAATTTGCCCCTAAGGGGAAACAGCAGAATTTTCTCAAAAAAACCCCATCCCAAGTGGTCTGTCCCCGGCCTACTAACTATGTACATATAACGTAGGATATAATGTAGGATATATTATGTAGGAAATCCATTTTTATATGACAAATACATGCACCTCCATTGGGGAAACAATTTTTATATGATAGATGCCCCTTAATAACATTGGCATCAAGCATCATTTTTACCAGCCAAGGAGCAGCCCTACCTGTTTATATTATTATCATTACTTGTAGTTTAAATGCAGTTAAAGGGCCAGAGGTTGGACACCCCTGAGTTTGTACAGACAAGCACCTGCATGGGAAGTGGTTCATGGGCAGCTGCACCCACTTACTGTATATCTCAAGTGCTTTTGTTTAGATTATATATAAATATATTAGAGGAAGGAATTCAGTAAAGTGTTGTTGGCAGAAACATTTAGTCTAGCAGTGTATTCTGCAGTGCTGTACAATGTATAGTGAAAAACTCAAGCAGAACAATTCTAAATGATGGAACAAGCAGACATTTGCGACGTGAGGTCAGAGGGCCCCGGTGTTACACGTGCGTTTCAGTGAATGTGTTACATCACAGAAAATTGAAAAATATGCACCTTTTTTATGAATTTGTCCTAAACAAATCCCTTTCCAGGGATCTCATCAACCTACAGGTTAATCACTGACCTCATACATACAAACACTGGAAGTCATCAGGCAACCATAGGCCATAGACGCACTGATAATATCGTACAAAATGAATTTTCGTACAATATTCGGTGCTTGTATGGTGGATAACAAGCTGACAGATATCGGCAGAAAACGTAGATATCTATCAGCTCGTCGATTGGGCTGGCACCTTGGCACCTTTGAAGGCACTCTCATCGACCACTGTTAGTGCTGAATCATCCGATCCAGGTACAATTCTATTGTTTCTATCTGTATACAGCATCTGTTGATTCAGCTCTACACGTGTGTGTTGAAACAAAAAATCTGTCTTGGAAAGATCTTTTCCAATGAAAGATAGTAATTTTAACGCCTATGGCCGCCTTAACACCTCACTGGCGGTGAGAATTAACACCACTTGTAAGCTCTGGATTTTGAGAATTCTTAAAGGGCATGAAAAGTATGGATCAGTGGTCACTGGCAGAGATATTGTTTAGTAGAAATAGAAACTGGGGAAAGGGTTTGGCAACCTGGGGGGGGGGTCACAGGAAGCTTACAGTCAGTCCGTCCGGGGAGGGGCTGAGGGGTTCCGCAGTATTTTGCCCAAAACAGAAAACTCCGAGTAATTCAAGTATTTGGGATCTCTTGATTTACAAGCACAGCTCTGAGTCATACTGACATGGCACAGGGGGATAAGAGTCATAGGGCAAAGCTTCATTTGCCCCAGGCTTTACTGTGTACAACTAACCCCGTGTATGGGCTGGGAGTGATAACATGATCTGTGTACATCTACATTTAATCAAAGACTGCACAGTGTATAGTAAAGTATACTGTATATTCTTAATATTGTATATTAGTGTATGTATTGTTTGCTGTGCAATGTGTATGTCTGTGTGTTATTTAGTCAGTATTGAACTGCAGGTAAATAATGCATGCTGGTGTTTCCTTTCAGCTAAGTGTGCAATAGCCCCTGAACTATGCCACAACATGCAGTGAAGGTATGCTGTAGGCCATGTATCGCAATGTCTGTACTGCTGGTCCCTTTTTGTGCGCTGGGTGTTCACAAGGGACAGTGTGAGAGTCGGGAAGTGCCGATTGCTGGAATTATGTGGGACCATTCAGTCAGCAAGCAAATCCTTGCCACCTGGCTTTTATTTGACTCCCAGGGGGAGTGGGAGGGAGACACCAGGTGAGAGACCGTTGAGAAACTTCAAATGAACTTCCTTTTATAAAATGTTACTACCAGAATTTTTTGTTTGTTTAGAATGATATTCAGCTGCATTTGCCAATACTTCATACCACATATAAGTCTTGCTGTAGTTATAGTGTACCACACCCATAGGACATCCACAATGGGCATGATCTTGTATTGTTAACCATTTTGTGCCTAAAAGTGAAAGCAGTCAGAACAACTTAATTTCTGTTTCATTTGCAGTCACTGGGCAATACTACTGTTTTCCAGTTGCCCTATGATAAATAAATACTAATGCAATAAATAATAGAGCCCGTCGCGGTTCGTGCAAATTCAAATCTGCTACAGAGAATGTGGCAGAGAGGGGGGCCCAACTGCATGGCCTGCACCGGGGCTTGGGGATGGGTAATTACGTTAATGCCCATAGCAAACAGCCCCCACCAGCCCACTAAATAGTCACTTTCTATGGAACCTTATAGCAGCCCCTATGGCATTTGCCAGAACTAGGGTTGCCACCTTTTGCCAGAAAAAATTCAGGCTGGTGGGGGCGGGTACACAAAGGGGGCGTGGCGTGCCGTCAAAGGGGGCGGGTTGTGATGCAAAGGGGCAGGGCCACGGCGCAGCTAGGACAAGAACCGAAGGACAAGGTAAGTTAACAGGGGATTGGGGGCTGGCCGAGGGGGTCTTTTTAAGGGTATTACAAATTTACCGGCAGCTACATTGCCGGTAAATTTGTAATATCGGCCCCAGCCTTGGCAGGTGTTTTACCGGCTAGGCCGGTAAAATACCGGCCTTCTGGCAATCCTAGCCAGAACCCACAGATTGCCAGTCCGGGCCTGGTGCCCACACTGATGAGGCTGGATAGCAAAAACCTCCACCTGCCCTCAAAACTAATGTACCTTCAGAATTGCAGTATTATATAGGGATGCACAATGTACTTTTTCTTGAATCTTCCGCGAAAGATTCAAATGATAAATTAATGTAATAAAATTCGCTAACGGAAAAACTAGTTGTGCCTTTGTGCGAACAAATTTTGCTTTGAGTGAATTTAATATAGCTTTTTCGAAGCCGGAAACTGTTTAGCGACCACTTCCTACAGTGGAAGACCATTCCTTCTTACTGAAAAAGTCGTTATGTTTGCTCCAAAAGCTTACGACACCTTCAGGCACTTCTTAAGAGTGCGCAATTAAATTTCTCAATGCGCAATTAAAATTCGCAATGCAATAACAGTTTAAGGAGTAATATTAAATCGGCGAGATGTGGATTTTTAGGCTCCCCGTAGACACGACGATTCTTCTTGCCGAACGACCGATTTTAGGGAAGTCTGACCAATCCTTCGAAATTATCGTGCGGTTAGTGGGATTCGAACAATCGTACATCTTACGATTTTTCGGCCGACATCTGTCAGGAAATTGATCAGCCAGATCAAAAAATCTTTGTCGGTCCCAGTGCAATCTATCTATGTTTGCAGGGCCAAGCAGGCAGCTCCCCTTTGTTTTCCTGGCAAATTGGTCTTTTTAGTTGATGGTCAATTCGTATGATCGTTGCGAGAATAACGTGATCTCATGATGAGGATCTGATCTTTTAAAAATCTCAACATCTATGGCCAGCTTTATTCTTATTGGTGCAAAATGTTTTTCTCTTTGCGACTTTAATTACATTCCCCCGTTAGACTGTAAGCGTTATGGGGCAGGGAACTCCTTCATACTGTGTCTCATACCACATGGCACGTGTGTATTTATATATAATTTTTGTATTTATTAATATTACTTGTCCTCCTTCCGCGGATCAGGGCCGACGGGGCCCACCGGATTTTTTCCCGATGTCCTGACGGCTCAGTCTGACCCTGTGTGCCAATCACCTTTGTTTACCTTTTTCTATATCCTTGTTTGCTGGATTGAACACACCCCTACATACTGCAGGTTGTTTTTTCTTTCTGGTGAAAATAATGGTTTGTGCCATGGAACCCAAATATGATCACTTCTTTAGAAATAACAGACACATACATGAAGTTCAGCCTTTTATGTCTAAAGGAAACCTGCCTTAGGGCACAGTCACATACAGGGGTGCTTCGCCAATGAGGCGAGTTGAGGCTGTCGGGGGGCAGCAGCAACTGCTGCTGCCTCAGGCGGCAGAGGGGCCAGGATCGCCCCTGGTCACATATCACGTATGCTCTTCTCTTGTTCAAAACGCAGGAGAAGTAGATTGTAGGCCACATGTGACTGTGCCCTAATTTCTAGATAAAAGATTCTGTTGTGCTTCCTCTAGACTGAGTCAGCAACTTATTGGCCAGTGTATGGGGCCTACCAACAGACCTGCCTGACTGATATGTGGCTGAAAATCATCCAGATATTAAGGTTCGGAAATCCTGTTGGATGAAGAGCACATAAGCATGTTGATGTGGTCCTAATAGGATGGGTCTCTGTAGTCCCCACTAGAGGCCGACAACTGGACCAAAAATTGAATCAGCAAGATTTTTCCCAGCGCGTTGGCCTGATCGTTGGCTTATAGTGAGGCTTACGCAGACCCAATGGATGAGGACCACATAACCCATGTGCTTCTTGTCCAACATGTCTCTATAGGCTCTGCTGGAAGTCATGGATCATTCCAACTCAGTTGGAGGAAGAATTGGGCACAGAGCCTCTTGTTTAGGGACCTTGCAAAACAAGCATATCTGGCTGTGTATGGCCAGCTTTAGAGAAGTGCCACTCAATATTGGCTTTTCAATTAAAACCATGGAGGGTACAAAACATCCCTGTTTAGAATCAAAATGATTACGATTATCTTGGGTCCTGGGAATTCATGTTAATCAGAGGTATTTTAACAATCACTAAAAGAAAAATGAAAGTACCAAATGCAGTATAGACATTAATTTGTACAATCTCCAAGTGGTAACACTCTAGCTCTTGTAGGATTTTGGGAATTCTATGCAGGTTTCAGGTTGCTGATCCTGCGTCACAAAAACAACCTGGGCCACACCTGCCACAATGCAATTCCATGAATGCCTTTGGAACAAAAAACTCTTAGATCTGGAATATTCTGGCTGCTGAACAATTAATAGTAATGTGGCTATTTTCATTCTGTTACATGTTTGGCCTTTATAAAAATGATGTTGATACAATGTCCTGTGTCCTTTGTGAGATGTCATAAGTGGCCTTTAGAAAAGGCTAAGATTTTATGATTACGATTGCTGATGGTAAAACAGTGATGCCAACATGGGCAGCCCATGTGAGCAGTGAGGGTGAAAAACCTGTGACACAATGCAAAGCTGTGAAATAGTATGAAACTGAAACATCTTTGTCTACAGAAGCTTGTTTCTCTTTCATGAACAGAGACCCCTTTAACTGAAGAATTCCATTATTTCATTAAGAAAGTAATGCCTAACCCTTTTTTCATGTTTTAACTAGAAGCAGTTACCAATGACATAACTATAGTTAGACTTCTACTAGTATATTACACCGTCATACAGTTGCAGAAGTATAAATGTTCTTTTGCAAAATTAATTTCAGCATTTGTTGCTGTTGTTTTAAAGGATGTAAATGACAAAATAATTTTTTTTTGAAACACAATATTATTCAAAACAACTTTCCAATATACATTCATGCAAAATGCCAGTGGTTTTTAAGTTATTTGTAAATGTAATTGCAATTTAAACCAGAATCTGTCAGTCTCTTGCTAATCTTTGCCACAGTGGTTCTGTCTGACATTTGAAACAATTTAGGCCAGGGCCAGACAGGACCAAAATCAGAATATCCAAAGCTATTGTGATACTATAAAATCTATAGTTAGTATAGATATGGGTATATACTGTATAATTTAAGTGAATGTATGGATGGATGCTGGGTTTCATTTGAAGAGGTTGAACTTAATGGACTTTGGTGTTTATTCACTCTGTTATGCGGAAACCCATTACCCAGAGAGCTCGGAATTAAAGGAAGGCATCTCCCATAGACTCGGTTTTAATCAAACAGTTGTTTTTAAGGGTCAGGCCACACAAGCAGATTCGGGGAGATTAGCACCCCAGCGACAAATCTCCTCTTCTTCAGGGGGCCAATCTCCCCGAACTGCCTTCCCCCTGCCCTCCATCGGCTAAAATGAAAATCGCCTGACGGCAAAGTTGCCTCACGAGGAAACTTCATGCTACTTCGGAAAACGAAGCACCGCCTGTGCCTTCCCCCAGGCGATTTTCATTTTAACCGGCGGTGGGCAGGGGGAAGGCAGTTCAGGGAGAGTGTCGCCCCAAAGAAGAGGAAATTTGTTGCTGGGGAGACTAATCTCCCCGAATCTGCTTGTGTGGCCAGACCCTAAAAATCATTTCCTTTTCCACTGTAGCAATAAAACAGTACATAGTTAAATTGGGTTGAAAAAAGACAAAGTCCACCAAGTTCAACCCCTCCAAATGAAAACCCAGCATCCATACACACACCCCTCCCTACTTTTACATAAATTCTATATACCCATACCTATACTAACTATAGATCTTAGTATCACAATAGCCTTTGATATTATGTCTGTCCAAAAAATCATCCAAGCCATTCTTAAAGGTATTAACTGAATCAGCATCACAACATCACCCGGCAGTGCATTCCACAACCTCACTGTCCTGACTGTGAAGAACCCTCTACGTTGCTTCAAATGAAAGTTCTTTTCTTCTAGTCTAAAGGGGAGGCCTCTGGTACGGTGATCCACTTTATGGATAAAAAGATCCCCTGCTATTTGTCTATAATGTCCTCTAATGTACTTGTAAAGTGTAATCATGTCCCCTCGCAAGCGCATTTTTTCCAGAGAAACAACCATAACCTTGACAGTCTCCCCTCATAATTTATGTCTTCCATCCCTCTAACCAGTTTAGTTGCACTTAGTCTCTGCACTCTCTCCAGCTCATTTATATCCCTCTTAAGGACTGGAGCCCAAAACTGCACTGCATACTCCAGATGAGGCCTTACCAGGGACCTATAAAGAGGCATAATTATGTTTTCATCCCTTGAGTTAATGCCCTTTTTTATGCAAGACAGAACTTTATTTGCTTTAGTAGCCACAGAATGACACTGCCCAGAATTAGACAATTTGTTATCTACAAAAACCCCTAGTACGTTTTACCTGTTCCTACAAAAAAATTAATACTTAAATTAAAACTTCCCAGAGCTGTTTTAGAAGGTGAAAAATTAAGCTTTATACTTCAGTATTAGAAAAATGTCCCCCATAGAAAGTTATTGGAAAAAAGTATTTATTTCTCTTGAGCGAAACCAACTGAACTGAAAAAAGTGTTCGAAGGTGAACAACCCCTTTAAGATACTAAAAATTGTGGGTGCCTAAGCATGGAAAATCATCCTATGTGCCATTACAGTGTAGATCAGGGGTCCCCAACCTTTTTTAATCGTGAGCCACATTCAAATGAAATAAGTGTTGGGGAGCAACACAAGCATGAAAAAGTCCCTTGAGGTGGCAAATAAGGGCTGTGTTTGGCTATTTGGTAGTCCCTGTGTGGACTGGCAGTCTACAAGAGGCTCTACTTGGCACTATACTTAGTTTAAATGCAATTAAAACTTGCTTCCAAGCCAGGAATTCAAAAATTAGCACCTGATTTGAGGACACGGAGAGCAACATACATGGGGTTGGTGAGCAATATGTTGCTCATGAGCTACTGGTTGGGGATCACTGTTATAGATCATAGTCAACAAATTGCTGTTTGCCATTTAATTAGCAGCAGTTGTTTATTTCCAGAAGACATTGCAGATGGTGCAGTTAGCAAACTATGGATGTGTGTGTGTATACTGATACAGACAACTTTGGGCCATTTTGTTATCAGTGTGTTTATGAAGACTTCATGTAGTTAAATTGTATATTTAGGCTAAAGCCAGATGATACGGATTCTTCACAGGAGAGAATTCGCTGCCTGGCTGCTCCCCTTCTCTTTTCTGTAGGCAGGGCGGATTTCGGCGCAAAATGCTTAATGTTGTATTTTGGTTCCCGAAATCTGAGTTGAACCTACATAGAAATAATATTCTCTGTTGACTTCCGTGTGCAGCTGACCATATATGAAAAGATAAAGGAACAATTTCACTAAAGGGCGAATTGTCACCAGCGAACATTTTGCCACACTCAGGCACGTTTCAGGGGCTGCTGCCGCCTGAGGCAGCAGCCCCAATGCCGCCCCTCCTCCTGCTCCGCTCTTCTAACTACCAGCGTCGGAGCGGGTGGAGGAGGGGCCGCATCGCTAGTGCAGTGAGCGCTATTGCGCTCGCTGCGCTAGAAGAGCCGAATTTCCGTTTTAAAAAACGGAAATTCGGCTCTTAAAGTTACCAGAGGCGGCTTTTTGCCACCCCTGGTAACTGGCCGCTCCGTGCCGCCTGAGGCAAGATTCTCACCTTGCCTCATGGCCGGAGCGGCCCTGGCCACACTTCTCACCACTTTGCAAGGCGAAAATTCGTAACCACTATGCTAATTCACTAAAATGCGCAGTTAAGTTCTGGGTGACGGACGCTGGCGACTTTTCGCTAGTGTTACTTCAGCAGTGCAAGAGTTTCAAAGCAAAATGACGCGATTGCTTCTGCCTGAATAAGGCAGGTAGAATGAAGTTGTATGGACCTGCAGTTGCTGACAAATAATGGCATGTGCTGGCTTGTGTATAGTTGTCAGTTGCAGAAAGCTGTGTGCCTTGTGCTAACTTTGTTGTAGACAACTGCAGAGAGATGTGTTGCTTGCAGATAGTGATTTATACTTGTAACTGCACAGCATGTTTTCCATTATTGTTTTGTCCGAGATGTTGCCCTCTCCCATCTTCAACTGATTATCCACATGAAGGAGGAAGATAACTGCTAGATGAAACGGAAACCTTCAAATGCCCCTTTCTGTGAACTCAGTAAGGTTGAATTAGGTTCAGATTCAGCTTTTAGGGCAAGGGCACGTTTTCTTCATTAAAAAGCTACATTAGCAATTACTGAATGGATCTAAAGCTGGGGAAAGGGCACAGAGACACCTTGTGGCCAGTAGATGTTACTGTTATTTAGCTTGGCTGAGAATCACTTTTAAAAAGTAGTGTGCAATCAGCCTTTTTTGCACTTTACACACCACCTTCCTTGGGTTCTAATTTGCTGCAGGTCTCTACATTTCAGAACAAAGAGATCAGTGGCTGCCCCATTGAATACAGTGCATTTACCAGCACTGTTCTTGAGGGGCAGGCAGTGGGGGCTCATATGCACTTTCACAATCCTCAGTGCTCTTGCACTTCTGCTTGGTTGAACAATAAATGACCTCAATCTTCTCTGTCTTTTTAAAAAAACAATACTTTTCAAAAGCATTTTTTTTCTACCACACAGTACAAAGGAATAAAAAAAGACTATATGCATAAAAGGAGAACAACTGTGGAAATCCATTAATGCTTCACTATCCCCACATTGCAGTCTTTCTGTGTTCATGTAGTCTTGAGCGGGTTACTTTGAACAACACCTCTAATACATTGTCTATACAAATGTATTGACCTGTCAATAAAAAAATCTGCTGTGATAAATTTGGGGGATAGTGAACAATAACTTGATGATTTCAGAATTGCAATTGGTTGTTTAGAAGGTTATTTATTTCCATACAATGATGGACTGAGTACATTTGTTATAGAATGTGAATTTTACTGATATTATCTTACTGGAAGAAAATTTTCAAGTTACCATGGCATAAAGTTGCCCTATAGGAGATTACAAGATGCAGATATACAGCCAGTTTCTTCGGGACAACTCCAGCTCTATACTTTTTTTTAATTTCTAACTTTTATTCATGATTTGCTGACGCTTTATTATTAATTGTTTGATACCATGAACTCACTTTAAAATTATAACTACAGCACTAGCACCTTATTTAATCCATATAAGAACCATGAACTTTTAGATTATTCGTCAATTGTGTGTAGATACATTTTATTGAAAGTAACAGCACCTAATTTATAGCACTTAAGCACTTCGTTTTAATTATTTGAATATAACACATCGATTGAAATACCATTAATTGTATGTTGGTGCTAAATTGATTGAGAACCAAGCATTTGATTATAATAGTACCAAGCACTTATATAATTAGATCTCAATTCATTTCAGTAAGGTAGTGTGGGGTTTTACTGCTTTTTCTTGTTTTAGTATCCCTATTCTGGTTTATATTCCTCTACACAGCCTGAAATTGGGTAATACAAGTGAGTGAACATTAAAGGGATACTGTCATGGGAAAAAAAAATTTTTTCAAAATGAATCAGTTAATAGTGCTGCTCCAGCAGAATTCTGCACTGAAATCCATTTCTCAAAAGAGCAAACAGATTTTTTTATATTCAATTTTGAAATCTGACATGCGGCTAGACATTTTGTCAATTTCCCAGCTGCCCCTGGTCATGTGACTTGTGCCTGCACTTCAGGAGAGAAATTCTTTCTGGCAGGCTGCTGTTTTTCCTTTTCAATGTAACTGAATGTGTCTCAGTGAGACATGGGTTTTTACTATTGAGTGTTGTTCTTAGATCTACCAGGCAGCTGTTATCTTGTGTTAGGGAGCTGCTATCTGGTTACCTTCTCATTGTTCTTTTGTTTGGCTGCTGGGGGGGGGAAAGGGAGGGGGTGATAATCACTCCAACTTGCAGTACAGCAGTAAAGATTGATTGAAGTTTTTCAGAGCACAAGTCACATGACATGGGGCAGCTGGGAAATTGACAAAATGTCTAGCCCCATGTCAGATTTCAAAATTGAATATAAAAACATCTGTTTGTTCTTTTGAGAAATGGATTTCAGTGCAGAATTCTGCTGGAGCAGCACTATTAACTGATTCATTTTGAGAAAAAAAATTTTTCCCATGACAGTACCCCTTTAATTACAAGTGAACACTAGTTCAGCAGAAACACAGACAAGAAGCCTAAAAGTAACCTATAGGTCATGTCTATAATTTTTTGATAAGAGGTTCATTGTTGAAAGTAATTGTTAGTTGAAGTTTCTAAACCTGTCTGTTTTGCCAACCTGACCATCCCAGACTGTCAGCTAAAGTTTCTAATGCTAACAGACTCCTGCTGCACAAATATGGCAGCCCCCTCATACAGGAACATTACGACATGAAAAGATGAGTATCTCTTTAAGGTGGTCATACACAGGCAATAAAAAGCTGCCAACTTGGCCCCTTCAGACTGAGCTGGCAGTGTATTGACCTGTGCCGGGTCTCTCCCTGATGGATGAAAAAAGTTTGCAGAGATGATAGAAGTGGAAGAACTTGAACAGCCCTCACTTTAATCTGTTGGATGAATTGGAATGCAACCAGGCCTGACCCACAATATGAGTGCCCAACACACCTAATGCTCTTAAATATGAAAGGAAGCAAATGCACCAGCAATGTTTCAACATGAAGTGGGATGGGTGACTACGAGCTTTCAAATCGTAGTCACCGACCCTGACAGCCAAAAAGATTCTATTGCTTTGTGAGGCTGCAATGTTATTGTTGTTCTATTTGCCCTCCTCCCATCTGTTCATATTTCAGCCTCTCATTCACATCACTGGTTACTATGGTAAATGGAACCGTAGCAACAGTTACCTACTAGAAAAGCTGTATATTCCTTGATCATACTAACATTTAATATAAAGATGAAATGCCCCATTAATAACATCTCCTTTGATGATACATATTTGCTCCATTCTTAGTAGATACCAATCAGTTATATCAAGTTTGTGAGCAACACCAGCATGAAAAAAAAGTTGCGGGAGATGCCAAATAATGTTTTTTATTGGCTATTAATAGCCCATATGTTCCTGGCAGCCTACAGGAGGCTTTACTACCAAAACTTGCCTCTAAGGGAAGAATTCAAAAATAAGCACTAGCTCTGAGGCCACTGGGAGCAACATCCAAGGGGTTGGTGAGCAACATGCTACTCACAAGCCACTAGTTGGGGATCACTGCTCTAAGCTATGAGGAGGGGCTAGCCAAACCCTGCACCACAAAAGCCCAATAACAGAAAACAAACATATATATTGAAATAATTACATTCAAAAGTAAGTGATAACTGTTGAGACATGGGAAGGAGGTTGTTATTCCACAGAGTTTACAATCTATACTGATTGTAAAGGTATCATACATTATTAAATTAACAAGTATTAATATTGCATGTCTCTCCAATATCAGATATGCATGGTATTAAAAAATTCTGACTTGTATAAATTAAAACCTCTTGGCAGTACACAATCAAGTTTTCAAAGCACCACTCTGGAAAACGGAATACTTTAGATTGCAATGGCAAAAACAGTACATTCACCCATCCTTTAGCAAAGTACACATTTGGACAAATCCAAAACCAGTAGATAATTCTTTATACTTTAAACTAACAATTAGTGTTTTTTTGTTTGTTTTTTTTAAATAAGAATTTCTGAAAAATCTCTCATCTTGCAAATAAAGCATCCTATTGCCAAATGTCATTTAGATGCCAAGATAAACATACATTTCAGGCCTCATATCTCCTGACTAGTGTGATGTCCAATATTCATCAGTATGTAGAGACCATAAATAGTCATGGCTGTCACTTCAGCTTCTACAAAATCGGAGCATTTATGTTTGCAATAAAATAAGAAAAATCCAATAAAATTGCATTGAACTATGGTGGTGTAAAGTCCTGTTTATTAGTTCACTTAAGGCACAAACAAGCAATAAAATATAGGGAACGCAAATCCAACAAGAAAAATTGTTTAAAGAATAAACTAAAAGTAATTCTGGCTATATGTGTTAGAGAAAAAATGGTACAGTTTAAAGGAGAACTAAACCCTAAAAAATAATATGGCTAAAAATTCATATTAAAAATTCCATATTTTATATACTAAACTTATTGCACCAGCCTAAAGTTTCAGCTTGTCAATATCAGCAATGATCCAGGACTTCAAACTTGTCACAGGTGGTCACCATCTTGGAAAGTGACTTTGACACTCACATGCTCAGTGGGCTCTGAGCAGCTGTTGAGACGCTAGGCTTAGGGGTCGTCATAAATTATTAAGCAGAAAATTAGGTTGGCCTGTAATATAAGCAGATGCTACAGGGCTGATTATTAAATTCTGATGCTAATTGCTCTGGTTTCTGTGCTGCCATGTAGTAATTATCTGTATTAATTATTAATCAGCCTTATATTGTGACATTTCTATTCTATGTGTACTGTATATTGTGAGTGGGTCCATAAGCTCAGTAAGTGACAGCAGCACAGAGCATGTGCAGTGAATCAACAGAAAAGAAGATGGGTAGCTACTGGGGCATCTTTGGAGACACAGATCTTTACTGCTAAGGGGCCGTGGTTGCCTTGGGCTGGTACAGAAGCCCAAAACATAATGTATAACCAGTCCAAGGTAACCATAGCAGTAAAGATATGTGTCTCCAAAGATGCCCCAGTAGCTCCCCATCTTCTTTTCTGCTGATTCTGAAAGTTAGTTACTTCTCCTTTAAGGGGTATATTTATCATATCAATTCTATTGGATTTTTAAAGGCTTATTTATCAAAGGGTGAAAGTTCACCCTTTGATAAATATGCCTTTAAAAATCCCATAGAAATGAATGGAGAGAGGCGGTATGTCACGCTAGTGGACTGTGGTGATCTCTAACTTCACTCTTTCATAAATATACCGGTACCCCTAAATATCTTCTTAGGACGTACTTTTTACCCCGCACAGACTGTACAAAATTACACCTACTATTTAGGATGTATGCCTGAAATGTAATCACAGTCCTGCTACACTCATACACATGGGTTGGTCCTGCCCCCAGAAGAATTCTCCAATATTTCCTCCGCTCAGATACAGGCAGAACCATTGCCAATTCTTAAAGGGGTGGTTCACCTTTTAGTTTATTACTCCTCATTCTATTCAGGCCTCTCCTATTCATATTCCAGTCTGTTATTCGTCAGTGCATGGTTGCTAGGGTATTTTAGACCCTAGCTGAAATTGCAAAATGAAGGGCTGCTGAATAAAAGGCAAAATAACTTATAAACCCCAAATAATAGAAAATGCAAATTCTCTCAGAATATCACTCTCTACATCGTACTAACAGTTAATTTAAAGGTGGACACCCCCTTTAACCAAGTGGAAATTATATCTCAATCCCACCAAATTCACACTCTCCTCTCAGCACTTTTTATATAGGCAAAAAAGTTGATAGGAAGTAAATGTAAATCAGCCTTGGCCATCTACAAAGCAACAATGGATTATAATGGTGAACAACAATGTTCTGTTATACAAGCTAACATACCTACAGAGATGAGCAACTAAATTTGATACAGTCTGGAAATCATAGCTGGCCGTATACCACCTTGCCCAGTAGCTAAATGAATCCTGTAACCGACAAATGGCTGGTAGCATTAATTATCACTACACTCATCCCCATATAGATCCCTGATAGCACCAATACATTTGTTTCTCCTGGATGGACACACGTTTAATCTGTTTGTGTGGGTTTTCCTATTTTTATTTCTGTTACCTTGTGTTTGGTTTTACGATTGATTTTGTTGTTTGTATTTTATTTGCCAAGATTGTGCGGATACCTATAACTAGTGTTCATGGACATATATTTGCAACGTCATCAGCCTTACCTACACCTCTGTCACAACATAGATCTGTTTTTGTTTACCTCAGTATATAATCAAATGAATACGCTTTTGCTTATTGTTTTATCGCCAACTCTGTTCATGTATTCCTGAACTTAGAAATATTTCAATAAAAACAGTTGTTAAAAACCATGGAATACATTGCTTTTAACCTAGTGGTTACATTTTCTGCCTTTTCCAGGTTAGCTCCAGGCAAATCATCAGCAAGCTCTTCTTTGATATTGGTGAAGAGGAGGAGCAGTTTTCTGCTGACCGAATCCCCTTTTTTTTCAAATCGAAACCTGTGTGGTTGGGGGGCAAATAAATAGATATATATTGTTGTTCACCGTTACCTTATATAAAAAATAGATGTATACAATATATTTCATTTAATCACTTGCTTACAATATAACAATATTTTGGGCACCAAAGTCTCCTTTTAATGTCGGTGTGTATATAATATCCACTCTGTAGGTGGCCCAAATGTTTTGTCTCTTCTGCCAAGGCCGTTTTCTGTAAATCCGCAACAAAACGTCTGGGGCCAAGGTTAGGCTCTGTTTTGTAAGGTGGATATGGGCAGTGAAACTCTGTTATATAAACAGTTTATATTTCCTCTTTATTGACCTCTGGAAACCCACTTATGTCTGACACTTTGGAGGTCACACAAGGGCACCAGAGACTTGTTTAAACAAATAATTTATATTGGAGCTCTAAATGCATAGCTTTTACAAATACTGTAGCTTTTGTAAATATGTGACTTTGGATTGAAAGCAGCCGGAGCCATGGAAGGAAGATTACACTTCCAATTGTGTGTATGAAGTACTGCTACAATCACACATTGCAATTTTACTATATACTAAAAGGGATTTTCTTACCGGTAAATCCTTTTCTCCTGGGCCCATACTGTCAGTGCAGACATCTGGGGTTAAACTGGTCACCTCTGGAGGCAGGACAAAAGATGTGTGTAGCTCCTCCCTTCCCTTAGTCTCACGGGATCTCTCTCCTCCAATAATCAGTTTTTCGTAACATAAACAGGAATAGAGAGAGATAGAGAGGAGCATAGACTGAAGAAATGCTGTCTGAAGTGGTCTCCTGTAAAAAATGCGAGTACGGAATTGCCTCCAGTGATGAGAACATGAGGCCTAGCAATCTTAGGCAATCCTCTGCCGAGGTTGTCTGTTTGTCCAAAAATCTTATGGTTGCGAATTGCAGGTTGGTCCTCTTGTCGTCCGGAAGCAATACAGTCTGGGCTGCCGAATTGAACATCATTCCCAGAAACCGAATTTGTTGGGATGGATGCAAGTTGCTCTTTTTTCTGTTGATGACCCACCCCAAACTGTTCTAGCACCAGAAGGGTCTGATGAGTGTGATGAACTGCTACATCGAACGATGGTCCTTTTATTAATATGTCGTCCAGGTATGGTAGTGCCATAATGCCTCTTCTTCTTAGAATGGCTATGATTGGCGCGAGGACCTTGGTAAAAACCCGAGGTGCAGAAGTTAGTCCGAACGGCAGAGCACGAAATTGGAAGTGCTCTTGTGCTACTGCAAATCGAAGGAATCTCTGATTACTTTGATGAATAGTTATTTATAAGTACGCGTCTTTGAGATCTATGGTACTCATGAAATGCTTTGGTTCCATTGCGTTGATGACTGAGCGCAACGTTTCCATCTTGAAGCGCTGTTTCTTTACGAATTTGTTCAAGGGTTTTAAATTGAGGACTGGTCTGTAATGACCTCCTTGCTTGCTGACTAGAAAGATATTGGTCCATGAAATAGTAGTTAGAGGAGAGCACTCGTAGAAGCAGATACTGCTAAAACATTTTATTATTGACTACAAATCACAAATCACAAAGGCACCAACAAATCTATTCTAGCATCGGCAGAGCGAAAGAACAATCTCCCTGTTGTTCACTAGAAAGATATTGGTATAGAAGCCTTTGAACTGCTGTTCTGGCGGCACTCGTAGGAGGACATTGCTTTGTAACAGTTCTTGCAAACATGACTGGAGTGCTTTTCTCTTTGTCGGATTGCGGGGGATAGAGGAGGGCATGAATGCTCTCCTGGGGGGAACGATGCAAATGGAATTTTGTAGCCCTGTTGCAGGATCTGGAGCACCCACTCGTCCTGGATGCTGTCTTGCCACACCTGGGAAAACAGAAGTAGCCTTTCCCCGACAGTCCCTGTTGTTCCCGGTGTGGTCAGAACTTCATGAGTCATTGGTTATTTGATGTCCTGGTTTCCTGTTCTGTCTCTGACGGGATGACCAGGTAGTGGTCTTTCTATTAGGATAGGAGGCTGATGTTGACTGGCCCTGGTGCTGTGTTTTATAATTGCTTTAGAAACATTGTCCCCGGACCAGTGACGTAGCCACAAGGCTCTTCTGGCTACTATAGTGTTAGCGGATGCTCTTGCAGTAAGCCGGATGCTTTCCATGGCAGCATCGCTTATAAAATCTAATGCGGACGCAATGCAGCCTAACTCGGCTAGGAGAAATGTATCTTGGTCATAGTGGTTCAGAAGTTCTTGTGTCCAGAACTTAGCTGTGCGAGCTAACGCTGCTGTTGCAGTTGCTGGTCTAAAGCTACATAATGAAGACCAGTTGAAAAGTTGCTTAGAAATATATATATAATGTAGAACAGCACTCCATCTCATATGTTAACCCAGGTGCACGGTAAGGGAATCCATATGGAAAAAAAGACCAGCAACACTGGGATTTTTCGTGATCAAATTTTTATTATAAGGTTACACATATAATAATAATTTGATCACGAAAACGTGTGACGTCACTTCCACCATCCAGCCCGGCCCCATACCCCTCACCGGGTGCCTTAATATAAATACGCCCCTGCATTAGAAAGAGTCTGATCCAGTATAAAGTCTTCCGTCAGCTTTACACAACTCCTCTAACGGGCAAGAGAGATCACGATATCTGTCCCAGGTGTAGAACCCCAGACCCCAACTTCCTACTCATGACCTGGACATGCCCAATAATAAATGCCTATTGGTCCCAAGTAATGGCCTCCTTAGTAACTGCCCTTGACTTCCCACAGGTACTTTCCCCTACAGTGTGTCTCCTGGGGGTAGTGGATCACTCTGCGCCTACTTTCCCCTACAGTGTGTCTCCTGGGGGTAGTGGATCACTCTGCGCCTACCTCCCATGCAAGGTTGAGGTTCAGGGTCCCACTGTTCTATGCCAAGAAATGTATAATTATGCACTGGATGGGGCCCACAAGGGATTCATGGATTAACCTAGTGGATTCTCTAATACCTATGATTACCTAGAGCAGGGATCCCCAACCTTTTGAACCCGTGAGCAACATTCAGAAGTAAAAGGAGTTGGGGAGCAACACTAGCATGAAAAATGTTCTTGGGGTGCCAAATAAGGGCTCTGATTGGCCATTTAGTAGCCCTTATGTGGATTGTCAACCTACATTGAGGCTTTGTTTGACAGTGCACCTGTTTTTTATACAACCAAAACTTGCCTCCAAGTCTTGAATTCAAAAATAGGCACGTGCTTTGAGGCCACTGAGAGCAACATCCAAGGGGTTGGAGAGCAACATGTTGTTCACGAGCTACTGGTTGGGGACCACTGACCTAGAGGCACCACCCGGAAATCAGATAAGATATGTTTCAACTTACATACAAACCTACAGACCCTATCTAGTACAAAACCCAGGGACTGCCTGTATTGCTTTTGCACCAGCTGTGTTCCAGTCTGTCCCTGCCCCTTGGTTTGCTGTTGGAGTGCTTTTTATTTCTTGAATCTTTCACTTGTGTCTTTTTATTGTGTTTCTTTTAGATACGGACCAGATTTGATGGATTGTGTGGAAGAACAAAGTTCATCCAGCCTGTATCCTTTTCATCCTGTTGCTTTTGTAGAAAATCAAGAGCATTTTATTATGGGCAAACAAGCATACAATATGGGAAGATAGGCATACATCATATTAGATGTTCTTTTAAGCCAGATTTCCCTATACTCCATATATTGCCTTGTAAGTCTGACTGAGATTCTACAGTTGGTTTCCTAATGCCGAAAGATTGTTGTAATTTGCTTAAGGGTTGGAAAAGCCTTTCATCTGTGGATGGTCAATCTGTAATTATAACTTTCAGCAAATCATAAACCATGAAAGGTTTCATTCTGCAAGGAACATTCAGTGGAAGAAAATAGAGAACACCTATTCTTCACATTAACTAATGGATAATAATATTTGCTGAATAATAAAATATGTTGTTCAGAATGTGTAGTACAGTAAATATTGTACGCCTTATTGTAAAACATAAGGTTATTATAAGTTACAATATAGAAGCTCAATATATCAATATATGTATCTGTGTGTGTGTATATGTATATATATATAGTTCCATAGCTGAAAGCACTCACGGCAAATCACTCACTTAGGTAGTGTAGTAAAAGAGCTATTTTCATCCATTATAACATGTCTACGCGTTTTGATCTACAGAAGATCGTCATCAGGATATATACATGTATGTATGTGTACATATGTAATCCACACATACAAAGAATGCAAAACAAATAAATCCATAAATTAAGTTATGTGTAATAAAGTGGGATAAGGCAGGGAATTAGAATTGAACACGCTTACTGAAATGTATTTAATACTTAGTAGAAAAGCCTTTGTTGGTAATGAAAGCTAGTCGGATGCATTGCTCAGGTGTGATTTTAGCTTTCTTCCACACAAACTATCTTGAAGGTTACGGGTGTCTTCCATGAACTCTGATCTTCAGTTCTTTCCATAGATTTTCAATAGGATTCAAGACGGGTGATTTACTTGACCATTCTAGCAGCTTTATTTTCATTCTCTAAAACCAGTTGAGTTTCTTTGGCTGTATGTTTGGGATTATTGTATTGCTGAAATGTCCCCCTCGTTTCATCTTCAGTATACTGCTAGATGGCAGCAGATTCTTATCAAGAATGTCCCGGTACATTTCTTCATTCATCCTACCTTCAATTATATGAAGTCTGCCAGTACCATATGTTGAGAAACGGCCCCACACCATAATATTCCCAACCTCCAAACTTCACTGTTGGTATGGTGTTTTTGGGGTGATGTGCAGTGTTATTTCTCCACCAAACATGGTGTGTGCAATGACATTCAAAGAGTTCAATTTAAATCTCATCTGACCAGATTGTATTCTCCAAGAATTTCATTGGCTTGTCCAAATGTTGTGCAGCAAACTTTAAACAAACTTCATCATGCTTTTTCTTCAGCAGTGGAGTCTTGTGCACTGAGCATCCATAGAGACCATGTCGGTTGAGTGCATTATTTATAGTTATCTTTGAAACAACTGTACCTGCTAATTCAATGTCTTTCTGAAGTTCTCTGAGAGTGATCCTTGGCTCTTGGACAACTCTTCTGATTATTCTTTTGACTCCTCTGTTAGAAATCTTGCGAGGAGCACCTGGTCGTGGCTGGATTAGGGTGAAATTAAGTTCTTTCCATGTTCTCACTGGAACATTCAGAATCTTATAAATACATCTGTAACCAATGCCATCAGTATGTTTTGGAACAATAAGGTTGAGAGAACTCTTTTCTTTTACCCATCATGAAGATGCTTCTTGTGTGATACCTTGGTAATGAGAAACCTTTTTATAGGCCACCAGTTAGGACTAAACAGCTGATATTAATTTACACTGATAGGGAGCTGGGTTGCTTTCTAAATACTGACAGATTTCAGCATGTTTGGCTTTCCATGCCCTTTTGCACCTCCCTTTCCACCTATTCCCTATGTCATTTAACTTTACTACACATAACTTAATTTATGGATTTATTTGTTTTTAGTTCTTTGTATGTGTGGATTACTTGGGTTGTTACCGACATATCGTGTAAATTTTATGTCAATAACTCACACATACACAGTTGTGTTCAGAATAATAGCAGTCTGACATCACTAACCTAATCAATCACTGTGTAGCGCTATAGTAAACTGACTTTGCTGTAGTCAGTTCTAGCTACTTTCCGTATGGGATAATGCCACCAATGAGGCCCTCTTTCTCAGGGGTAAGCCCTCGCAACGGGGTGGAGGCAGGGTGTAGTGCAATTGTAGACAAGAACTCGCTACGGAGCGCTGATCGGAAAAATCCAGGAGACGGTATAATATCAATCCGGCTTTATTACAACGCTTAAAATTACATGGAATATACATGAATACATTCACATACCCCTCCGTTCCATGTAATTTTAAGCGTTGTAATAAAGCCGGATTGATATTATACCATCTCCTGGATTTTTCCGATCAGCGCTCCGTAGCAAGTTCTTGTCTGCATGTTGGAGCCGGTTAGAGGTGACTGGCGTATCGCGAGAGCAGCGGTCGGCCAGGGGATTGGAACGCGCTGGGTGAGCTCCGCCAGTACCGCATTTGTGACCTATTGTAGTGCAATTGTAACCAGGTGTGATAGCACAGATGAGGGGCGGCAGTAGTTCTTTAATGCTTAACCAATGCACTGTCTTTATTTAACTTAGCACATAGCAAATATCCACAATGGAGCTTAGAACAATCAGACAGCATAAAGTTAGCATATACTCACAGTACCAGTATAGGCTGAAAACACAGCAGAGAGATTTGCAGCTTGTGAGGGGTATTGCCCAGTTTTCAGGAACTCTTTGAGTGGCAGCTAGGGGAATTCCTATCATCCCTAGTCTCGACACTTTGGTCCCTACTCTGGGTCAGTAATACCCTGGGATCTTAATCCCTCCAATATCCTCGTCAGAGCCTTGAGCTGCACAACTATATAAACTCTCTATCACTCCTAGAGTTATCTATAAACGAGTATGCTATCACTTTACTAGGGCCAATGTGCCTAGAATCACAATACCCATTCCCTTCCAGCCTGCTTGGTTGGGCTAAAGTAATGGGCCCAGACCTCATGGTTCCCAAGACCTTTATACTACTACACAGTACTACACTGATCTTTCTGTATTTTGGATCTGAATACCTTAAGTCTACTAAAAAATCATTTCATCATTAAAAGGGTGGTTTGCCTTTAAGTTAACTTTTAGTATGTTATACAATGGCCACTGACCCCATCTAAAAACAAATGCTTTGTAAGGCTACAAATGTTATTGCTACTTTTTATTACTCGTCTTGCTATTCAGGCACTCTCCTATTCATGTTCCAGTCTCTTATTCAAATCAGTGCATGGTTACTAGGGGAATTTGGATCCTAGCAACTAGATTGCTGAAATTGCAAACAGGAGAGCTGCGGAATAAAAAGCTAAATAACTCAAAAAGCACAAATAATAAAAAATTAAAACCAATTGCAAACTGTCTCAGAATATCACTCGCAAAGGCTAACACACCCCTTTAAATAAACCCAATAGGCTGGCTTTGCTTCCAGTAAAGATTAATTATATCTTAGTTGGCATCAAGTACAAGCGAATGTTTTATTATTACAGAGAAAAAGGAAATAATTTTTAAAAATATTGATTATTTGAATAAAATGGAGTCTATGGGAGACTCCTTTTCCGTAATTCTGAGCTTTCTTAATAATGATTTCGAGATAATGGATCCCATACTGGTATAAGGAATTTGAGCTTTGTTCACATTTTTAAACACACTATTATTCTGAACACAACTGTGTGTGTGTGTGTGTGTGTATAATATTGTATTACTCCTTTTGCCATTTTTATGTGGGACAGAATGTAATGCTTAGTCTATGATATCAGAGTAACCTAACAGAAATCTGACCTTTGCATCAAAAGATAAAGAGGAGGAAAGTTTCCAGACCCACAGTATGTACTTCCTTGCTTAACAAGCAGCCCAGACTGGAAGACTTCTTGAAATAAATATCAAAATCTTGCAGCTTGTCATCTGGTTAGGGAACTGCCACTGATGTGATGAAAAAATTGCATGAAAATTCCCAAAACAAAGAAAAACTTTTGTGGAGTACTTAAGCAGCGAGCTTGATTGGAGTTGGGATGCAATAAACATAGAGCTTACACTCTTGGTTTCTGACAAGTGCTGGACACATTGCTGTAATGCAGAGCTGAAACTCAACTACTGAATGTATATACAGTACTTGCTTAATATACTGACTGTAAGCGGAATCTTATCCAAAGAGCCTGGCATAGAAAACCAGCACTGCAGAACTACAACTCCCTCCAAGGTTAATGCTGTCAATGTATGGACTATACCTTCTTACTGCTATTAAACCAAAATTGTCTGGACTGCAGTATTCAAAGCATTTAAAGGAAGAAAATGAAAACCTTAACAGCAGAGCATTTATTTATTTTTTTATTTAGTTTTCCGACGAGCATTTTATGGTTTCTTAGGAAAATAGTAAATGCCTAGGAATTTTTAAGTCATTGGTGTCATTTAGTATCAACAAATGGACCAGTAATTCCCAGTCTTAACAATGACACCATTGTTGTTGCTTCCTATTTTTTGTTTTTGAGCAAAACATGCTCATCTGATATAATATTGACATGAACTCATCACTGAACAGTCGTAGAGCCGTTATTTTATGTAATCATAACTTAGGCCCAAGTCGTTTTAAAGGTACAGTAATAACAAAAAAGCATTTGCCTATAGTATGCTCTTCGTCTGCACGTTTGAAACTTCTGCAGCTTTGTAGAAGTAATCATATTTGTGATTGAAAAGTTTCGCATGGCCTTTGTGGATACGCATTATAGAAGGATTTGTTGAAGCAATTGACCAAATGGAGATTCGTTTAGGCAACATGAACACGGCAAAGCTAAAAGTAAGTATTGCAAAGAAGGTATGTCTTCTGCATAAAATAAACTGTCCAAAAGGTTTATTTAATTTTGATGATGTTAATAACCACTTAAATAGAGATCATGTTTTCTAATGCTGATACAATATTTTTTTAGTAGATGTGAACTACATCAGTGGTAGAAATACAGGTGTTTATTAATGCTTCTGTTATAACCCTAAAAATGAATATGACTAAAAATTCCATATTTTATATACTGAACTTATTGCACCAGCCTAAAGTTTCAGCTTGTCAATAGCAACAATGATCCGGGTCTTCAAACTTGTCACAGGGCGTCACCATCTTGGAAAGTGTCTGCGAAACTCTTGAGAAGCTAAGCTTAAAGGTCGTTGTAAATTATCAAGCAGAAAATAAGGTTGATCTGTAATATAAGCTGATGCTACAGGGTTTATTATTAAATTCTGATGCTAATTGCACTGTTTTCTGTGCTGCCATGTAGTAATTATCTGTATTCATTACAAATCAGCCTTATATTGTGACATGTCTATTCTGTATATTTTGTGGGTCCCTAAGCTCAGTAAGTGACGGCAGCACAGAGAATGTGCAGTGAATCAGTAGAAAAGAAGATGGGGAGCTACTGGGGCATCTTTGGAGACACAGATCTTTACTGCTAAATAGTTATAGTCGTCTTGGGCTGGTACAAAAGCCCAAAACAAAATGTACAACATTTTTATCCTACTTCTTTAGTTAAGTTTTAGTTCTCCTTCAATAGCTATGAGCAATATTGCCACTTAGGGTTGCCACCTGGCCGGTAAAAATTATGGTTGATCCCAATGTTATTAATAGGGGAAAAAGTTAAAAATATAGGAAGGCCGGTATTTTTTCCCAGAAAAGATGGCAACCATATTCCAAGTGATGTTACTGCAACTTAAAGCAGTATTTTCCTTCTGCATGCAACCTGAAGTCTTACGCTCACCTTGTACAAAGGCTACAGTGCCCACCATCCCCTCTTAGTCCAGATGTTTAACATAGAGACTTCCCCCATGTCATTGCTAAAATACCCACCTTCAATTTCCAGTACATTCATCATAGGAACCACCTGGTAACCGCCATATCAGATAACGGTGGAACAATATTGCTGCAACTTTCTCATGCAGCAAACTCTTGGATACATTGTAGATTAGCCTTTCACCCATATTGTAAAATGGGAGATGGCTGCTACTTTCACGAAAAGCACTTTTGTATGCCAGAACTGGCTGCTAAAAGATTTTTGGATAAATGATCTTTTAATATGCTATATAGACTGGTGTTACATTATACATGTATCCATAAAGGGGAAAGCTCCCTGGAATCTTTATTAAAGGGTTAAATACATGTCTTTTCTACAGCCTTTTTATACAATTTTTAGGATTAGCTAGGCACAGCTAGTGGTATGTTTGAGGTCACTATAGTAGTTTCTGTGTCTTTTTTCTATGTGCAGTATTTTATTGCCCTTTGTGTCAGATGATTTCCAGTCTTGCCTCTGTAGTAATGCAATGACAATAATTATTTTTTTTCATTCTTGAAATCTTCCATTCCAACATATATGTTTATATAATCTCTGATCACCATTTGTTCTCTTCATAACCTGTTATTGTTTTCAGACTCTACATTATTTAGCATTAAATACATGAAATATTTATCCTGTTTAGAAACACCCTAATGTTAGCCAAAATCTACCCAAAAATGATGGTTACCACCTGATTTACCAGTAATTATTACCACTGTGTGTTATGACCAAGATTCTATACACTAGAGGAGTATATATGTAGGTTGCATCCAAAACGTTATCGTTAAAAAGTTATCCCAAAACTCTGTTTTATTTAAAAAATAGTCTTTGTTCAAAAATTATGTTAAAAAGATAGACCACATGGTATTCCGCCTAGCGTGTTTCATGCCCCCTGGTACTTAATCATAGGCATTAATGCCAGTGTCCATTTTTGACGCCGGTGTCTGTTTCGCGAATTTTTGGCCGTTTCACGAAAAGTTTCCAAATTTTTCGGCATAGCGAAACGGCGCAAATTCGCCCATCACTATAAATATGTAATGTGTGCAGTGAGTTCCCCCTAAGGTTTAGATAGGAAATTTTATGAAGTCCCCTGGTGCCAGTTGCAAGGCACTGTTATTTTTGCATGGGTAGCAAGCCTGAAGAGTGAGATCACAGTGCTGGCAGTTCTACTGAAGATCAAGACTATGAAGGTTAGTCAAGTTGCACAAATCTTGACTTTCTATTTTTGAGATCTTGTTTTCTGACAAGTCATGGGTACCAATGGAAGATTACATGGAAATTAACTAATATTGTTAAAAGATAACACCAATTCCTCTAAGGGCAAGGTGTTTATAAAGGCATTGTCCAATAGACTAAATTGTTCACATTGCTTGCTGTAGTTACAGCTGTATCCAAGATGCATGATTTTCACATTGTTAAGCCTGAAAAATTCCCATCCTGAAATCACTTGTATCTGATTTAAATTGAGATTCAAGTATTTAATATTTTCAAGAATGGGAGGTACGGTGGTCAGGCTGTTAACACTACGGTCTGGATTAGATAAAATCTTCAGATTGACCAAGGCATGTGGCTTGATGATCAACCTACAGATTTCTTTGTATGATCCCAAGTTGCTTGGTTGGCAATTATCACTTAGGTTATGAGTCACAAGGGTTGGTACCCTGGCAAAGGTGGAGTTAGCCAACAACTGTATTTCATTTATTGCCAGATCAAAGACTTTGACACTGTGAAATGATGTGAGGGATAGGTTTTAACTGATGCCCCCTATATATTACAGTGCAAGTGTTGTTGAAATCATCACAGGGGAGAAAATATGGCATTTTGCAGAAGACCAGGTATACTGCTAAAATCAGAGGGAGCAACATGAGCACTTTCTGTGTCTGTGGAACATGGAAGGAAATAATTTTATATAAATTCAGGTATTACACGGAGTAGCACTAAATACTCCACAATTTAAGCTCTTTTTTATGGTTCAATGCTGGCTCACCCCCACTTTTGCTGATATATTTATCTGAAGAATCTTTGGTAAATTGTTTATAGAGACTAACTTAAGGCTGATAGTAGACCAGGAGGATTAGTAAAGTAGTGATAAATTTGTTCTGCAGGTGACTAATCTCCTGCAAATTCTTTATTCAACCGCAACAATGTAAATTGCCAGTGGGAGAACATACATGTTGTTTATAGTTTATAGTTGTTATGGGTTAGTGCTTACTAGGAGTATTTACACTATGACTGTAAATACTAAGTCAATTTTTATGATGAAAAGTTACAACTGTACAACAAATCGGATTGACACAAAGCCTGCATAGATAGACGCATTGCTGAGATTGGGGTATCTAGGCGTAGTTCTGCAGCATTTCTCCCATCTGTACTATTGTATTTAAGCAGTGCTGCTGGCATTTTCAGGCACAGTCAGTTACGCCCATAAGAACAGCAAAATCAGATGAGTTGCCAAGGACCTGAAATGGGCATTGAACTTGGACACTCATAAGGTTATTAGGACTGTTGCATAAAGATGGAATGTGTATCCCTGAATTATATAATTTGTTAACGTTTTGTTTATAGTGCAATGGTTTTCTGTTCCTCAACACCTCTTTGTTATATACAGGCTTATGGAGGAATGCAATATTGTTCACAAATATAAAAATTGTTCTCAATGCATTAACAACGAGATTAAATGTTCGCATTCTGAACAATTTTGTCTTTGCAAACCATTTGGCCCTCATGGGATTTTATAGTTTGCGATGGTGCCTAGTGGACAGGGCAGCCATTAGAAATCACGGGGCCCGTACAACAAAATTTTTGGGGCCCCTCCCCGCCCACCCTCACGCCCAAGCCCCACCCCATATCCCGCCATTCCACATCCCAGTTAAAAGACCACACAGACATCAGCACTAAAAAAGTAACCACCCACGCACACAAGTTATAAAAAGCTATTGATGGTCAGGGACCCTTATAAGTTTAAAAAAATTGGGGCCCCAAAAAAAATGTAAACATTTTTTTTTTACATTTAAAAAAAACAAAAAACATTGGTGGCAGGGGCCCCTTTACAAGTTACAAAAAAAAATTTTTTTTAAATGGTGCCAGGGCACCCCTTACAGTTACAAAAAAAATTGGGGCCCCAAAAAAAAGATTGTTTTTTAAAAATTGATGCCAGGGCCTCCCTTACAAGTAAAAAAAAAAAATTGGGGCCCCAAAAATTTTTTTTTAAAAAAAAAAAAACATTGGTGGCATCAGCCTATAGAATATTAAAATAATACATTGGTATTCAAACACAGGGGATTCAAAAACAAACAAACCACAAACTGGTGTTCAGTAGAATTGAACTCAAGTCTTCAGGTCTCAATTTCGCCTCCTTTCGTGACTTCGGGTCTTTTCCCTGCTTCAGGACTTCAGCTTCGGCTGTACGGCTTTTCGGCACTTCCGCATTCTGCAACCTGCGAAATGGCCACATGGCTCGGGTGCTCGTAAGGGGGGCTCTTTCAAAAAAGCAGCACTGCCGGGTCCCCCCTGTCCCCCCCTGATGGCGGCCCTGCCAGTGGATATAATTAAACTTCTGAATGGAAAAGTTTACGCCAAAAGTTTACGCCACCTTCAAGCAGTTGTTAAAGGTTCCCAATGCACAATTAAGTATCGCAATGCAATAAAAACCTAATGAAGAATATTATATTGCAAATTTTATTCTTATTTGCATGCAAATTTGTTCTCTTTGCAAATTTTATTACATTTTCCCCTTAGTCTTTGAGTACAAGCCTCTTTTAATCAAAGAGTTTTCCTTCACCTCTAAAATTTCCTTTGGATGCCTCCACTTCTGAACATCACCCAGTTGCATGGTTAAGATTAGGTATAGCTTCAAAAGGAACCAGCAACACAGGGTTATTTACGATAGTGAAAAAATATATATATTTGGTAAGGCATGCATAGCCAATGTGACGTTTATATATCACATGACTTGGGGCAGCTGGGAAATTGACAATATGTCTAGCCCCATGTCAGATTTCAAAATTGAATATAAAAAAATCTGTTGGCTCTTTTGAGAAATGGATTTCAGTGCAGAATTCTGCTGGAGCAGCACTATTAACTGGTTTATTTTGAAAAAAAATTTTTCCCATGACAGTATCCCTTTAAGAATGGCTTGGATGATTTTTTGGACAGACATAATATCAAAG
Organism: Xenopus laevis; assembly: GCF_017654675.1. Taxonomy (NCBI): domain Eukaryota; kingdom Metazoa; phylum Chordata; class Amphibia; order Anura; family Pipidae; genus Xenopus; species Xenopus laevis. The sequence continues at coordinate 104,986,299 of NC_054378.1, read as the reverse complement.
GCTATTGTGATACTAAGCTCTATAGTTAGTATAGATATGGGTATATAGAATTTAATTAAAAGTAGGGAAGGGTGTGTGTGTGGATGCTGGGTTTTCATTTGGAGGGGTTGAACTTTGTCTTTTTTCAACCCAATGTAACTATGTAACTATCTCGCATAGACTCCATTTTATTCAAATAACCCAAATTTTTAAAAATTATTTCTTTTTTCTCTGTAATAATAAAACAGTACCTTGTACTTGATCCAAACTAAGATATAATTAATCGTTATTGGAAGCAAAACCAGCCTATTGGATTTACTCAATGTTTACTTGATTTTCTAGTAGACTTAAGGTATGAAGAGCCAAATTACGGAAAGATCCACTATTCTGTAAAAAACCCAGGTCCCGAGCATTCTGGATAACAGGTCCAATACATGTACCAGTCTATAATATAATATATATATATATATATATATATATATATATATATATATATATATATTTTTTTTTTTTTTTTTTTTTTCTAATATATTTTTTTTATTCCGAGTTCATTTTTTTTTTTTTAAAGGTTTTTATTGTTATTAAGAACATTAAAACAAAACCATACAAATAATTGGTTTAACAGATCATGGTTTAATGTCATTATTACAGAAGCATAAGTGCATTAATTACAATCGTGTGTCATTAGTTGTTCAACTCTGTAGCAGTTCCCAGTTTCTACATTAGTGGTCCCAAATTTAAGGGGGGAGCTAGTTCTCTGGGGGTGCAAGTGCAAGGGTCTAGGTGCTAACTTAGATCCAGTTCCTCCACACCTTGTCATATTTTTGAGGGCAGCCTCTCGGTATATATGTAAATTGTAATAAGTGTAGTAGGAATCTGATTAGGTTTAACCAGTTGGTTAACTCTGGGGGGGGATTTTGACATCCAATATAAAACAATGCTTGTCCTGCCGTGGAACAATAGATTACAAAAATGTGTTCTCATTGAGGATTTAGGTGTAAGATCATCTATAATACAAAATAGGCATACCCTGAGGGGTATCAGAATTTTGGGCAAGGATGTGTTATCTTTTATATAGCGTAGGATCTGCATCCAAAAGTTTTGGATCCTGGTACAGAGCCATATAAGATGGAGATAGTCCACCTCTAATGCATTGAATTTAGTGGCAATTAATTGATTTTTAACTTTCTTACAGAATATTTATGGAACACAATATATTTGGAATGAAACAGACCAGACTTCAAAATGACAAGCAACATAAGCTTATTGTCAGGGCTTACCCCGGTGGTCTAGTGGGCAGCGGGGTCCACCGCCGCTCCTTCGGCGTGGACGCTCGCTGCGCAGCTCCTGCGGCTCCGGCTCACTTCCTGGTGCCGGTTTCCCCTAAGGCGCGCGCGCCGCGCACGCTCGGTTCTTAAAGGCGCAGTGACACTGGCGTGTGACGTCAGCGCGCAATGGCGCCAAATTCAAATGTATTTAAGGGGAATTTAGGTTTTAACAAGTTGCCCGTTGTTAGGTTCAAATTAGCTTGTTCCTGGGTGCTATTACTTGTGATTCCTGATATATCTACCGTGTTTGACCCTTGCCAGCCTGATTTACTACGCTGACATCTCCAATCCTGACCTCTGCCTGTCCATTGACCATTCTACGCTTTCTCTATCCTGATTTTGGCCTGTCTGACTATTCTACTGCTTGTGCTAGCCCGGCCTGCCTGTTCCTGTGGCTTCCTATCTTCCAGCATCCTTGTAAAACAGTCGTGCCCCATTGCCTGCCAGAACTTATGCCTTGCACCTCTCGTTAAGTCCAGGTGGCATCTGAGTATGCCGAGGGCTCCTCCCGAGGCCAAAGGCGGTCACTTAACTGGTGAAGTCGAGCCGAGACCAGGGTGCTTGGCATCTGTTCTGGTGTAGGGTGCCGACCGTGACACTTATTTTTTATTATTTATATCTGTAACATGTTTCTAAAAGTATACACAAGGTGGTGCTGTAGGTATGCACCCAAAAGAAAGCACAAGCTACTTGAATGTTAGCTTGATAAAAAGCCCACAGAAGCACCTTGAAGTTGTTGTTGCCCTGTAAATCTGGCCATACACTTTTACATTTCAGATATCGATTGTACATTTTAATGCAACAATCTAAAACTAAAATTTCCATTTTTAGTTGTAGGATTAAAGTAGGAAAAATATCAAATCAGACCATGTTCTGGCAATTATGGCATCAATCATTGCTGCGCTTCTTATGGCATCCCTAAAGGCAAGAAATCAAAGGATGTCTGCTAATTAGATCAGATTTATTCATTAAGATGCAGGTTGCATGACTGCACATAATCCATGAGAGTGGTTAATGGGTAACAACGTCAGGCTGCTTGAGGATTTGACAATCATCCTGTTTTCGAGAGGCGAGGGGCAACATAAGAGAGCATGCCATAAGCATCAAACTGGGCTTCCTATGGCTCACAGAAAACATGACATGGACGGAGAGACTACTTTCTCAACAATTAGATGGAGACAGGGCCAAAGGTAATAGTTATCATATAGACCAGGGGTCCCCAACCTTTTTCACCCGTGAACCACATTCACATTCCAAAAGAGTTGGAGAGCAACAGAAGCATGAAAAAAAGTCCCTGGGATTCCAAATAAGGGCTGTGATTAGCTTTTTGGCAGCCCATATGTGGACTGGCAGCCTGCAGGAGGAAATATTTGGCAAAATACCTGTTTTTTATGCAAACTTTAAGCCAGGAATTCAACAATGAGCCCCTGCTTTGTGGCTGCTGAGAGCAACATCTAAGTGGTTGGTGAGCACAGTGTCGGACTGAGCTGGCGGAACACCGGGAAAAAACCTGGTGGCAGGGTCGGACTGGGGGGCCCGGGGCCCACCGGGACTGCTGTCCAGGGGCCCCCCTCCGACCCCCCGCCCCCCTACTAAAACGCGTCGGGCCAGCAACAGCGCCGCTCAGCGCGCATGCGCAAGAACGGCGTTCGGCGCGCCACTCGGCGCGCATCGCCCGAAAAAAAAAATATTTTTGCCAATTGGAAATATCTGGAGAAGGGTTCTGGCCCGGCGGGGGCCCACCAGGGTTGGGGCCACCGGGTTTTTTCCCGGTATCCCGCCGGGCCAGTCCGACACTGCCTGGTGGGCCCCGGCTCTCATGGGCCCAGACCTGCTCCTCCCGGTTGCCCCATAAATAAACAAACCTGTGAGTAGTGTTTTGTTTAAAGGGTATGTAAAGGAAAAATAATAAAATCCCATTTTTACTTTCTTTAATGAAAAAGAAACCTATCTCCAATATACTTTAATTAAAAAATGTGTACCATTTTTATAAGAAACCTGACTGTATGCAGTGAAATTCTCCCTTCATTTACTGCTGTGAATAGGAATTGTCAGATGGTCCCTAACTGCTCTGCAGGGAAACAATCATACTTATGAACAGCAGGGGGAGCACCCGCCTTACTTCCCAGCCATGCAGAACTCAAGCAGCTTTGTTTGTTACGATCCCTAAGCAGCCCAGACCACACTGAGCATGTGCACAGTCTTAGTCTTGCAAAGATGTTTAACAAAGTTACAAGATGGTGACCCCCTGTAGCCAACTTTGAAAGCATAAATTATTTGTTTGATTAGGCTTGTGGTGCAGTAAGTTCTTGTTTATATTTAGTATACAAAATACAGCTTATTGTATTTTAGACTTTACATGCCCTTTAATTGGAAGGAAACACTTCGGAATTGACTTTCACAGGATTACCATGTTAAAAAAAAAAAGAGTTCTGTGCACTTATTTCAGAACATAGATTTATGTTGAAGCAGCAGAGGATCATCTACTGTATGTTTATTTTGGCATTTACAACTTGCAAACTTCTTTAAAGCCCCATAGCAATAATCCAAGGTTTCAGTGACAAAATTGCACACATAAAAGAAACCACGGATTGTTTCTAGGCACCTTTTTTTTGTTTAAATTAGGTGTCTAGAAATAATCCGTGGTTTGCGCATGAGCCGCACGTGCCTGGTATCCGCGTGCCAGGGAATCGAAGGTCGGGAGGGGGCCCTTCGTTTGCAGTCCCGGTGGGCCCCCAAGGCTCCTGTGACTGTCTGACCGTGGGTGAGCAAGATGTTGCTCGAGAGCTACTGGTTGGACATCGCTGATATAGACCTATGGTGGAAGGGGGGAAAGGCATGGCGCTTTTAAGTACACAGAGGCCCAAACAGACCCCAAAGTGATTAGTGCAGAATCTAGATTGCTAGTCCAGCCCTATTGTGACTTTCATGGCCTTCAGTGCCACTACTACTTGTCCCTGACTGGGTGGAAGTAAGAAATGGCATTATGGGAAATGTCCTTGTCTGGGGAGCGGTGGACCTCGAGTCAGCTCTACCCTGATGTGTTATAGTTCAGCTGTTTGCAGCTGCAGCGCTCACTCTCAGAGCTTTTGGTGTATGTAGCAATACTATCACAATACTAATGAAAGCCTTTACTGGGCAACGGTTAGACACTGGCCATAGGCAGCACGGGATAACGGGATTATATTTTGGCTTCACGTCCTCTCTGACACCCGCCAATACTATGAGGCGCCTGCGGATTGATTGACAGCGTGAGGGCGGGAAAACACCGCCCGCAGTCTCTATCTTCATTCAATAGTAACGCCTTTCCAAGTCACGTGGTTTCGGTCGTGATTTGGAATCTGGCAGCGACTCTACTGGGCGTTCCTGGCGTGTGAGTGGCAATTTTCTTACCCAATGAAGAGAATGAGTTCTCTAGTGAGGCATGAGGTGTATTTGTCGGAGGAGGGGCTTAGCTAAAGCAGTTGCTATGATACTGCTGCTCCGAGCCGCCTTCTTTCCGGCTTGTCGCCATCTTGTTGTTGATTTGAACAGAATTCGAGCGGGTGAAGGGAGCTAGGACCGGGGAAGAGAGATCCGCGGGCAGCGCCCCCCCCAAATCCCTGCCCGGGAAAAACACTGGGGAGAGAGATAAGTGGAGGTATGGCGGTGGTGTAATAATTTAATGGGGCTTTGTGTGACTGGGCATCTTTGGGGGAGGGTAAGTGAGGTTGCAGCAAGGTGTATATGTATCTGTATGGTGAGACTGTGGGAAAGTCGGCGCGTACCATTAGAGGAGGGGTAATCAGATTAGGGCGGGGAGTGGCTGCACAAAATGTGTTAGGTGAGAAGCTCAGGCGCTACCGAGGGCTGTACGTAATGGTTTGTTCTACTGTTCTATCTCTGTCACTCATACAGCTGATATTGCACGGGCTGCTGGGAAGGCTTTATATACAATACAGCTACACACGCCTCATACACGCAGCAAGTGAAGTTTGTTTGCATGAACAGACCAGTGAGTGAGACCGGCTCCTGTGAGTGGAGTCACATGCAAGTTTAGGGCAGAGAGGACATTCTAATATCACAGGGAAGAGTCTGATAATGGTCCTGCAAGTGAAACTATAGCAGGTCTGTCTCTAAATTGAAATTATACTGCTGACTTATGCCATTCACTTTGGGGGCAAATTCTTGTGTCTTTAGACGCACAAAAAACTATTCAACTATGAAAGCTGAAATAAATGTATTACTGCATATAGAACATGTGTATATACAGCAACAGTACAGACAGGGGCACTTAATATACACATGGAGTGAAATGACACGTGTTAACAGACAGAGGCCCTTCCCTTGTACAACTTCTTTGCTGTGTAATAATAATAATTCTATAGGTGGAAAGCAACAGGTCAGCAGATGCCTATTTCTTCCCTTTTTCTTCTCACGTGTGTCTCTAGAAAGAAAAATCTGCTGATCGTCCTTCAGCTGCCTGTTTGTTTCATTGGTATAATGCAGCAACACTGCCTTATACACCTCAGAAATGGCCAGCATGAAAATCTATAAATCTTCAGTTGTTGCTGGTGTGTCATTCCCTATTTGGAGTTGCTGCAGATTATCGGCATTACTGCCACCCTCATTTGAGGGCCCTATCCATCCTGTATTGCCTGCAGTTTCTTCCTCTTTAAAGGAATTGTTCAGTATAACAATAAAAACAGGGTTAATAGGCTGTGCAAAACAACATGTTTTCAATATAGTTAGCCAAATGTAATTTATAAATCCTGGAGTGACTGGATGTGTAACATAATAGCCAGAACACTACTTCCTGCTTTGCAGCTCTCTTGGTTTCCCCTGATTGGTTACCAGGCAGTAACCAATCAGTGACTTGAGGGGGGGGCACATGGGTCATAACTGTTGCTTTTGAATCTGAGCTGAATGCTGAGGATCAATTGCAAACTCACTGAACAGTTATTTCCCAAGTGGCCCCCCTACAAGTCGCTGACTAACGCCGAGTTAGAGAGCTGAAAAGCAGGAAGTACTGTTCTGTTGAAGGAACAGTTCAGTGTGAAAATAGAAAATGTGTAAATCGGGCATGCCTAAAGTGCGGCCTGTTTTCAAATTTACACCGTCCCTCAGCCTCCATCATGAAATTAATAATAATGAGGCCCCCCCCAGCAAAGTACGATCAGGAATCCCATAGCTGTAATATTAAGGCACATTAGTGAAATGATCTGGCACATAGATATGTGCTGTTTTTGCATACTTCTTTAGGGCTGAAGGTGTCAATAGATGTACTGGTGTGCCAGTACAGTAAACTAAAGAAGTATAGCTTCACTACGTTCCAGTACGTGTCTATTGCTAACACCTTCAGCACACAGGCAGCAGTATTGACAAAGTGGCAGATCATTTCACTAATGTGCCTAAATATTACTGCTACGATTACTCGAATTCCTGTAATTAAATGTTAATGGTTCAAAGAATGTTGGGCTGAATGGTCGTCCCCCGCACATTTTCACCTCACCAAATCTGGCCCTCGTTGCAAAAAGTTTGGGCTCCCCTAGTGTAAATAGATAGGTTGTGCAAAATAAAAAATGTTTCTAATAAAGTTATTTAGCCAAAAATGTAATGTATAAAGACTGGAGTGACTGGATGTCTAACATAATAGACAGAACACTACTTCCTGCTTTTCAGCTCTATAACTCTGAGTTAGTCAGCGACTTGAAGGGGGGCCACATGGGACATTTCTGTTCAGTGAGTTTTCAATTGATCCTCAGCATTCAGCTCAGATTCAAAAGCAACAGATATGACCCATGTGGCCCCCCTCAAGTCTCTGATTGGTTACTGCCTGGTAACCAGGGTAACTGGTCAGTGTAAACCAAGAGAGCTGAAAAGCAGGAAGTAGTGTTCTTACTGACATGTTAGACATCGAATCACTCCAGCCTTTATACATTACATTTTTGCCTAACTAACTATATTAGAAACATTTTTTATTTTGCACAGCCTATTTACCCAGTTTTTATTTTTACACTGAACTGGTCCTTTAAATCTGGTCACTTTTGTAGCTGGAATTTTACGTAATTTTGCAAGAGATAAATGATTGAGTTATAGCACTAGGAATTAGTTTGAATTCTATCATACTTGTATTAATGCAACACAAGTTGTCAATTTGTTAATGCAAATAGCAATGTGGGTAGGTGCATATATATCATTAAAGTGCCCACCTTGTAGCCTAACATCCAGGTGATAAAGCTGCCCATACACAGCCTTTGTCCTCATCTGGACATATATGAGCTGGGCCCAACTGGACCAATGATTGAACCATAATGGGAGAGAGAGATCCCAGAAGAAGTCTCTCCAATTTTCCAAAGAGAGGAAAAAAAAGCTTTCCTGACACCAAAATGGCAATTGGACAGGTCCCTCGATCAACTTGTTTTAAGAAATACCCTCTATAAGATATCTATCTGGTGTATCTGCCATATGCCAAAATTTCATTATATCACCATGATTATGATTTATATTCACATTTAAAAGTAAGTAGCCTATAATATGAACAGGTTTTTTTTTTTTTTGTCTTGAAAAATGTTAACACAACCTTTGTCCTATTACTTTAATTAGAATCAGCAGAAAGTACAAGTAACATGTCTTCTTGCTTCAGCTTTTGTATAAAGATGGCCATACACTCTGGCAAGGTTGCCAAACAAAGAAAGGCAGGGCAATATCAGGCTAATCCGATCTTTTGTCCCTAGGGCTAAACAATTGGATTACAACAATGGGAATGGGCGCCAATTGGACGAGGACTGAATCAACTGCGATTGTGGGGAAAATCAAACCTACATAATCTATATCTGGCCTATTTTTGCCCAGCTATCTGTCGCAGAGGTGAGTCTGGCAGTGTATGGCAATTTTAAAGGAGAATTCAACCCCCCCACTAATAAAAAACCCTACCCTACATAGTCCCGACCTCCACAAAGGTCTTAACAGCTGTAAAATGCCCCTAATCTATTACTTATCTCTCATTGCAGAGTCAGCGCAATGTTCGTTGATGCGGCCCCGCTATCCGACCACCCGTTACCCATCGTTAGGATCTGATCGTTGGGCTTTAGGGCCCACGATTGGATCAGCCCAATATTGCCCACCTCAAGGTGGGCATACCGGAGACCAAATGAGCGGATCTCTCCGTGTATGGACACCTTAAGTAACAGGTTTAGGCATTTTGCCAGGATGCAAATCAAGACATCAGGGATCCAACCCTTAATTATTTACTATTTACTGATGCTTTAAAGGAGAATTCAACCTGTAATATAAAAAAAAAAACCTCCCCCCCCCCACAAATGCTCCAAATTTTTTTTACTCAGCCCTCCGTGCAGATTCTGGCCACCTTTTTCGCAAATTTTAGTGACTTTCGTCAAATGGCAACTGTGCATACACTGAAAATGCCGTCAAGACACAAAGATTACCGGAGAAGAAGATGGGTTGAATTCTCCTTTAAATACCAACAACTAACTAGACAACTAAGATGAAATGAGCATCTCTGTTGTACAGGGGATCTAGAATGGGATCTGTTCTGGACCTGGATGTTTCCGGATAAGGGGGTCTGTAATTTAGAGCACATTCTTTAGTGCGTCTATACAAATATTTAAACATTAAAAAAAAAATAATAGAATTATTTTGACACCAACATGAATTAATACAATGTTGCTGCCATCAAATAAAAATCTTGCATTTTATTAGAGCATTAGGAAAATGGACAAAAATAAAAAAAAATTAATGCTTTATGAAAATTGTCCTTCCTGTATTTTAGATCTTTCTGGTTAATAGATACCATACCTGAATTGATTAGTGGGACACTACTATGTGGAGGATGCTGCATGAGTATACATTAGACGTGAAAAGCTGAATTCACTGAAATATACGTTTATTTTTTCAGCCAAGAGTCCTCTTTGGGGAATAAAGATGCACTGGCCTAGGGAATTTTAGAGTGTTGCACATGTATGACTAGTGTTGGATGTCTGGAGACTACAAGTACAAATTCCCCTGCCATTGCGTTTTCTTTTTCTTGCAGATGATTGTTAGTTTGTGGAATATAAATTAGCATTTGCATATAATAGAGTCCTGCAGTGGGTCGGGTTACCCGAAAAAAAGCGGGCAACCTGCGGAATGGGGGGAGGAATTTTAGGTGCGGGTATACCCCCGGGTCGGGTTGCAGGCATCATCTAAATTTCTTATCTTATGTAATATTGTCTATATTTTACTCCTTTTTAAAGTTTTACAAAACTTGTTTGTCCCTCCCACTTTTGATGACGTCTCTTCCAGTTTGCAGCACCATCACTTCCTGTTTGATGTTGGTCAGCAGGTTGCGGGTAAGGTCATTGTGGGTCAGGTAGTGGATCAAAGTGGGTAAATTTGTGGGGTCGGGTCTGGGTCTTAGAAATTGGTTCCACGCAGGACTCTAGCATATAACCTAATGGCCTTCCTCAGTGAATTCAGCTTTTCCAGTCTTTGAGAATATTTCTAAGGATCAGAAAGTTGTGAATCCCAATAAGAGAAGCGATAAATAAATTCATAGAATGGACATGAAACTTTTGTTGAAGTTGTTAGTCGTGGCCTACTACCAGGAGCACTGGAACAGCAGAACTTACTCCTATTAAGGGGTAATCCTGTTATAAACTAGCAACTGACTGACCTTTGGGGAAATCCCTAAACTAGCCACACCTCAGCTGACCTTTGGGTAATACTGTTATATGACAGTGAGACCTTTGAACAAGCTCAGAGACCCATTGGCAGATAATTGTGGATTGTCTGCGTGGAACGTTTGCTGTGTGTCCAGGATAATGTATTGCTGGAAAGATTTGCCCACATCATAAAAATTGTGTGTGGGGGAGATTTTTAAAGACAGTGGGGGGTGTTATTTATAAACACTGGGCAAATTTGCACCTGGGCAGTAACCCATGGCAACCAACAGATTGTTTTCAGTGTTTGCAGCTTGCTGAAAAAAACTAATCACGGATTGGTTGTTATGGGTTACTATAACAAACAAGGGAAAGTTGTGCTCGCCACTAATTTTTAAAAACCATCATTAGGCGGGGGTGCAATGAGGCTGTGACCACAAAATACATAACGGAAAATCAAATCATACTTACCGAGATTTTCTTTTCCTAGACCTGAACATGGCAGTGGACACTTTAGGTTAATCCCTCCTGTCTGTGGACGGAACAGGAATTAGTAGCAAATAAAAGGAGGCCCCTCCCCTCTGCCGCCATCTTTTGGACTTTTCTGTAACTCCCCCATAGAGGGTTGGGAAGCCTTGTCCACTGCCATGTTCAGGTCTAGGAAAAGAAAATCTCGGTAAGTATGATTTGATTTTCCGTTTTCCTATTCCCTTCACATGGCAGTGGACACTTTAGGGACGTAAAAAAGCAAACAACAATGAGGGTGGGAATGCAATTTTACTCATTTAATACACTGTTAAGTACTGAGGATCCAAAGTTGGAAAGACTTTTTGAGTAAAGGTCAAATTTGTAGTGTTTGACGAATGTGTTCCAAGAACTCCATACTGCTGCTTTGCATATGTCCTCTGATGGTACCTGGGCCCTGAGTGCCCAGGATGTCGCTGTACCTCTGGTTGAGTGTGCCTTAACTTTAGAGGGTACTGAAGATGACTGGTTTGAGTATGTCATATGGATACATTCTTTTATCCAATTGGCCACAGTGTTTTTGGAAGGTTGGTTACCGATTCTCGTGCCTTGAGTGATAACCAGTAAAGAGTCAGTTTTTCTTATCTCTTTGGTTCTGTCGAGATAGATTTTTAAACATCTCACCACATCTAGCGTATGCCATTTTTCTTCTTCCTCTGAGTTAGGATTCTCAAAGAATGTTGGCAGGATAATATCCTGAGTCGTGTGGAATTTGGAAATTACCTTTGGGGTGAATCCTTCACGAGTTCTTAGTATGACCTTATCTTGAGAGAATGTGATTTTGTCCTCTCCCATTGAGAGAGCATGTATCTCACTGACTCTTCTGGCTGAAGCGATAGCTATCAGAAATGTCATTTTTAAATTGACAATTTTTAGGGGGTGCTTTGTCCATGGGTTCAAATGGAGTAGAAGTCAAGGCCTTTAGTACTAGATTGAGGTCCCAAGGGGGAACTCTTGTTTTAGTTGCCGGCCTGATTCTTTTAAGCGCTTGGAAGTATCTTTTGATGAGAGGATTGGAACTCCAGCGGATTCCCGAGAAGTGGGAGATTGCAGTAATTTGTCCTTTAAGGGTGGGATTGCTTAGGCTTAGGTCTACACCCTTTTGAAGGAACTCTACCACTTGAGTTTCTGAGTTGGACATGGGAGAAGAATTGTTGTTCCTGCACCATTCTGAGAACTTTTCCCAGGTTTTGAAATATTTTTCTGTGGTAGCTGATTTTTTGGCAGCTAGTAGGGTGTTTATGGCACCTTCTGACAGTCCTAGGGATTTTAGTTTGTCCCTTTCAAGCGCCATGCCGTTAGAGCTAGCTTCTCCTGATGAGGGTAGTTCACAGATTTCAGTGTTAGAAGGTCTTGATGGTTTGGAAGTTTCCAATAATTCCCCTTGGATAGGTGGAGAAGTTGAGGGAACCAAACTCGTCTCGGCCACCAAGGGGCAATCAGGATCACATTTGCTTGGTCTTGAGTGATTTTTGTAATTACCTTCTGAATCAATGCGAACGGGGGAAAGATGTAAAGGGGGCCCCAATTCCATTTTATTGAAAAAGCGTCTGTCAGTGAGGCTTTCGGGTCTCTTTTCCAAGAGCAGAAATTCTCCATCTTTGTGTTGGATCTGGAGGCCATTAGGTCTATTTTGAAGGGTCCCCATTTTTTCCAAATCATTTTGAAGATTTTTTGGCTCAGTTCCCATTCCCCTCCCTTGGGGAGAGTTCTGCTTAGTTTGTCTGCGATCACATTGTCTTTTCCCGCTATGTGGGAAGCTTTGAGGAGAAAGAGGTTGTTTTCTGCCCAAGTTAGAATAGTTGTGGTCAAGGCTAACAGATTCCAAAATCTTGTGCCCCCTTGTTTCATGATGTACCTCACTGCTGTAGTGTTGTCCGATTTGATCCAGACCGCTTTTCCCTGAATGAGAGGGCTGAATGCCAGTAAGCTTAGGTGAATTGCCTTTAATTCTCTCCAGTTTGAGGATCTTTGACTCTCTTCTGTGTTCCACCACCCTAGGGTTTTGTGGACCCCCATGTGAGCTCCCCATCCCAGACTGCTGGCGTCTGTGGTGATTGTGGTCCATGAGTCTATCTGTAGTGGCATAGGTATTCGAAGGTTCTTCTCTTGTAACCACCATCTCAAGCTTTGTAGGGTCTTTTCTGTGAGAAATATTAGTTGGTTTTGTGTTTTGGGGTTCTTGTTCCATTGAGATAGGAAATTGAAGTGGAGACTCCGAGTGTGTATCCTCGACCATCTGACACAATCTATGGTGGAGACCATTTTCCCTATTGTGCTTTGGCAGATCTTGACTGTCGTAATGGGATGAAGAATGAGTTGTTGTATATTTTTCTTTAAGTCCTTTGCCCTTGTCTTTGGCAAGCTGAGGGTCATTTCCCTGGTGTCTAAGATCGTGCCCAGGTATTCTATCCTCTGACATGGGATTATCATGGATTTTCCCCAGTTTATGATCCAGCCTAATTTTGACAGGTAATGGATTGTAGTGGTGAGGTGAGCCAGCAATAGAGGTTTTGATTGAGCTTTCAGGAGGATGTCGTCTAGATAGGCGTAGATTTGTATCCCCATTATTCTTAGATTCGCCAAGACAGGTGCTAGGATTTTTGTAAATATCCTTGGGGCTGTGGCCAGTCCGAATGGCATGGCTGTATATTGGAAATGTTCCCCCAAGGTCTTGAATCTGAAGTATTTTGTGTGATCTGAGTGGATGGGGATGTGTAGGTAGGCATCTTGTAGGTCTAGTTTTATCATCCAATCCTTTGTGGAAAGGGATAGTGCAATTGACTTTAAGGTTTCCATCCTGAAAGTTGGGACTTTGAGATGTTCGTTTAGATGTTTTAGGTTTAGAATTACTCTGAACTCCCCATTCGCCTTTCTTTTGAGGAAAAGGTGGGAGTAAATACCTTTGAATCTTTGGTTTGGTGGTACTTTGGAGATTATTTTGTTTTGTAGTAACTTTTTTATGATGGATTTTAGTTGTGTAGTTGCCTCCTTTGATCTTGGTCTGTCTGATGAGGTGAAAGAGGACTTGGGTTTTTTTGCAAATTCTAGAAGGTATCCTTTTGATACTATATCTTTTGCCCATTCGTCTTGGATTTCTTGAGCCCAAACTGCCTTGAAATCTTTTAGTCTCCCGCCTATATAAGACAGTTGGACTCTCGCACCTTCATGCTTTATTTTTATCAGTTTTGAGGTCTCTTTTGAAACCTTGGGGGTTTTGGAAGTTTTGGCTCCTGGTTTTCCACTGTCTGGTATTGTATTTCCCCGGTCTGTATTGTCTGGCGTCCCGAAAGGAATTTTTTTGATTCCTGTTTTGAAATTTTCTCTCTCTTCTCTCTTGTGGAAGAAAGGCAGATTTCCCCGCCGAGGCTTTGGAGATGATTTGATCCAGTTTGGTACCGAATAGTAGATCTCCTTTGAAGGGCAATGAACACAAGTTGTGTTTTGACTGCGAGTCTGCATTCCAGTGTCTGAGCCACAGGGATCTTCTTGCTGAGACGGCCAAACCCATAGTTCTGGCTGCTAGTTTCACATTTGTTAAGGAAACTTCAGCGGAGTAATCGTTGGCCACTTTTATGTCGTGGATCATTTCTAAGAGTTTGTTTCTTTCCACACCCGATTTTATGGCATGTTCCAATTCGTTTATCCAGATTTTATTGGCTCTGGCAACCGTAGTATTAGCTACTTCCGCTTTGCAGATGGTTCCATTAGCCAGGTAAAGTTTTTTGAGTGTGGAGTCCTGACGCCTTTCCATAGTGTCTTTTAGAGACACCCCCTCGTCCACTGGTAGAGTGGTTCTTCTTGCAACTCTGGTGATGGCTGCGTCTACTTTCGGGACATTGTCCCATATTTTTGAATCTTGTTCCGCGAAGGGGAATAACTTCTTAATTTTCCTTGGGAGTGTCAGTTTTTTGTCTGGCATTTCCCATTCAGATTCCATACTGTTTTTGATGACTTCATGTATGGGAAAAAGGTGGTTTCTTTTCGATGAGGATTTAAACATCTTGTCTTTATTAGAGGGAATGGGATCATCTCTAAGGTTTAAAGTCTTCCTGATTGCTTTGATAAGTGGTTCAACCATATCCAAAGGCATTTCACATTCCTCTTCCTCCGTTTCCGTATCCGAGAGTTCACCTTCTGATGTGGAATGTTCTCTTTCTCTGGTCTGTTTGGAGCTGACTCTCCCACTGGCACTGGCTTGTTCAGAGTTGATGTTGGTAAGGACTTTGTTGGTTACTTCGGAAACCATGTTGGACATGGAGTTGTTGAAGGATTCCTTCATCCAATCCATTAGGTCTGTGAATTGTTTAGAATTGACACCTGTTGCTTCATCCATGCATTTTCTGCATACTTTCTTGTTTGGCACAACAGGATCTTGACAGTAGATGCATTCCGTTCTGTGAGATTTCCTCCTTTGCTCCAGTCTATTTGGGGAACTTCTGTAGAAAAAGAAAAAGTTTCCATTTGTAAATGCATCTCTCTTTCCTCATTGCAGATTGAAGAAAAAATGATACAGGACTCACCCCCTGGAGCCTGAATGAGAGCGTCTTAAGCTCATTACACCAGTCACTGCAAAAAAATGAAGCTTTTAGAAAAGGTTCCGTCCTTTAGGCTCAGCGTGTATAGAATAGAAGTATAATACTTACAGATTGCACCCTCTCACAGAACAGCAGGCACTAACACTGTGTGGCAGCAAAACGAGGGGAGAACGAACGCTGAGCGAAGAATCGCAGGCGTTTTTTCCCCGCTTCCGCATTTATTTGAATCTTGCGCATGCGCATTACCTTTCCGCCATTTTGGAAGGGTCCGTCAGCGAATTTACTGCGCATGCGCCGGTTGTGTCCGGCATTGCGGCTTACCACGCTGATAGGCAACGGATGGCCAAGGACTCGCCAGTCCCTCCGGAGACTCCCACAAGCGACAGCTCGGTCCCGGAGCTTCAGTACATGAGATGCTTTCTGCACTGGCACGTAAGGGGGGAGTTTGCAGGAAGAAAAAAAGATGGCGGCAGAGGGGAGGGGCCTCCTTTTATTTGCTACTAATTCCTGTTCCGTCCACAGACAGGAGGGATTAACCTAAAGTGTCCACTGCCATGTGAAGGGAATAGGAAATAGACAAATACATGAGTCCTCTGCACTCAACCCATTATCAATATATTTAAGACATTTTGTGCAAACTGCTACTGAAAAACGCCTTACCCTTTAAACAAAACAGGGATTGTTTGTCCATATATTGCAATATATTTAAGCTGGCCAACTACGTCAAAGTCATCCCATATCTGGCCAGTCCTATGCTCAATTTTCATCTGATTCATTAAGAATTCTATTGCTTCATTATACATTTTACAAAGGGACTAGGTTTTACCTGCAACTTACTTGCTGCTTTCAAAGTAAACCCCCATACTTGGCTGCCCTTTTATTAGACACCAGTGGGATCACCTGACTGGGAAGGGTGGGAGCTACAACATGGAGCTGGTCACTGCTAAAAATTAGTGGTGAGCACAACTTTCCCTTGTTTGTTATAGTTTATACAGGAGCAGTGACCAGCTCCATGTTGTAGCTCCCACCCTTCCCAGCTATAGTCAGGTGATCCCTGGTGTCTAATAAAAGGGCAGCCAAGTATGGGAGTTTTACTTTGAAAGCAGCAAGTAAGTTGCAGGTAAAACTTAGTCCCTTTGTAAAATGTATAATGAAGCAATAGAATTCTTAATGAATCAGATAAAATTGAGCATAGGACTGGCCAGATATGGGATGACTTTGACGTAGTTGGCCAGCTTAAATATATTGCAATATAGGGGCAAACAATCCCTGTTTTGTTTAAAGGGTAAGGCATTTTTCAGTAGCAGTATGCACAAAACGTCGCTATCTTAAATATATTCATAATGGGTTGAGTGCAGAGGACTCTTGTATGTGTCTATATGTTATGGGTTACTGCCTGGGGCAAACTTGCCCAGTGTTTATAAATGAGCTCCAGTATGTTTGTTCGTAATTTTGATTTAAAACATGTCTTGTAAGCAAGTTGGGATTCCATGTACCATTCTGTTGATCTTAAATGACCAGCAAAGTAAAGTGAAAATATTTTCTTTTACATTTAGCTCATGTATTTGTTGATCGGCTATTTCTTGGCCACAAAACCCTTATTTTATTCGAGAGGCTTCATTCGATAGTCCTGTAGCTAGTCATTAATGTAATTTGACCTTTTTTTATTACTTATTGCGTAAGAACTACAATCATTGTATTCCCCTATATACACCCAAAAATATAAATAAATAAGTAGAATGTATGCTGAATAAGTATTCTACTTATTTGACTAAAAAATTTAAAAATATAAAAATTTTATAGAGCACTAATGATTTTTTTTTTATTTATTTTTTTATACTTACAACCTCCTTAGATGAGTTTGTTGAAGGTTTTTAAAGTAGACATATAGGATAAATGAAAATCCCTTATTTTGTAGGCAATAGTGAATTCTATATGGTTCTGGTTTTACTTTTGGCTGTAAATTAATATTGTCTTCAAAAATGGCCCCTTTATTGGAGCTCCCTATAGATGTTCTGTCTGAACGGTCCCTGCCAGAAGCACAGTAGGAGGAGGACAGCCAATCACAGGCCTGCAAATACAGGCTTTAGTTCCCTATCAGGTCCTGCTAGTTGCTGATTGGTTCCTATCCTACAGTACAGTGAGATGATTGCTCCGGCTCCCCTGTACAGCCGGGAGAAATTCAGGGAGCAGAGAGTGTAAGAGAAGGGCGATGTTTTTCGGGTTTATGCAGAAATATTCAATAAATCAGCCTGAAACACTACTTTTTTTTTTTTTTAAACTATTATTCTATATATACAACATGGAGCTGGTCACTGCTAAAAATTAGTGGTGAGCACAACTTTCCCTTGTTTGTTATAGTTAACGTGTAAGGGATGGGCGATGTTTTTCGGGTTTATGCAGAAATATTCAATAAATCAGCCTGAAACGCTACTTTTTTTTATTTTTTATTAAACTATTATTCTATATTTAAAAGAGTAATGCACTGGTACATTCTAATTTTTCACACACAATGTCTCCTTTAAATATAAAAGAAGAGGGGCACATAACTATAGGGCACTAACACTATAAATAATTTATGCTCGATCTAGAATATGGGATTGTGCTTCTCTTGTGTGTGTGTGATACAGAAGAGACAATATATTTCACCAGACAGGATAAATTATATTAACATCTTTGGAATTACCAGTCATACATACATACATACATACATAACCCGGCAATTACTCATTTTACCAGACTAATACTACTTCAGCGTCACCTACAGTATTTGTGCATTATAATACGGTGGCTTATCTGTGTGTATGAGGCCCTCCGACAGGCCTACCCAACTGATCGAAAATCAGGCAGATGTAGATCAGGAAGGTTTGAAAATCCCATTGTGGTGAGAACTGCATCTGTTTGTTGATGTGGTTCTTCCCCCGATGGCCTGTGTCATTGTGATCTGATCGTTTGGGCTGAGAGTCAAACAATTGAATGAACCTGATATCGCCTACCTCAAGTTGGGAATATTGGGGGAAAATTCGCTCGTGGGCGACCCCATCCCAAATTGCTGTGACCTACAGATAAGCAGAAGAGCATAATACTCAGCTAATCAGTGCATAGATAAACCACTTGTAACTACCTTGCAAAAATAAGGAAGCTAAAAACAGAGACTAGTTTTCTTGTTTGCCTTGTTTAATTCAAGAAATAACAAAATCCATAATTTTTTTTGTTTTTTAAATTAAAACCGTAGGCAAAATGTATATTCACGTTTACATCAAAACACCTCCACCAGTTGGCTAAATTGCCTACTTACAAACCACTGATGTAGTATATCGCATGTAGTAAATCCTCGTGGCAAACCCCCTCAAACCGCACACTTTCTGCAGGCTCCAAAACCGTGTAATACGTGGTGCTTTCTGCAAACCCGTGCGCTGTCCTCCTCACCTGGCACGTTTCGCTGATCCCATCAGCTTCTTCAGATGCCTCTGAAGAAGCTGATAGGATCAGCGAAACGTGTCAGATGAGATGGGTTTGCAGAAAGCACCACGAGGAAGTCTGAAAAAAACCAGCAAGTCAAGGGAAAAAAATGTTAGTGGAATTTTTAAGAATAAAATAGTAGTAGACTATTTTGGATTTTATCTTTGTTTTGGAGCCTGCAGAAAGTGTGCGGTTTGAGGGGGTTTGCCACGAGGGTTCACTACATGCGATATACAACATCAGTGGTTTGTAAGTAGCAAATTTGGCCAACTGGTGGAGGTGTTTTGATGTAAACATGAAAATAACCGCCGCACCCATTAGAAAACCCTCTCCCTCTTATTTAAAGTTATAATAGAGCAAAGGGATTTATATAACCAAGAAAAGGGGAGCACTCCTGTAATAACCCATTTGGAACATGGGGTGGCATCCCATCTTGATTGAACATATTACACTATATAGGTTATTGGTTTCTGATTTCTGATCCCTTTTTTTACTATATTTTTGGAGACTTTTTGAGCAATTGAAAGACTGTGAAGAGATCGGCAAGAAATAAAAAACTAGCATTTTTTAACCATTTGTTATTTTTAACTAAAATGTATATTCACACGCACCCTATTGAGAGAAAGTCATGTTAAACAAGGGCTGTACTGCCCATTTTATCATTAGAAATGGATAGTGGGAGAGGGGTGGGAGGTTATTTATATCCGGCACATTATTATTAGACTAAGATATAAGGGCTTAGGAATGTTTTCTGTGGCAGGAGGCTGGATGTATCCGTTGTGTTGTCTGGCTCAGACTGATAAGCAAACGTGTTTGTGCAGGTGCTGATATAAAAACAGTCGTGTGAAAGAAGCATTTTCTCCCCCCGACTTCCCTTATCTTTGCATATTTGTCACACTGAATGGCTTCTGATCTTAATGAAATGGAATATTGGATAAAGGCTACACATGACAAAGTATTTACTTCACTACGTAATTTATTCCAGATTATTTTGAAAGCACAATGAGAACTATTAATGCAGCAAAAGAAAAAGCCTACAGCGTTAAATTGTGTGTGTGTTTTTTTTATATATAATATTCTATTCTATAGGATGCTGTGAACCCATGTACTATGGGTTCACCTGTATAACGAGGGTAAAAAGGTTGTCTTGTCGCACGTGAGGACCATTTGGCCTTTGCTCTGGTTATTCCCTGGGAAATACAAGGAGGCATTTGATTCCAGAGGTCACCCTGTCTGAGGGTTTGGGTCTCATGAGGACATGGGGAATCTTTCTCAGCATGACCTACAGACGGCACATTATAAAACTAGTTTCTCCCGTGTAGTGTTTTCTTTGCTGCATTGCAGTGTTTATGTGCCACCTTGTGTATGCATAGACCTGTCATAGAAATGCTCACCGAATACTTGTGCTTTAGTTCTGCTGCATTCCAATGCCTCCTCTATACGTCTTAATTGGTTCCTTTCATACTTACTGTAGCTGTGGGCAAATTAGATTTGAGTTGCATTATCATTATTCTGAGGACCTTGAGCATAAAAGGAGATATAAAGTGAAAATTGAAGCCTAGGACCCCTTGCAGATGCATCCCAAATTACATATTTTTGTGCTTGTCAGAATAGAAGATTCATCCGATCACCAAATGGGATTTGAATCCTATTTTTAAATATGGATCCGTTTTCCGGAAACCCATTATCCAGAAAGCTCAATTGTGGAACAGCCATCTCCCATAGACTCCATTTTATCCAAATAGATCTAAATGTTTAAAAATGATTTCCTTTTTTACCCTGCTAATAAAACTAAATTAATATATTATTAATCTTTATCGGAAGCAAAATCAGCCTATTGGGTTTGTTTAATGTTTACGTGATTTTCTAGTAGCCTTAACGGAGAAGGAACGGAGAAGGAAAGGTTAAACCTGAGTAAACCTCATCAGAAAGGTCCACCTAAATATACCAGTAAACCCTCATAGTAATGCTGCTCTGAGTCCTCTGTCAAAATAAACACATTTCTTTCCTTCTATTGTGTACTCATGGGCTTCTGTATCAGACTTCCTGCCTTCAGCTTACACCTCCTCGCCCCGGGTGTGAGCATGCTCAGTTTGCTCCTTCCCCCCCCCTCACTTTTCTGCTGTAATTTGAGCCCAGAGCTATGAGTGAGCAGGGAGAGACTCAGGCACACCAAGCTAATACTGCAGCTGCTATCCTAAACAAACCGCTTATAGAACTTTTTACTCAGGTATGGTAAAACATTCTACAGAATAAATATAGCATTCTAGCTTGCACTAATGTGGCTAATCTATTGGCAATAAAATGCCTCCGTAGCTTTCCTTCTCCTTTAAGGCATGAAGATCCAAATAACTGAAAGAGCCATTATCCAGAAAAACCCAGATCCCCTACCTGTACTATGATGTGAAATTAATATTGAGTCTAAAAGCTGAGACCACACAGATATTCTATTACTATTTCTATCCTGAGTCTTTTATAAAGGGAAAGTTCTCCTTTATGTTCACCTGATGAAGTGTCCCACTTTGCTTTTCCTGAACATACTGTTGGCAATTAATTAAAGAGCTTGGGAAGATCATAATGTGCTGATTGTGCCCCTATGCTCAGCCCTGCAAGTTCAGGCAGAAGAATGGGGTTAGCCAGGTATTGAAGGAGAGAACCTGAGCCTCCAGGTCATTTTAGGTTTTCAGTTCACGGGGTTCACTGCTCGAGCATTAGGGAACTTAATATGGAATTGGATAGGACTGGAAACAGATCTTAGGAAGGATGATATAGACGCTGCATATGGACATAGGAAAGATGCCGTTAAGACCATGTTATTAGAACTGGAGACTTATTATCCTTTCTGTTCATGAACTACTTTCTCACTGACTGCAGTCTTCTTACATGTGCTCCATCCAGGAGGGATACATTTGGGTTCTGTTGTCTTGGCAGTCTGCTGCTGAAATTGGAGTTGGGAATGTATCAGGCTCTCAAGGGTTTGCATCTTCCACATTCTTCCAAGAATTCCTCGGCAGGACACGTTACAAGGACCGTGTCTGATTGACAGCTATTCTAAATTCAATCTGATGCTTTACATTAGGGAACTGCAGTTAACAGCCTTTGGCTATAGGAATATGTGTAGTTCAGCAACATCCCCACATTCACATGAACCCCCTCCAGGTTAAAATGATACATCACAGTATTTAATTTACTCTTTGCAGTCTATAACTTGTCTTTTAAATGTTGTTTCCACAGATTCCTCGAGTGATTGCAGTGTGAGAAATTTGTGTCCACTGTTGTTTGCTCTGCAGTGCTGCTCCGAGGCCCCCAAGCCCGTCCCCATGCCCCTACCAAGCATCGGGCTTCCAACGCAATGTGTGTTTGTCAAACCATGGAAGTGGGGAAGTGCATCAAGAACACTGTGTGTGACAGGGGCCGGGGGGTCCTGCTGGAGCCATTTATCCATCAGGTGGGGGGGCACAGCAGTATGATGCGCTATGATGACCACACTGTGTGTAAACCCCTCATCTCCAGGGAGCAGCGTTTTTATGAGTCTCTGCCACCAGAAATGAAAGAATTCACTCCAGAATACAAATGTAGCAAATACATATTAAACTAAGTGCCTATGTCCACTTATATTTCTCATTTAGCCCCTTCAATATAAAATTATATATTATTCTTTTGTTTTTTATTCTATATACGGTATATTAATTGTTTAACATAAGATTTCCTTATTTGTTTTTCTTATTTATATTAAAGGAATCGTTCAGTATAAAAATAAAAACTGAATAAATAGCATGTCCAAAATAAAATAAAGTTAGTTAAGCAAAAACGTAATGTATAAAGCTGGAGTGACTGGAGGTGTAACATAATGGCCAAAACACTACTTCCTGCTTTGCAGCTCTGTTTCCACTGGCAATAACCAATCAGTGACTTGGGGGGGGGGGACATGGGTCATAACTGTTGCTTTTGAATCTGAGCTGAATGCTGAGGATCAATTACAAACTCACTGAACAGAAATGTCCCATGTGCCCCCCCTTATAGTCACTGACTAACTCAGAGAGCTGAAAAGCAGGAAGTAGTGTTCTGGCTATTATGTTAGACATCCAGTCACTCCAGCCTTTATACATTACATTTTTGGATAACTAACTATAGTAGACATTTTTTATTTTGTATTTTTTCCAGCTTTGTCACCTAGAATGCAACTAGATAAGGAGAGAGGAGATGGAATAAGAAAGCAGGACAGGAATACTTTAAGACCCATCTTACTACCATCCAGTTGTTCAAACAGTAGGCTGCACCCAGAGTCTTCAGTAGTCACCAAACCTGTTTAGGACCATTCTATGCTGCAGTTGGGCAGTTATCTTGCACTGTATTCACCCATTCAACAGTCATAAGTGACTTAATCTCTTTTATTCACTTTGAAGTAATCATACAGATAAGGGATATATTATTCAAAATTATCGGGACCTGGGGTTTTCCAGATAGATTGTTTCTCTGTAATTTGGATCTCCATAACTTCAGTCTACTTATAAAATCATTAGAACACAAAGTAAACCCAAACTGCATGAATAAAGTCAGAACTGATACAGATCACTTACCCAATTTATACTTTACAGTTTAGTGAAACCCCTACTCTACATATGAATATGAAACTGAGGGATTTATCTTGCTGTGATTAGTTACTAAGCATATATAATTGTTCATTCCATGACTTCTCTGTCAAAAATGCTTACTAACTAGTTTGAATGTTAACCTGGCCTTTATTCCTCTGCAGGTCTTTCATGTGGACACTGGGCACTACCTGTGTTTAAACAAATACTATGGGAGAGGACTGAGTGCAGAAGGTTTCCGGCAGGCCCTGTTCCAGTATCTTCACAATGGTGTTCGTCTGCGTTTTGATCTGTTTGAACCTATCCTGTACAAGCTGAGGCGCCTTAAATGTGTTCTGGAAAGCCAAGCCTCTTACCGCTTTTATTCTAGCTCCCTTCTCATTATTTATGATGGGCGAGACTATCCAGCAACCAATGTAGCCGATCCATTGGTCCAGGAACGCGCACCCAAAGTAGATGCACGCATGATTGACTTTGCCCACAGCACCTATAAGGGCTTCCGTGATGACCCCACAGTGCATGATGGGCCAGACAAAGGGTACGTTTTGGGCTTGCGCAGCCTTATCAATGTCTTGGAGCTTATTCGAGATGAAAGCCAATAATCTCTATATAGCAAACAAATGACCTGGTCCTGCTTAGCCATTTCATCTGATTGTGAGTCACACAAATATAAGGAGGTAACTGCACTCACTTCCTTGTATAAACCAAATGATGCCGATATCCATTTTATTCTGAGTGAACTTTTTTTTTCCTGATTATGAGCTTTTTTTGTCTGCTAAAAATGGCAATTGTTGCTCTACTGTTTGCTAAGGTATGCAAAGAACTGTTCCAGTGCAGGTGTTTGTCACATAAATGGAAAAGCGCACGTGAGATACGGTTTCCTGGCTTTTTGGCCAAGAATTGTATACAAATTCCTGCAAACCTGCTTTGCTATGAAGTAAAAAAATACAGCTGTTTTTACACAGAAAACGAATTTCTCAGGCCTTTGTGTTCTTACTGCCATGCTGGGGACTGGACAGTAGCCATTTCCCCAAGAAAACCGTCCTTTTGGCTGAGAACAAAGAAATGCAATGCAATGAAATATGGACCCTTTTAGAGACCTTCGGACTTGTGGCTTTCAACCACATCAGTGTACATATTTATATATTCCTATATATAGACACAAATATATAAGATTGAATCTATATAGAGCTATATTATCCACGCTTATCTGTGTGTGATGCCAGTCTTCTCTCTTCTGGAGGGTTGATTGGCTGATATTTTTTTTTTAATGTTAACACAAGTGTTTTTGTGACCTGGTTTACAAGACAATGAGTGTGAAGGTTGTTTCCCCAAACAGAACCACACCAAGCTGTTTCAAACCCGTTGCATACTGGTGTGCTTCTGATCAATCTCATTTAGCCACTATCATAGGTAGATAATGTTGGTTAGCACGGAGCTATCCCTGTAACAGGCCTGAAGGATGCTCCTACTAACTCTAAATGATATCAGCTGCTAAATAGAATTACAATAGAGCACTTCTACACTAGCAAAATTTGGAGGCACAGAATACAATACCTTTTGGTGCTATAAAAAAAAAAAGAAGCTATATCCATTAGACTTAGAGACGTTTCTGATGATCAGATTATAATAAATAAAAAGCTGTGTCTGTCCCTAGAACACAGTAATTCCCTGCAAATGTTTTCTTTGTCATAATAGTAGCAAGTGCTTCTTGTATCACTTCCCAATGATTATAATGGCAAGAAGTTTCTTGGGTGTTGCTGTGTTTTTGACCCCCTCATCCTGTAAAAGTATTAGAGCTCAAAATACTGTCGCATCACCAAATGAGATTTTACCTCACTGAAAGTGGCATGTGCCAGGAAAATGTATTGACTGTCGGATATCTCGGAGCATTAGGAACACGTCACACCTCAAGATCTGACTTGCTAAAAGGGCACCTATCACAGCCAAATTCAAACACGTATTACAATCTGACCAGTACAACCTAAACACGTTTAGTTAAACTGCATATATAGTTTTTTAAAAAAAAACTGCAGGTTTTAAAAAAATCCCTTACTTTGTCAAATGGGTTCTTTCACTGAGGGAGGCCATACTGAGACTATAACATGCAAATTTCAGGAGCATGCTCAGATTGTAGCACTGCCTTGAGTATTGCACCCAGAATGCCTTGTTTTGGTAAACTCCTCCACTAGAAGTATCATGAGATTTCCCTATCTTTTCCCCTGCTGGTGATGTTATTATGCAAATGAAGGGCACACACTAACTTCCAGCAGGTGGCAGCACTACTGAACGGCAGCTAACACACAGGTTTGGCTGATTTGAAAGGGTTGCTAAGGAACCAAGGAATTTCAACTGAGCATGTGCGAGATTTCAGAGCTACAGTTGGCTGGGAATATATAGGTAGGAGGAGCCAGTGAAATCCAAGATGCCTGCCTCAGCTAGATCTGCAGTGGAGATGGGGGAGATCTTGCAGAAGGAATAGTGAGCTGATCATTTACATTATACAAATAATTCTGTTTTAAAAATCGGATTTCCTGAACTTTCACAGTGTCTTTACTTAGTAAATGATTTTAATTATGATTGGTGCCCTTTAAAGGAGAAGGAAAGGCATTAATTGGGAGTACCAATTGTTACGTGTTAGGCACCCCCAAGTGATTGTATATACTTAACTCACACCCCAGGCAGGAGGAAACTGCACCGGTCCGGGGGTTCTTCCATCGAGCACCACGGCTTACTACTTCGAATTTCCCGGGGCAGATGCATGCGCAGTAGAAGAAATAGCCGACTTTTTGTCTAAAGTTCAGCTTTTTCTGCTGCTGCGCACAAGGAAAGGAGGGGCAGGAGGACAATCGCTCCGGCCCCGGGTGTGAGGTGAGTATATACAATAACTTGGGGGTGCCACTGTGCCCTTTGCTGTCCAGCAAAAGCCTAAATTATTGAAGTGGGAAGCATTTTTCTATGTAGTTCATTTGCTCCTGTTATTGGCACTACTTTCTGAGACTTACAAGACTAAATGCCTAATAAAGCTCATCCTAGAACTACAGAACACCAGAGGGGTCATGTATGACTGCAGGGGGTGCAAGAGTGCTCGGTATAGTAGGTGCAGTTGGCAAAGTATAAAAATGACCAATTGCAGACTTTTGGACACTGCATGGGGCATTATAAACAAGCCTTTGACTTCAGTGGTGTTCTCAAGGAAACTTCCACTAGTCAAAATAGCCTAAATCTCAACCACTCGTGAAACAGAAAAGGCTGGTCAGACTCCTGCCTGCATGCGATTGCCACTAGAAATCATAGCACACACAATCTATTGTTCATGCCAGTCATAATATCTTACCCTTTATTTAGCATGACATAATAATGTTCCAATAGGATTAAATATTATTTAATGTCGTAACTGCCGATCTGAAATGACCAACCATCTTTGGAGCTGTAAAGAATTGCTCTTATGGTACCTTGTCTGTCTGTCTCAGGAAAGAAATAGTTGTTCGTATCTGCCACCGTGTGCTACAATTTTTTTTCCAGAAATGTCACTAGTGAAAGCAAAGGAGGTAAAGAGACTTGCACATTTGTTTGGTAGAAACCTGCAATATTTGGGGCTGAATACAGTGTAATGAGGCCAAGCTAACAATGGTATTGGGTAGTGGAATCTTTTAGCAGTGACAAGGTTAACTGAATTTAAATGTTGTTCAATGTAAGACTTTGGGGTGTAACCCCTATACTGTATGTAATAAACGGTACTAAGTTTGCCCAAGGGCAGTAACCCATAGCAACCAATAAGATGCTTGCTTTTAAACATCTAACCAGTAAATTCTACCTGCTGATTGGTTGCTATGGGTTACTGCTCCTGGGCAAATGCCTTTTATTACATAACAACCTAAGTGTTCTAAATATCAGAAGTGCTCCCCTAACCTGAACACTTCCATATATGTATGAGTGTGCTTTTATTTTAATTGTAAAGTTATGTTTCTTAGTCAACCAAAGTATTCGGTGGGACTCATGTTGCACATCTGTTTTATTATACCACTGTGGCAGAGAATAACATTGTGATGGGAAGCCTCTGCAAATATGGCAGCGTATGATGCTCCAGTCGCTGCTACATCATCGCCATGATTTTAGAAACATGCAGCCGCTATGCCTACATGCTAAAAAGGGATCAGCTGTTAAAATTGTCTGTAGCATGTGCCTGCCCTGAATACAGGACAGCCTGAAAGTAGGTCATTTTGACTCCGATGTTATTATTTGACGTTTCTTCCTAAGAGCAGTATAGATACTTGATAGTTCGATTCCGGTTCTCGCTCTCTGCCTTATTGCCCCTTTAAAGAAATACCGTATATACTAGAATTTTTCAGCCCGAGTTTATTATAGCCGAGTTTTTCAGCCCCCAAAAAAACTCTACCTCAGCTTATACTCGGGTCAAGCGCAAAAACAGTCGCCGCCACCTAAGAATAGTCGCCGGCGTCCAAGAATAGTCTACAAGAATATTCGCCGGCGTCCAAGAATGGTCGCAGGCATCCAAAAACGAGACGCCGGCACCTCCAATGGGAGCAGAAACCCTCAATTTTTTGATTGAAACTTACCAGAAGCTGCTGCATTTCTCACCCTCGGCTTATACTCGAGTCAATAAGCTTTTCCAGTTTTTGGAGGTAAAATTAGGTACCTCAGCTTATACTCGGGACAGCTTATACTAGAGTATATACGGTAGTCTGTATTTTAAAACTAAATTTTCAGTTGATTTTTTTTTTTTCTGTCTGTTTATGATGTTTTAAAGGGGTTGTTCACCTTTGATTTTACTTTTAGTATGATGTAGAGCAGGGGTCCCCAACCTTTTTTTACCCATAAGCCACATTCAAATGTAAAAGAGTTGGGGAGCAACACAAGGCTGAAAGTCCATTGGAGTACCAAATAAGGTCTATGATTGGCTATTTGGTAGCCCCTTTGTGGACTGGCAGCCTGCAAAAGCCTCAACTTGGCACTATACTTTCAAGCTTGGAATTCAAAAATAAGCACCTGCTTTTAGGACCCCGAGAGCAACAATCAAGGGGTTGGAGAGCAATATGTTGCTCATGAGCTACTGGTTGGGGATCACTGATGTAAAGTTCGTTTTTATTTGTGGTTTTTGTTATTTCGCTTTTTATTCGGCAGCTCTCCAGTTTGCTGTTTTATTGCCCGAGCAACCATGCATATATTTAATTAAGAGACTGGAATATAACTAGGAGAGGGTCTGAAGAGGAAGATGAGTCATTAAAAGTAGCAATAAATATGAAGCCTTACAGAGCATTTGTTTTTTAGGCAGGGTCAGTGAACCCCATTTGAAGCCAGAAAGAGTCAGAAGGAAAAGTGAAAATAATCAAAAAAAAAAAAAACTATAAAAATAAATAAATAAACCATGAAGACCAATAAAAAAGTTGCTTAGTATTAGCCATTCTATAACATACTAAAAGTGATCTTAAAGATGAACACCCCTTTAACATGCTTATCTGGCAAAAAGAACATTGCCTAAGTGCAAGGTCACACTGTGAGATTCGCACGACGACTAATCGCCTCTTCTTTTGGGCGACTAATCTCCCCGAACTGCTTACCCGTGTCTAGACTTAAAAATGCCTGTGGCATGGCACACGCGGCACTTCGTTTTCCGAATTAGCCTCGTGAGGCAACTTGGGAAAACGAAGTGCCGCAAGTGCCATGACGCAGGCGTTTTTTCATTGTAGCAGGCGGAAGACGGGGAAGCAGTTCGGGGAGATAAGTCTCCCCAAAGAGGCGATTAGTCACCGGGCGACTAAATCTACCCGAATCTCACTGTGTGACCTTACCCTAAGGGGCAGATTCACTAAGCTCGAGTGAAGGATTCGAATGAAAAATACTTCGAATTTCGAAGTATTTTTTTGGTACTTCGACCATCGAATTGGTTAAATTCGTTCGAATTCGAACGAAATCGAACGAATCGAAGTAAAAATCGTTCGACTATTCGACCATTCGATAGTCGAAGTACTTTCCCTTTAAAAAAAACTTCAACCCCCTACTTCGGCAGGCAAAACCTACCGAAGTCAATGTTAGCCTATGGGGAAGGTCCCCATAGGTTTGCTAACCTTTTTTTGATCGAAGGATTTTCCTTCGATCGTTGGATTAAAATCCTTCGAATCGTTCGAAGGATTAGCGCTAAATCCTTCGACTTCGATATTCGAAGTCGAAGGATTTCAATTCGAGGGTCGAATTTCGAAGTATTTTTAACTTCGAAATTCGACCCTTAATGAATCTGCCCCTAAGTGTTGTAGCTTATCTCTGAATTCTGTATGTTCCTGCCCCTTCTAGTACCTAACCCTGTGCCTTTCTGTTTAATAGTCTGAATCTTCTAGATACAGAAATGGCTAGAAAAAGCAGATGAAATATGGAAGACACTGCTGAAGTGAGCACTGTGCTGCAGATATATCTTGCACTGACAGGATTTATATCTATCTATCTATCACAAGTATATTTCCCACTATACTGCTGCTGAACTGAGTGTGTTTATGGAATTTGTTAATGTTGCTGTTGTTTTTTGTTTTTTAATTAAACATATTCATGAATTTGTATCTCTGCACGTGTAGTTATTGCAGGAGAAATAACAAGCACGGAGTACGGATTTGTTCATATTGGTAATGTTGATTGAATTGCATTGTTAGTGTTTTTTCTGTTAGGGGCAGATTTAGCAAGGGTCAAATAGTCCATTTGAGTTTAAAAATTCACACATTCGAATTTGAATCCCCCTATTCGAGTGTAAAGTTATTGTGAGATTTATTACACCTCGACCATGGAAACGGCCCTAATTGGAATATTCGCCACCTAAAACCTGCTAAGTTCATGTACAAGTCAATGGCGGAGGTCCGCTGAGCCAATTGGAGATGTTAATAGCCGTCCTGACATTTGAGGGGTTTTTTTTTTTTGGGAGAAAAATTAGATTCCTTCGAATCCTATACAATTTGAATTTTTGAGTTGGAACCATACGATCGAATAGCCATTCCAATTTTTCTTAAATGACCTCCCAGTCGAATTGTGAGTATATTAAAAGTTTTACTCTAACATTAATTCGAAATTCAACCTTTGATAAATGGGCCACCCCGTGTCTGCAGTAGTTCCAGTAGAGAACCATGCTTCCAACTCTAACCTGTTAACACCTTAATCTGCAAAATATTGTAGGACCTGAAACCACTTCTCCCCACTCTTACACTACTGCTACAAGAGAATATGCTTCCACGACTGGAAATCTTCAGAGGTCTTCCCCAGTCTGACCCAATCCCACAGTGGTCACCCAAAGCAACCATGCATTGATTTTAATAAAAGACTGGAATATAGGAAAGGGCCCGAATAGTAAAGGGAGTAATAAAAAGTAGCAATAAACATTTGTAGCCTTATAGAGCATTTGTTTTTAGATGGAGTCGGTCACCCAATTTGAAAGCTGGAAATAGAAGAAATTGGCAAATACAAAAAAAAATAAAGACCAATTGAAAAGTTGCTTAGAATGTCATTCTATAACATACTTAAAGGTGAACCACCCCTTTAATATCAGAATTGTGCCCATCCATCTGCACATTAGGCTTGTGCCCAGGTCTGGACTGGGAGTCAAAATAGGAGTGAGAGGAGGAGATTTGCAGAAAGTGATAGATCAAAGGGAAGTATATTGGATCTTTACATTGAAAACACCCTCCCACAGGGGTTAAATAGCGATTGGGAGGTCTCATGTTTTCATTAAATTAAATTAAACATACTTGGATAAAAATACTCCCCAATTTGGATTCCGACTATTTTATAAATTTTGTTCAACTTTCCCATAAACACATAGCGAAATTATAGCCTGATAGCAAACCTAAAGTGTAATATGTTAATTTTAAAGGGTATATTGTTTTAATTGCATTCACTATATAAGGCAGAGAGCTAGGACTAGACTCCACCTCTGATGAAGTGCCAAAGAGAGGCACGCAACGCGTCAGGTGACTAGACACGTCATGGTTTAGCTAAACAGTTCCAGGAGAATGCCTGTTTGTGTTTTTAAAGATGCTTGGAAATAAAGATGTTTTTTTATCTTAATACTACCCGTGGTTATTACGGCTCCTGTCTATCTACTATTTTGGACGTTGTCAGTGTGCCAGGAGCGGAGTCCGGCTGACAGAGGGCCACCACGAGGGTAGACGCGGACCAGTCGCATGTGAGTAATTTGTATGCGTATGGGAGTCAAAATAGGCCCTGGCATTTCAAGTACAGAGGTCCAAACAGTCCCCCACCAGCCTAATAAATAGTGACGGTCTATGGCATCTTACATCAGAACCCACAGATTGCCAGTGCGGGCCTGCTTGTGTCTATCTTGCCAACCCCTTGTTTCAGCCATAACTACTCTGGATAGTACATGCACAGCACTGTATTGGATACACATGGAATAACAGGATTATCCTGGTGGCAAAATAAAAAATGCAAGCGAACAAAAGCAGTGAATGCCTTGATAGTGAGCATAGAGATGGAGCCCTGTTTAAGACGTTGAGTCCAAAAGGAAGATATTTTCTATACACTACACTACACTATCCTGTCCATAGAATCGGCCCAACAGGAGGTACTGGCCAATAAAAGAACAGGCACTCTAGAGTTTACATAAAAGGCTAGAGCGAAAACAAGCACTGGGCCTCCATTGGATCACATTACAGTTATGGGACCTATTTTCCAGAATGTTTGGGACCTTGGGTTTCCCAGATAATGGATCTTTCTGTAATTTGGATATTCATCCCTTAAGTCTACTAGAAAATTGTTAAATCCAATAGGCTGGTTCTGACCCCAATAAGGGGTAAGTAGATCTTAGTTTGGACCAAGTACAAGGTACTGTTTTATTATTACATAAAAAAAAAAAACATTTTTAGAACCCTGGATTAATTGGATAAAATGGAGTCTATGGGAGACTGCCTTTACATAATACAGAGCTTTCTGGATAACTGTTTCCGGATAACAGATCCCAAACCTTCACCACAATTAGATGAAGAAGAATCAGCAGGAACAATGGAGGAGTTTACTTCCACAATTAGACCGGCAGGTAACCAAAACCCGCAGGGATTGAACAAATTTCAACTCAAACCTGCCCAACAGGTGGTCAACCCGTGGTTCATTATAGGATTCAGGTGACCCCTGTGGCCAATTTCGAAAGCATACATCATTTGTTTTATTATGCCTCTGGCGCAGTAAGTTCATGTTTAGTATACCAAATACAGCATTTCTAGCCTTTTTATTTTAGACTTTACTTCCCCTTTAAGTGGGCTGGTGGGGGCTATTTGGGCCTCTCTGTGCTAGGAATGCCAGTCCAGTCCTGGAACTGCAGGAAGAATCCGATTTAGAGGGGACCTTTGGTTGCACAGTGGTTCAACAGATTTACTTGGTATTGACCTTTCCTATTGCACTATTTCTGTCTACTTTTCCAAATCACAATCCAGAATAGCAAATCATGCTAAAGATGAGCCCTATGGGAAGAAAGCCCCTTATACAGGCCATGATTGTGCTGCCAATAGCAGCGCCTGGGTCACATTGCTACAGCACGCCTCTTAATAAAATCAATACATGGTTCCAGCTTTCAAATGGGGGTCACTGACTCCATCTAAAACGAATGCTCTGTAAGGCTGCAGATGTTTTGTTATTGCTACTTTTTATTACTCCTTTTACTATTTGATCCCTTTCCTATACATATTAGTCTCTTATTAAAAGCAATACATGGTTGCTAGGGTAATTTGGACGCTAGTAACCAGATTGCTTAAAATAGCAATCTGGATATCTGTGGAATAAAAGATAAATAACAAAACAACACAAATAATACAAAATGAAAACCAATGGCAAATAGTCTCAAAATATCTACTCCATTATCTACTCCTAATAGAAGGATTCCCTTAACGTATTCTTATTTTAGGTAACAAGGAAACATAACATTCTTATTTTAGGTAACAAGAAAATAATAATTAAAGGGGTTGTTAACATTCGAGTTGACTTTGGGAGGAACTCCACGGACAATTTCGGCACGTCAAGTCGGATGCAACAGAAATAAGGTAAGAGATGGAAATGTCGGATGAAGTCGCATCGATCATCTGACGCAACATCAGATGCAGACGCAGCGACACCATCCAACATTCCTGTTGCTTACCTTATTTCCGTTGCATCCGACTTGACGCCTGGCGCGTCGGATTGTGCCGAAATCGTCCACGGAGTTCCTCCCTTTCTGTATGATGTGGAGAGATAGTCTGAGACAATTTTGCAATTGGTTTTCATTTTTTAGTATTTGTGGTTTTTGAGTCATTTAGATTATTATTCAGCAGCTCTCCAGCAATCTCATTGCTAGAGTCCAAATTACCCTAGCAACCATGCACTGATTTGATTAAGGGACTGGACTATGAACAGGAGAGGCCTGAATAGGAATAGGAGGAATAAAAAGTAGCAATAACAGGACATTTCTAAATTTACAAAGCACTTGTTTTTTCAGATGAGGTCAGTGACCCCTACTGAAAGTCAGGTGGCAAATAATAAAAGAAAATATTTAATGAAGACCAATTGCAAAGTTGCTTAGAACTGCCATTCTTCCACATACTTAAAGTAGCAGAAGTCATCCTTTGTATCTTGCTTCCCTGCTCTGACTGTTCTGCAACATTGTTTGGAAGTCAGAAGTGGCCAGGCAGAGGAGACAGGGGAACTCTAAAGGTGGCCATACACGGAGATCGTGGGACCGCATCAACGAAAAGATGCGGCCACGATCCGACGGGATTTTTAGTCTCATCCGATCGAGATCTTTCGGCCAGATCTCGATCAGGGAAGCTCGTCGGGGGGGGCCCCATACACGGGCCAATAAGCCAGCTTTTATCGGCCAATGTATGGCCACCTTAAAGGGATACTGTCATGTGAAAAAAATATTTTTCAAAATGAATCAGTTAATAGTGCTGCTCCAGCAGAATTCTGCACTGAAATCCATTTCTCAAAAGAGCAAACAGATTTTTTTATATTCAATTTTGAAATCTGACATGGGGCTAGACATATTGTCAATTTCCCAGCTGCCCCTGGTCATGTGACTTGTGCCTGCACTTTAGGAGAGAAATGCTTTCTGGCAGGCTGCTGTTTTTCCTACTCAATGTAACTGAATGTGTCTCAGTGAGACATGGGTTTTTACTATTGAGTGTTGTTCTTAGATCTACCAGGCAGCTGTTATCTTGTGTTAGGGAGCTGCTATCTGGTTACCTTCCCATTGTTCTTTTGTTTGGCTGCTGGAGGAGAAAAGGGAGGGGGGTGATATCACTCCAACTTGCAGTACAGCAGTAAAGAGTGATTGAAGTTTATCAGAGCACAAGTCACATGACTTGGGGCAGCTGGGAAATTGACAATATGTCTAGCCCCATGTCAGATTTCAAAATTGAATATAAAAAAAATCTGTTTGCTCTTTTGAGAAATGGATTTCAGTGCAGAATTCTGCTGGAGCAGCACTATTAACTGATTCATTTTGAAAAAAATTTTTTTTCACATGACAGTATCCCTTTAAAGAGGACCCGTCACCAAAAAAAAATATTCAAAATCCTATTTTATCACATTAGTCAAGCAAAATGAACTTTAATTACACTATATAAATTATTTGAATCTTGTTATCTTCAGTCTGGGAATTCATAATTATAACAAGCAGGTAGGAGCCATTTTGTGGACACTGTTATTAAGACAAGCCTTGTATCATCTCAGAATCGTGTTTGTGCACCAGAATGGGGGACCTGATGTCCATCCCCATGTCCTGGCTACTGATTTAAATGGTAAAGAGAACGGAGGAATATGTGGAGAGCAGTGATAGTAATTGTTTGCCTCGCCTCTATGCCCGTGGCATAGAGGAGGGGCAGACAATATTTGATTGACAGCTGAGATTTTTAAATGAGCTTACAACAGCTATGAATGCTTTAATAAAAAATAGAAATTGGATTTCATGTTTAATTTGAAAAGGAATTTTATTATACAGATTTTTGTGGCTGGGTGACAGGTCCACTTTAAGGGGCATATTTAGCAAGGATCGAATTTCGAAGTAAAAAAAACTTCTAATTTCGACCATAGAATTTGAGTACTTCGATAGTCAAAGTGTATTTTTTCCAGCAGTATTCGATCGAAGTATGATTGAAGTAAAATCATATGATCAAACAATTTAACCCTTTTTTTAAAAAAAACTTTGACTTCTCAAAACTTGCCCAAAAGCCTCAGATAGGTTCTAGGAGGTCCCCTATAGGCTAAACAGCAATTCGGCAGCCTTTAGGTTGTGAAGTGTCAAAGTCGAAGTCTTTTAAAGAGACAGTACTTCAATTTTCGAGACTTCGAATCAAAGTCGAATTTGGCCTATTTGATGGTCGAAGTACCCAAAAATTACTTTGAAATTAGAAGTTTTTTAATTCGAAAATTCACTTCAACCTTTGATAAATCTGCTCCTAAGAGTTCTATGAAGTTCACACATAAGGAGGCTGCGCAATTCCGGTGCTAAAAGCAACCAGGGACCTGTAATTAGAGTCGGACACAGTCGCTCAGGGAGGAGACGCAAATAAAACTTAGCCTTATGCGACTTCCCTCAACAATGTAAAAAAAAGCTTTGCAAACCAGAAAAGTCAGGGGCTCATTTATAAACACTGGGCAAATTTGCTCCTGTCCAGTAACCTATGGCAACCAATCAAATGATTGCTTTCAGTGCTCAACCTGTAGCTGGCTGAAAAAAGCTAATCATTGATTGGTTGCTATGGGTTACTGGACTGGAGCAAATTTGCCCAGTGTTTATAAATGAGCCCCAATTAAGCCTAGAATAATAGCGCAGCAAACGCACCTTGCAGCACGCACTCTGTGCCGCACCCACTTATGGGCATTTACACTTCCGCTTTGCTGGAACTGCCACCGTCACAAGGACTTCCCGCGCCCGCTGATTGGCTACGCGCGTTTACCAATAGTGCTACGTTCTAACCGGAGGTGTGTTAAAAGCTGATTGGTGGGACGAGCTATTAAGAGGCTTTCCCGTTGCCTAGGTGAAAGCAGCTATTAATGTCATAGTTAGAGGATGCGCTTAGTGGTTTCCTTGGTAACGGGAACGCTGCAGATAATTAGACGATGTCTGAACCGAACTGGAGTCCAGGTTATCAATGTTAGTAATGTTTAAGATAGCAGCCGTCACGGTTCGGGTAATAGACATGAACTATCTGCTGAGCAGCGGCTCACTGGGCTGAAGCGGAAGTGGCTTTGTTGTAGCCCCGCCTCCCGACCCGGGACGAAACCACGCCTTCAGTTTGAATGGTACTGAAGTGGAAGAAGTCTGCTGACGAGTGGATCGGATAGGTGAGTGACAGCACCGAGAGGACTGATATATGTGGAGGGAATGCCGGGACTTGTAGTCTAGCTCTGAGGATAATTACTACATATGTCTGCGCAGGGATTTGTTGGCTCCCTAATGTAGAGGAGAGATTGAGCGTCACTTGGGGCAGACTGAAGGGGGAGGTGTCAGGTGACTGTAAGGCAATGTTATGGTCTGTCTGTGTCCCTCAAACTCATGTGTATTGGGGTGAGTGGAGCTTATTCTCATGGGACATATTACACAGTTACAGCATGATTTGGGCGATATGTGTGAAGTGGAGCAAAATAGAAAACTGCCAATCACAAGATGGGGCTCGGTGACAGCCAATAGCTGCTCAGTGTGTGAGATTGGAGTCAAACCTGAGGGACAGGCAGGACTGGAATCCCTGTAGTCACTGCTCACACTCACTATGGGCTGGGGAAGGGCTCACTCCTCTATTGGCCACATACCAAGTTCACATTAAACTGGTGACTTCAACTTTAAGTTACATTTTAATATGTTATAAAATATGTTATAAAATGGTTAATTCTAAGCAACTTTGCAATTGTTCTTCATTTTTTCTCTTTTTTTTATTTCTTTGCCTTTTCCTTTTGACTTTCTAATAGGGGTCACTGACCCCCAAAATGCTGCAAGATTATTTATTGTTATCGCTGTTTTTTATTTACTCATCTTAGTATTCAGTTCCTCCCCTGTCCATATTCCAGTCTCTTATCCAAATCAATGCATGACTTCTAGGGTCATTTGGACCCTTAGCTGACACTGCAAACTGCAGAGCTGCTGAATAAAAAGCGAAATAACTCAAAAACCACAAATAATATACAATGAAAACCAATTGCAAATTGTCTCAGAATACCGCTCTCTAGATAATACTAAAAGTTCATTTTAAGGTGAACAACCCCTTTAAAAGAAACAAATTGTCACATTTACTGCACTTTAAAGCCACGTGACTTCCGAGAGTTTGGTTTGGTTGAATGCTTTGTAACCAGCCAATCAGATTCAGCCAAATCCTGGATTCAGTGCTTCCCCATTATGTTTCATCATCTTATCTCAGGGAAGCACTTGTGCCCCAAATAGTCGCCCACAGCTGCAGTCTGTACTGAGGGTCGTCCTTAGCAGAACAGTAATTGTACGGAGGGGCTGCTGGGATTAAACACAGATTTATCAACGTAAGGTTACAACTCACCACAGAGAAACTCACTCATTTTCTATTCATTCCTATGGGATTTTTAGAATCGATGGAGTTCACCATTTGATAAATATGCTTTTATGGAATGAATAGAAAGTGATTGAGTTTTTCTGTTCTTATCTCACACATTTATAAATCTGCTCCTAAGCTTGACATGGAATATTTTCTTTTTTTTGGACAAAGATCCTGCTCAGATCCATTACACCAACCGGTTCATTCGAGGTGTGAGGATTTGATAAATGGGGCAGATTTATGACTTAATTAAATGAGAGTCATACCCAGATTTGTAAGGGCTATATTAATCACAGAACGTCTCTCATCATTGATTCCATTTTATCCAAGTAATTCAGATGTTTAAAAATGTATTCCTTTTTCTCTGTAATAATAAAACAGTAGCTTGTACTTGATCCAAACTAAGATATAATTAATCCTTATTGGAAGCAAAATCAGCCTATTGGGTTTATTTAATGTTTATATGATTTTTTAGTAGACTTACGGTATGAATATCCAAATTGTGTAAAGATCTGTTATCTGGAAAACCCAGGTCCCAAGCATTCTGGATAACAGGTCCCATACCTGTATCTTAATGTGTCATTTCTTATCCACAATTTTCATATATTGTGGGGCCCATTCACTTAGCTCGAGTGAAGGAATAGAGGAAAAATACTTCGAATTTCGAATGTTTTTTTGGCTACTTTGACAATCGAATGGGCTACTTCGACTTTCGACTTTGCCCTTCGACTTCGACTCGAACTAAAAATCGTTCGACTATTCGACCATTCGAAATAGAAGTACTGTCTCTTTAAAAAAAACTTCGACCCCCTAGTTCGGGTTAATTAACCCTCGATATTCGACCCTAGGTAAATTTGCCCCTGTGTGTGAGGATATGATATGTGAAGGGCAGAGAGGGTATTGGCAGGGGGCTTTAAGGTTCAGAGAACAAAGTACAACCTATTCTTTCAGTATTTCCATCAGAGACAGTGAAAGTACAATCGCCTTCACCCACAACTCCTTATTCCAAAGTTTTTTTGTTTTTTTTAATGTTGGGTTCAGGTTCTTAACAGGTCTATGTGTTTATGAATAGTAAAGGTTTGTATTGATTTGAACACACTCGAGTTGCTTTCCCTATTAACAGTCTTCTGATCTCCCTTCAGGCCAATATGAAAGCACTAATTCTCGTTGGTGGATATGGAACCAGGCTGCGGCCTTTAACACTGAGTGTGCCAAAGCCATTAGTAGACTTCTGTAACAAACCCATCCTCCTGCACCAAGTGGAGGCCCTGGTAAAGGTAAGTACTCATTGTACAGAACTGTGTAGCCCACTCACACCCTCTTATACTTCCCAATGCCATCCTCACCCATCACACCAGCACTATTTCACCATGTCTAATATTTAAGTCATTCACATGTTATTTATCCGAACACTAACCGAGCATTCCTATTGGTTGCCCTGAACAGGCTGGAGTCACACATGTGATCCT
Organism: Xenopus laevis; assembly: GCF_017654675.1. NCBI lineage: Eukaryota > Metazoa > Chordata > Amphibia > Anura > Pipidae > Xenopus > Xenopus laevis. The sequence goes on along the minus strand of NC_054378.1, from coordinate 104,947,224 downwards.
TGCTGTCAGCTACATGTCAGACATGTTAGAAAAGGAAATGAAGGAACAGGAAAAGAGGGTAAGTGGCTGCCGTCATCCGACCAACTGTCAGACTGTCTTTAGAGCAGATATTATATCTCTAGAATTATCCATGTCCTTTTTAGCTCCTCTAGTAGCACCTGCTTCTGCTGCATATATTCAGTAATGACTCACGAAACTAACAATTTCCCATCAATGTTAACAGCTTGGTATCCGAATCTCAATGTCCCATGAAAAGGAGCCTTTGGGTACAGGTGAGCAGATACAGAAATGCAGTTTTTAATGTCTCCTATTTTATATTTCCCCTCCCTCGCAGCCTGGCAGAGTCATTCAACCCTTCCCTCATCTTGTGCCATTTTGAAATGATGGATTCTGGGAAGTGAGGTGCCTCTGATTTTCATGGTGGGATGTTCCCAGATTCTCTGTAAAGCAGACAGAGTTTCTGCACCTTTTTATTAGCCCAGCTGAATTAGATTATGTCAAATTTTGGATTGGGGAAGGGGTTAAATTTAGTCTCCTACATGCAGTGAATTCCTCAACCATGCATATATGTGAGTGTATTATTCAGTAATGATGGTGAAAGAGCTTATAATTTGAAAGCAAAGTTTGAATCTGCAGTACTACTTGGTACACCCAAGCTCAATCCAAAATAGGGATGCACCGAATCCACTATTTTGGATTTGGCCGAACCCGCGAATCCTTTGCTAAAGTTTTGGCCGAATACCGAATCCTAATTTGCATCTGCGAATTAGGGGTGGGAAGGGGAAACATTTTTTACTTCCTTTTTTTTTGACAAAAAGTCATTTGATTTACCTCTCCGCCCCTAATTTGCATATGCAAATTAGGATTTGGTTCGGCCTGGCAGAAGGATTTGACCAAATTCGAATCCTGCTGGAATAGTCCGAATCCCGAACCGAATTCTGGATTCGGTGCATCCTAATCCAAACAAACAGTTCACTGAAAGGCCTCTGTATAAACAAAGCCCTCCCTTTACCCAAGAAGAAGCTCATTTTACACAGACTGGGACCACTAATTTGGTTTGAATGTGCTTCCACGGAGCAGAATGTGACCCCTTTAAAAGCGAAACCATGAGACTTTTGTACACTATGCCCCTTCTATGGCAATGTAATGTTTTCAGGATTGTATTGTGTTTCTGTATTATTATGTATTTCCAGCACCCAGACAACAAAATTCTAATGCTCCAAATTTTTTTTACTTTGTCCACAGCTGGTCCTTTAGCCCTGGCAAGGGAACTACTGACAGAAAACTCGGAACCATTCTTTGTCCTTAACAGTGATGTCATTTGTGACTTTCCTTTCGAGGATATGGTGAGATTCCATAAACACCACGGGAAAGAAGGAACCATCGTGGTGAGTCCTAGCCTATTCCACTGTCCAAGATGCAGTAAAACAGATGTGTGCTTAAAGGGGAACTCTGCCCAAGAGCTGTTTTCTTAATGGAAAATTTGTATGCAGCATTCCAATACGGATTAAACATTTTCACTAGTTATTGAAAAGCATTCTGTTTATATTCCATGCACTGCTGGTTCTGACTTATAAAACAATGTACAACACATTTGGAGGTGAACAACATCCGCTACACTGTTTAAAAGGAGAAGGAAAGCTACAGAGGCAGTTTATTGAAAATAGATTAGCCACAATAGTGCAAGATAAAACACTATATTTATTTTATAGAATTCCTTACTATACCAGAGTAAACAGCTCTAGAAGCTCTCTGTCTATCTGCCATATCAGCTTGGTGTGATGTAACTTCCTGCCTGAGTCTCTCTTTGCTGGCTCTGAGCTTTGGGCTCAGATTACTGCTGTGAGGGGAGGAGGGAGAAGCAAACTGAGCATGCTCAAGCCCGAGCCCTGGAGGATTAAGCTGAAAGAAGGAAGTCTGATACAGAAGCCCATGTGTACACAATAGAAGGAAAGAAATGCCCTGTTTCTTTTGACAGAGGACTCAGAGCAGCATTAATTTGAGGCTTTACTGGTGTATTTATATAGACCTTTCTGATAAAGCTTACTTAATTTTAACCTTTCCTTCTCCTTTAAGAGTCAAAACCAGAAGTGAGTGCAGAGAGCATAAAGGATAAACAATCTTGCTTGTAATAGCAAGTAGTGTTAGTGAAATGGTTAAAGGAATCACTCCAGATTGATTATATAGGGACGTATTTATAAATACTGGGCACATTTGCAACTGGGATTAAATTATGGCAACTAATGAACTTGTTGCTGTCTTTGTACAGCCTACAGCTGCCTGAAAAAAATCTAAGCACTAAGGTTGGTGCTGGTTACTGCCCATGTGCAAATTTGTCCAGTATTTTTACGCTCCATCGGAAGCGTATTTCACATTCGCACAGACGTGCAAATGTTTAAACTAATTAGAATATTAATATCAAGGGAGAAAAGGGGGGATGTTGCAAAAAGTAACAATTATCTATTCACCTCCATGTAGGTAACAAAGGTAGAGGAACCTTCAAAATATGGAGTTGTTATATATGAAGCAGAATCAGGGCGAATCCAACGCTTTGTGGAGAAGCCACAGGTGTTTGTGTCCAACAAGATCAACTCAGGACTGTACATCTTCTCCCCGGCTGTGCTGGATCGTATTCAGGTAAGAAATTATAACCAGATCGTAGTGTTGTCCCGGCACATTCTAATCCAGCTCAAGAGGAACACAGTAGCACTATTGCTGTTCATATGTGCAGGATTGCACACATCTTTTTAGAGAAGTAATTTATTTTATTGAATTTAAAGGAACAGTAACATCAAAAAAAGGCTATATGGCACAGGATTAATAGTGGATAACAGATAACACCATTATGTTCTACAGATCTTATCTGCTGTGTAACCTGAGACTTTTCTCCTTTGAATGGCTGCCCCCATTTCTACACAGCAGCTTATTTATATAAACAATAGTAGTGTTTCTGAAGCAAACACATCAGTTTTACCAGTGCAGGGAACAGAACATGATATTTTCATTACTTTAAAACATTTTTTGGTGTTACTATTCCTCTAAAGCAGTGATCCCCAACCTTTTGAACCCGTGAGTAACATTCAGAAGTAAAAGGAGTTGGGGAGCAACACAAGCATGAAAAATGTTCTTGGGGTGCCAAATAAGGGCTGTAATTGGCCATTTAGTAGCCCCTATGTGGATTGTCAACCTGCATTGAGGCTCTGTTTGGCAGTACACCTGGTTTTTATACAACCAAAACTTGCCTCCAAGCCTGGAATTCAAAAATAAGCACCTGCTTTGAGGCCACTGGGAGAAACATCCAAGGGGTTGGAGAGCAACATGTTGCTCATGAGCGACTGGTTGGGGATCACTGATATAAAGGAAGATGCCTTTCATTATGAGCCTTTATATCACACTGGCAGAACTTCTTTTGGGAAGGAAACTGAATAACACCATCATACCGCACAACTCTCAACTCATTTACTTTCAGTATAGTAAAGTTATGAAGCAAGTTTCTCGTGTTTATTAGTACAATTCACTCGGGTCCAAATATTCACATTAGTCACATGATTCCAACTATCTAGAAGTCTGGTGATTATTATTTCTTCTTCTATATGGACTATATGGTGGAGAATATGCCACGCTATAGTCAAATTGCAAATTGGGAAATATTTGTCCAGAGTGCTTACATAGTAACATAGTAACATAGTAAGTAAAGTTGAAAAAAGACACATGTCCATCGAGTTCAACCTTTTTTTTTTTTTTTTTGTTTATTAACTACCTATCTGCCAGTTGATCCAGAGGAAGGCAAAAAACCCATCTGAAGCCTCTCCAATTAGCCTTAGAGGGGGAAAAATTCCTTCCTGACTCCAAAATGGCAATCGGACTAGTCCCTGGATCAACTTGGACTATGAGCTATTTCCCATAACCCTGTATTCCCTTACTTGCTAAAAAGCCATCCAACCCCTTCTTAAAGCTATCAAGTGTATCAGCCTGTACAACTGATTCAGGGAGAGAATTCCACATCTTCACAGCTCTCACTGTAAAAAACCCCTTCCGAATATTTAGGCGGAACCTCTTTTCTTCTAATCGGAATGGGTGACCTCGTGTCAGCTGGAAAGACCTACTGGTAAATAAAGCATTAGAGAGATTATTATATGATCCCCTTATATATTTATACATAGTTATCATATCACCCCTTAAGCGCCTCTTCTCCAGCGTGAACATCTCCAATTTGGCCAGTCTTTCCTCATAGCTAAGATTTTCAATACCTTTTACCAGCTTAGTTGCCCTTCTCTGTACCCTCTCTAATACAATAATGTCCTGTTTGAGTGATGGAGACCAAAACTGTACGGCATATTCTAGATGGGGCCTTACAAGTGCTCTATACAGTGGAAGAATGACCCCCTCCTCCCGTGACTCTATGCCCCTTTTAATACAGCTCAAGACCTTATTTGCCCTTGATGCTGCTGACTGGCATTGCTTGCTACAGCCAAGTTTATCATCTACAAGGACTCCAAGGTCCTTTTCCATAATGGATTTGCCTAGTGCAGTCCCATTAAGGGTATAAGTGGCTTGGATATTTTTACATCCCAGGTGCATGACTTTACATTTATCAACATTGAATCTCATTTGCCACTTAGCTGCCCAGATTGCCAGTTTGTCAAGATCCTGTTGCAAGGATGCCACATCCTGGATGGAATTAATTGGGCTGGATAATTTTGTGTCATCTGCAAACACCCTCCCCTAAGTCATTAATGAACAAGTTAAATAAAAGTGGACCCAATACTGAGCCCTGGGGGACCCCACTAAGAACCTTACTCCAAGTAGAGAATGTCCGTTGGATTAATAAAAAGAATAGTTTGATATTTGATTCAAGTAGCTACGTAGAAAATTAATTTCAGTAACAAACAGCAATATGACAGCATATTCCAGGGCATTTGAAGGCATCCAGTTTTGTGCAGTGGGTGTCTCTGAGACGGGTTCTCTGAGTCTGCTGAGTTTTATGGCACAATCCACTGCTCCTGGCTCATCTCTACAAAAACATCTCTCCGTTAAAGTTTCTAATGCCAACGGACTCCTGCTGCACAAATATGGCAGCCCCCTTATAGACAAACACGGGAATCAGACAGGCAATGTAAAAGCATCTGGCAAATGCTTTATGCCAAAATTATTAGTATGTAGCAATATTATGATAGATGTAAATAATGTTTAGTTTCTGGTTGGGATGCACCGAATCCACTATTTGGGATTCGGCCTAATCCTTGGTGAAAGATTCGGCCGAATCCTTGGTGAAAGATTCGGCTGAATCCTTGGTGAAAGATTCGGCCGAATTCCGAATCCTAATTTGCATATGTAAATTAGGGACAGGAAAGGAAAAAGTGGAAAAAATTCTTCTTTTGTGATGAAAAGTCGTGATTGCCCTACCCACCCCTAATTTACATATGCAAATTCGGATTTGGTTCGGCCAGGCACATGGATTCAGCCAAATCCATCTGAAAAAGGCAGAATCCTGGATGAATCCTAAACCGAATCCTGGATTCGGTGCATCCCTAGTTTCTGGTGTCAGTATCTCTTTAAGCTTAACATACACTTGGAGATCCGCTTGTTGTGTCCAGGTCAACAAACAAGCGGATCTATCCCTGATGGCCCACCTTGAGATGTGAGTCAAGAAGACCAGTTAGTAGGAGATTGCAATAGTCTAAATGGGATAGGATAAGGACATGGATTAGTGTCATGCCTTTGCGGGTTTTTTTTACCTATTTCTGTACCCACTTAAAGTACTGGAGACCTAAAAGAAGTTAGCGCATATATCTGGGCAATATTTATTGGACAGGGGCCAGTGTTACTGCTGGATTATTTTCAGCCTTCAAACACAAGCATGAGCCTGGGTCCAGAATGCTTACAAGTTGTGCAGTTATATATATATATAGTTTACATACTGTACTGTACGTTACTGTCTATGTTCTTTTTCTAGCTACGCCCAACCTCCATAGAAAAGGAGATTTTCCCTGTTATGGCTCAGGAGGGGCAGTTATTTGCATTGGAGCTGCAAGGTAAGTTGGCTTAGTTTTTGCCCTTAGAACTGTTTGTGCAATAAAAGTCCCATTTTACATTCAGTTGACATAATCTCTGACTCGGAAGGACCATTCCACTTCCCTCTCATTGGGTCATTCAACCTCTCCCTAACCTTGTTCCCTTTTCAGGTTCCTTTGCTTTTCACAGAATGAGCTGTATCCAGGATTCATATTGAGATTTGGCCAAATCCTGGCACATTGGGCAGAATTCAAATTCAAATAAATGATTTAGTGTTTAAACAGAATGCAAACCCTTAGTCATGTGACTTTAGATCATTGGAATTATTCTGAATCCAAAAACTATGGATGTGATGGTGCTGCTTCAAGAGGTGGTTCAGCTTTAAATTAACTTTTCTTGTGTTATAGAATGGCTAATTCTAAGCAATTTCTCAATTGGTCTTCATTTTTTATAGTTTTTTTAAATTATTTGCCTTCAGCTTCTGACTCCTTCCAGCTTTTAAACGGGGGTCACTGACCTAAAAAAACAATGCTATGTAAGGCAACAAAAGTATTAATATGATTCCTTCTTTTTATCATGCATCTTTATATTCCGACCCTCTCCTATTTTTATTCCAGTTTCTTATTCAAATCAGTCTCTTATTCAAATCAATGAATGGTTGCTAGGATTATTTGGACCCTAGAAACCAGACTGATGAAACTGCAAACTGAAGAGCTGCTGAACAAAAAGTTAAATAACGTAAAAACCACATATAATAATTAAACAATTGTTAATTGTATCAGTCTCTACATTATACCAAAAGTTAATTTAACGTTGAACAACCCCTTTAACGAGTGCTTTGTTACAGGCATCTCTCACCCTCCTGCTTTCAGCCAGTCTCATTGTGCAATTCACTGACTCGTTTCATACGGTTTAACGAGGCTCCATTACGTCACATCCCCAGTCAAGTCTACACGGGGCTCTTACCAGAAAAACATTGGTCTAATTATGAGAAGAGATTCCTTAGAGAAATGTAGAGAAAATGTTCTTTGCCAGGAAGACAATAAAACGAACTTGAATGACACTCAATCCTCCCACCTTGTTCCAGTGGGAAGTCAGAGCAATAACAGTGGATGTGTTTCTATCACACAAGGGGGTATTACTGACACTCTGTGAGAATGTAACCGAAGGAGGGTTTTTCTTTTAATTCTTGAAGGATATCACCCTCATCATCATCATTTCCCCATACGCTGCATCCTATTGGCCCACTCATTATGAGCCCAGATAATGGACAAGGAATGTAGGGAGATCTGCTTTGCCTTCCCCTGCACTTGCTGATGATTTGTCTTTTATATTATTGACCCAGAAGTGACTGTATTACAGAGATTTAGGTTTCTTCTTTAGAGATGGAACTGTATATAATTGTATTGTGACTTCTATTGTATTATAGTCACCTGAGATCAGTGTCACTCATTTAGGGTTCTGGATGGACATTGGTCAGCCTAAAGACTTCCTGACCGGCATGTGTATGTACCTCCAGTCTGTCAGACACAAGCACCCAGAGCGGCTTCATGTTGGACCTGGATTCACTGGGAATGTTCTGGTGGTGAGTATGGAACCTGACTTGATTCTTTTCACGTCATGGCATTTATGTCTCATATTTAACATAGTAAGTTAGGTTGAAAAAAGACACACGTCCATCAAGTTCAACCTTTTAAGTCTGTATATAACCTGCCTGACTGCCAGTTGATCCAGTGGAAGGCAAAAAAAACAAAAAAAACACTTGAAGCCTCTCCAATTTGCATTAGAGGGGGGAACAATTCCTTCCTTACTCCAAAATGGCAATCGGACTAGTCCCTGGATCAACTTGTACTATGAGCTATCTTCCATAACCCTGTATTCCCTCACTTGCTAAAAAGCCATCCAACCCCTTCTTAAAGTAGAACTAAAGTCTAACTAAAGAAGTAGGGTAGAAATGTTTTACATTATGTTTTGGCTTCTGTACCAGCCCAAGGCAACCACAGCCCTTTAGCAGTAAAGATCTGTGTCTCCAAAGATGCCCCAGTAGCTCCCCATCTTCTTTTCTGCTGATTCACTGCACATGCTCTGTGCTGCTGTCACTTACTGAGCTTAGGGACCCACTCACAATATACAGTACACATAGAATAGAAATGTCACAATATAAGTCTGATTAGTAATTAATACAAATAATTACTACATGGCAGCTCAGAAACCAGTGCAATTAGCATCAGAATTTAATAATCAGTCCTGTAGCATCACTTGCAATTCACTGACTCGTTTCATACGGTTCAACAAAGAAGTGAATTGCTTATATCACAGGCCAACCTCATTTTCTGCTGGATAATTAGTGACAACCCCTAAGCTTAGCTTCTCAACAGCTGCTCAGAGCCCACTGAGCATGTGAGTGTCACAGACACTTTCCAAGATGGTGACCCCCTGTGACAAGTTTGAAGTCCTGGATCATTGCTGATATTGACCAGCTGAAATTTTAGGCTGGTGCAATAAGTTCACTATATAATATATGGCATTTTTATCCAGATTTCTTTTTAAGGTTTATTTCTCCTTTAAAGCTATCTAATGTATCAGCCTGTACAACTGATTCAGGGAGAGAATTCCACATCTTCACAGCTCTCACTGTAACAAACCCCTTCCGAAAAGGGATTTTATTAATATACCTACTACTGCTTCAAATTCCTAACACAGATGTTTGTGCAAGTGCTGCATCTTCATGGAGGTTGCAGCAGGTCTCTGTGTTCTGTCGCAGCCCTTCATTTAAGCTTGAGGGTATGATGCAACAAATAAATGGGGGATTGGGCCTATATTTAGTATTTTGCACCATTTCTTAATTAATTTCATAAATGACCTACTCGCTACTTGGTAGAAGTAGATCTGGACGTTGTACTTGGACTACAGGAGCAACACTTCTGTCCATTTAATCACTCTGGGCACAATTTCTCTAGTGCTGTAACCCATAGCAACCAATAAGCCTCTGCTGCAGGTGGAATATGGAAAACTTGCATCTAATTGGTTGCTATGGGTTTCTGCACTGAAGCAGTATTGCCCAGTAATTGCGGTGTAACTGTGTTAAAGCCATGGTTTAGTTAATGCAAGCAATATGGTGTTTCTTATAAGCATGTTTGCATGTAAATGTGTGAAAAGAAATTCTGAGCACCCTGGAAACAAAGCCGTTTAAGGAAATAAGGGAAAATACATTTTACTGTGTTATAATAAATCAATTTGTACTCCTGTCCGTCTCACTGTCTGACTCACTGCCTGCACTGATTTCTTCAGTCTCTCCTATTAATGCATCTCTCTCTCTCTCTCTAGGATCCCACAGCGAAGATTGGTCAGAACTGCAGCATTGGCCCTAATGTGACTATTGGCCCTGGCGTGACTGTAGAGGACGGAGTGCGGATCAAGCGCTGCTCTATCATGAAAGGCTCCAGGCTGCACTCCCATTCCTGGCTTCAGTCCTCCATTGTTGGTTGGAGCTCATCAGTAGGACAGTGGGTGAGTGTTGTGAGCAGATCTTGCATTGTCTGCATACACATTTCCTACCTTAAAGGAACAGTCACACCAAAAAGAAGGAATGACAATATAATGTAGTGTTGCCCTGCACTGGTAAAACTGGTGTGTTTGCTTCAGAAATTCTGCTATAGTTTATATAAACAAGCTGCTGTGTAGTCATGGGGGCAGCCATTTAAGCACAGGATACACAGTAGATAACAGATAAGTTCTGAAGAATCCCATTGTATCCTACAGAGTTTATCTGGTATCTGCTGTGTAACCTGAGCCGTTTCTAATTTTTCAGCTTTGAATGGCTGCCCCCGTTGCTACACAGCAGCTTGTTTATATAAACTATAGTAGAGTTTCTGAAGCAAACACACCAGTTGTACCAGTGCAGGGCAACACTACTTTATATTGTCATTTCTTTAAAACACTTTTATCTGTTACTGTTACTGTTCCTTTACTCCTTAGTGGGCTCTTTCCATTGCCCATAGTAGAGTCCTGCGCGGAAACAATTTGTTAAGCCCGAATTGCAACCCACAAACTTACCCGGTACCCAACCCGACCTGCAAGTACCTTATCCGCAACCTGCTGACCATCAAGAAACAGGAAGTGCTGCCATTGTAAACCGAGACATCATTGGAAGTTGGCGAGATCAAAAAAAAAAGGAGTAAAACAGGAAGTGCTGCCGTTGTAAACCTGAAGTGACATCATTGGAAGTTGGCATGATCAGAAAAAAAGGAGTAAAACTCGCTATTGAGAAGACCCGCGACACGCAAACCCGGATTACCGCTGACCCACGTCTGTACCCACTCCCGAAACTTCTACCTGCAACCCGCAGGTTTTTGCTGGTACCCGACAAGCTGCAGGACTCTAGCCCATGGCAAAACAAATCACCTGAGATGCCAAGTTTGGGTGCTGGTGATTGTTATCCAGTGTTTTACGGTTACTGTAAATATAAGATTACAATAGAGTATTGTTCTGCTTACTAAGGCGAGGTTCAGTCATTTTGCATTTGGGAATGAGCAAGTGTAGTCTGCCATGTTGGCTGAACCATAGGCAGGTTGGGAGAACAACAGCTAAAGAAATGTTTGTATTGGCACCAGGAATAATGATTACTGAACACGTATATATGGCATGACATACACAGACTGAAGTATTGATAGAAATGCACAGTTCAGTGCTTCTCAGGAATCTGCTCTAATTACTATAGTATATCGTTTTTCTGCCACTAACTTGTATTTGCTTTCCCTGTGTATCCAGGTGCGCATGGAGAATGTGACTGTGCTGGGGGAAGACGTCATTGTTAATGATGAACTTTACCTAAATGGAGCCAACGTCCTGCCACACAAGTGCATCTCTGAGTCTGTGCCAGAACCACGGATAATCATGTAGAACTACAAGACTCTTGCTCAGACAACACATCCCTCTATTATGATTGGGGACTATGAACAGTAATCTGTGCTGTCCAGCAACAAGGGGGTTTTGCTCAATTGTACAGAGAGGAGCAGAGAAATAAAGAAGAGTACAATCTCAGGATATGATATCCTCTACAGTCATGGGTATACAGGCTGGCACGGTGCTAAAAAAAAAAAAAAGAAGTTTGGCTATGGAGAAGTGTATGATAGCCGTGCCTTTGTTCCTTGGTGAGACAATTCACTGGGAATCAGCCTGTAGATATTTTATTCTATAAGGAGAAGCCTTCACAGGGGCACCAGATACACAAAGGAGCAGCTCACACTGGGCCCATCTCTCCAAGCTGCAGGGAGGGCTTATAACACAGGCTATTCTCAAATAATAGTGACGTCAATATTAGGGATAGTATGTCACTCCCATGTCTCTATACTGCCTGTGCTTATCGAAAGGAAGCAGCGTTTTTAAGAATCAGTTTTCTGCTACGGAGTGTCAGATGAATTTAATATGAGAACTCTACCGTGTCATTTGTGTTTTCCAACTTCTTATAAAGGAAAGATATTTTTAACTCCTTATGTGCCATATTTTTATTTTTCTTCTTACATTTAAATGTGTGCTCCTATGAAAAATGATCACTATATCTATATAATACACAAAAGCCATGAATATCCTGTAAATTATATCCTTATAAACGGTGAGTTCTGATGTCATCAGTTATAAACGGTGAGTTCTGATGTCATTTCTGTCACATGACTCACTGAAATTTGTGTATTATAATAAATAAAGTACCCCCAGTTGCAAAATATGAGGATATTAGAAGTTACCTCGGAGTTCCATGACCTGTATAAAAACACTCGGCCTTCGGCCTCGTGTTTTTATATGGTCATGAAACTCCTCGGTAACTTATAATATCCTTATATTTTACAAGAGGGGGTACTTTATTCACTATATAATACACAAAAGCCATGAATATCCTGTAAATTATATCCTTATAAACGGTGAGTTCTGATGTCATCAGTTATAAACGGTGAGTTCTGATGTCATTTCTGTTACATGACTCACTGAAATTCGTGTATTATAATTAATAAAGTACCCCCTCTTGTAAAATATAAGGATATTAGAAGTTACCTCGGAGTTCCATGACCTGTATAACAACACTCGGCCTTCGGCCTCGTGTTTTTATATGGTCATGAAACTCCTCGGTAACTTATAATATCCTTATATTTTACAAGAGGGGGTACTTTATTCACTATATATTGCCTGTGTCCATATTAACCCAGGGAGGCCAGAAATATAGAGTTTTCTTTGCACATAAACCCTTCTCCCCAATATGCTCTGCATTGGGATTTTTGCTATTACTTCAATACTCCGAGACTACTACTAAGCTTTATGCAGAGAACCTCAAGCAGGAAACAATCATTAATGTCTCAATCCTTTCCAGGAACATAGGAATAGTCCATGTATCCAGGTATTCCAAAAAAAAAGAAAAGCATAGCAATAAAATCAGTTGCATGATGGTGTGTGTGGCAGTAATATGCTCACAGTGAAGATCTTGCACTAAACTGCCAGACTGGAGGTAATATACACATACTGTGCTGAGAGTATTATGGGAGTATTATACACATATGCTGATGTGCTGAGAGTATTATGGGAGTATTATACACATACGCTGATGTGCTGAGAGTATTATGGGAGTATTATACACACACACTGATGTGCTGAGAGTATTATACACAAAGTCAATCGCTTACATTGTTTCCCATCTGGGGGTAATATGTACTTGCCAGTCTGTACTTGTATATGACAGTTTGTACATGTATATGACAGTCTGTGAGGGTTGGTATCATTGTGGGTAGTTCTCTAACGCTATATAGTGCTCAGTACTGCTATAGTCTTTGAGGGTATCCTGTAAGAAGCCCATTTCTTGTACTTAGAGAGATACAGAAACCAGAAATGACTTTTTACCCGACCCGCAAGTACCTTATCCGCAACCCGATACGCGACCTGCTGATCATCACAAAAACAGGAAGTGCTGCCATTGTAAACCGGAAGTGACATCATTGGAAGTTGGCATGATCAGGAAAAAAAGGAGTAAAACTCGCTATTGAAAATACCCGCAACCTGAACCGCGACCTGATTTAGCATTAAGAGTGTTTCCACTAACCCCCCCCCCCCTGAATTTTGTATATTGGCCTGAAGCTGTGGCTCAGCTCTATGTGGTTTTTAATAGCACCCCATACCCACCCCTTTATACTAATGGTGGTCCTATGCTTTTAAATATGGGCGTTGGTTTGAGCAATCTCTCTCTCTTAAAAGCCCTTACTTGCGGGGGAGGATTTAGCTTTCAGATTGAAACCAATGCTCAACACACACTGTGTACAGGTAATGCTATTATGCAGAGAAGTATCTTTTTATATTAACACCTGAGTTAAGTAAGTTAGGGACTGCCATATGGGATTTACCTTGACGTGGTATGGTGGCTTTTCAACTTTATGATCATAACTTTGTAACTAAAAACCACTGTTTTGTAAACACATTCAGGGCCGCCCAAAAAAAATATATTTTTTAAAAAAACATTGGCGCCAGGGCCCCCCTTTACAAGTTAAAAAAAAAATTGGGGCCCAAAAAAATATTTAAAAAAAACATTGGTGCCAGGGCCCCCCTTACAAGTTAAAAAAAATTGGGGCCCCAAAAAATATTTAAAAAAAAACCATTGGTGGCAGGGGCCTATAGAATATTAAAATAATACATTGGTGGCCAGGGGATTAAAACAAATAAAAAAGAAAACACAAATTGGTGTTCAGTAGAATTGAACCCGTGGCTTCAGGACTTCAACTTCGCCTCCTTTCGTGGCTTCGGGTCTTTTAGCCGTTTCGGGAGTTCGGCTTTTCGGCACTTCCACATTTTTTCGGCTGGCCACAGATCTTCGGTGCTGGCAAGGGGGGGGGGGCCTGGCTCTTTCTAAACTGCAGCATTACTGGGCCCGGGACACTTGTCCCCCATTGATATCGGCCCTGCCCGGTCCAAAAAAGGTTGGGGACCCCTGATGTAGGTTACTGGTCTTTATTTGTGGGGGGTCGAGTTCTCCTTTAAGGTTAACAAGCACACTGCCTATTCATGGTTGGTGACTGTAGGTTAACCCCTTACTGGGCCTCAGCATTCTCTCTCAAGCTACATTCTCTATTATTATCCTCATACCAGCAAAATGGTCCCTGAGAGTTCATTTCTCAGGTGTTAGAAGACTGAGCTCCCAGAGATGACAAGAAACATCACATTACATCAATACACAAAACTATTCTCTTGCTGCTTTACCCCATTTATGCAACTTTAATTTCAACTATTTGAAATTGATTTAGTCTAATGGTGTTGATGTGCTAAAACATTATGATGAGGAGGAGGAGGAGGAGGGATTATGCTGCATTACTATGTGGTTAGTTACTTTAAAAAAAAAAAAGTGCTGCGATTGAATTGCTGGAAGAGGAAAAAGCTGCAAGTAGTGGGCATCTTATCCTACAACTTTATGGATAGAATATTAAGTTAGCACTTGTCAAGGTCAGCAAACGTTTCTATAGTTACAGTATAACCAGCAAGAGAGCAATAGTGCTTTAAAGGAAAACTATACCACCAAAATAAATAATTACGCAACAATTTTTTTTATTTATTTATTGGGGGGGATAACAGCATCAGAAAGATCTTCTAAGGAGCTGCTACAGTTTATTATCCACAACTGCACTTAAAGGAAAACTAAACCCCCAAAATGAATACATAAGCAACAGATAGTTTATATCATATTAAGTTGCTCATTAAAGAATTTTACCAAACTGGAATATATATTTAAGTAAATCTTGCCCTTTTACATCTCTAGCCTTGAGCCACCATTTCGTGATGGTCTGTGTGCTGTCTCAGAGATCACCTGACCAGAAATACTTCAACTCTAACTGTAACAGGGGGAAGTGTTGAAGCAAAAGACAGAACTCTGTCTGTTAATTGGCTCATGTGACCTAACATGTATGGTTTGTTTGTGTGCACCGTGAATCATAGGATCCCAGGGGGCGGCCCTTATTTATTAAAATGCCAATTTTCTATTTAAGATTACCCAATGGCACATACTCCTAATACAGTATATTATTATGAAAATTGTTTATTTACATATTTTACATAAGAGCTTTTCTATGCAATATATTTGACATTGTTCAGGGGTATCATTTTCCTTTAGAAACTGACAGTTTGAGAAGGGACAGTGAGGTTGGCAAAACAGTCCGGTTAAAGAACTTACAGTGCAAGATCCCCGCTGTGAGAATATTACTTGTACATAGAGCAGATTAACATTAAATGAACCCAATAGGCTGGTTTTGCTTCCAATAAGGATTAATCATCTTGCTGGTTACGCTGTAACTTCCGCTGACCTTGACAAGTGCTAACTTAAAGGGATACTGTCATGGGAAAAAACATTTTTTTCAAAATGAATCAGTTAATTGTGCTGCTCCAGCAGAATTTTGCGCCGAAATCCATTTCTCAAAAGAGCAAACAGATTTTTTTTATAATCTGACATGGGGCTAGACATATTGTCAATTTCCCAGCTGCCCCAAGTCATGTGACTTCTGCTCTGATAAACTTCAATCACTCTTTACTGCTGTACTGCAAGTTGGAGTGATATCACCCCCTCCCTTTTCCCCCCCAGCAGTCAAACAAAAGAACAATGGGAAGGTAACCAGATAACAGCTCCCTAACACAAGATAACAGCTACATTGAGACATTGATGACAGTTACATTGAGAAGGAAAAACAGCAGCCTGCCAGAAAGCATTTCTCTCCTAAAGTCACATGACCAGGGGCAGCTGGGAAATTGACAAAATGTCTAGCCCCATGTCAGATTTCAAAATTGAATATAAAAAAATCTGTTTGCTCTTTTGAGAACTGGATTTCAGAATTCTGCTGGAGTAGCACTATTAACTGGTGTGTTTTGAAAAAAACATGTTTTCCGATGACAGGATCCCTTTAATATTCTATCCAGGAAGCTTTAGGATCAGATGCCAACTACTTACAGCTTTTTCCTCTTCCAGCAATTTAAAGTAACTAGCCACATAGTAACCCAGCATAAATAATCCTCATCATCATCATATTTTAGCGCATCACCATTAGACCAAATCAATTTCAAATAGTTGAAACCAAAGCTGCACAAATGGGGTAAAAGAAAGGATTTAGCGATGTAAGTCACAACAGTCATTTGCCTTGTTCTCTGAACTAGTGGATATGTGACCAATTGTGACCTCGGCACTGGTATAGCCTGTGGCAGGAGAATAAATATACTAGGCTAATACAACTAATACACTGAATATGAATAGAAACCCAAAAAATGCATGTATCCCGCACAATAGAACTCCAATGCATACTTTTGGTATGACCATAATTCTTTCATTGCCCCATTACCTTTCAGTTGTCTCTGGCACTCTTGTACCGCTCCTCTCCCCTGGTTGAGTAGAGACAGAACGAGGGGAGGATGAATTTATGCACAGAATAGAAAGTCAAGGCTGGCAGGATAAATAATTTAATACTCGGTTCTGTGTCAGTGTGTAGAACCAATGGGAGACACATAAAAATGCATCTGAATAAAGTCCAATCCAGTGATAGGACAGACTGTGTCACAATGTGGATCAAGTGCAGCTCTCTCTAGTACTGACACACAAACCTTGGAGGTGAACAAGCATAACTTGTACAATTGCTGGTGAGTTTTTTTGTCTGTAGTTGTGGCTACTTTTTATAACAGCGCATCAGCATCAGTGCAAATACAGATAACACAGCCACCACCCACCCCTTGCCGTCAGCATAACTGACAGTCAGCCAGCAGAGTCACCTGCACAGTCCAACAGGGAGTGTAAAATCAGCACACGTACATAGCATTTAAAAATAAAGCTGTAAACATATTTAAAATGGAACCAATGCTCCAAAATAAATGAGGCTGCTGAACCAGATCTCTGGGACAACACAATCAAATATTTTGCACAATAGTTCCCCTTTAAACCCATCGTAAGGGGGAGTCAGCATCTTGGTGGGATGAGGTGGGCACCCGGCTGTACTGCAGAGGGAGGTGTTAGATGGCAGTTGGTTTTTCATAGTCATCTACTCCAGTGATGGTGGCCTTGCAGAAGAAGCAGTCTTTGTTGTTCATGAGGTGCTGGTTAATACAGGCCCTGTGAGAGAGAAGAAAAGAAATGAGTATCAATGCAAGGCTTTTACCTAACAATGACTTTATTACACACAACATATATCTTGTCACTGCTCACAAATGCCTGGATTAATGACTAGGTGTATATATTATATATACTGTATATATGGAATCAGGAGGTTTCGCAGGCAGCCAAGTTCACGGTCTGGCTTGTGCATATTGAGGGCAGCCCAGGCCTTTTCAAAGTCTTAGTCTTTACAGCTTCTATCAATTACCAAATTCACATGATCAGACAAATGACTGAGCAGGACTGGTGCAGTGTCTGGGCCGGTGCAGTGTCTGGGCCGGTGTTAGGGTTGCCACCTTTTTTGGAAAAAAATACCGGCCTTCCTATATACTTATCTTTTTTCCCTATTAATAACATTGGGATCAAACATAATTTTTACCGGCCAAGCTGGTAAAATACCGGCCAGTTGACAACTCTAGCCGGTGCAGCTCAACAGCATATGGAATCTCACCTGTCAATACCCAACACACAGATCTGGGCCTCTTTTGTGGACAGACAGACACACTACATTTTGCTAAATGTAAATTTAGCAATCCCAGTTTATTAAAAAACCCTTTGTATGGGGGTGACAGCCTGGTTAATTTGGGACTCAAAGAAACACAGGCCCAGGGCTACTGGCTGTTTAGGCTCATTATAATTAGCAGCTGATGGCTGGGTTGGTAAAAATGCACAGTGCTAACAAGTAGGACTAGAATTGTTTAGGTTTTTTTGTATCAACTAGGGATGCACCGAATCCACTATTTTGGATTCAGCCGAACCCCCGAATGAAAGATTCGGCCGAATACCGAACCAAATCCGAATCCTAATTTGCATATACAAATTAGGGGTGGGAAGGTGAAAACATTTTTACTTCCTTGTTTTGAGACAAAAGGTCACGCGATTTCCCTCCCCACCCCTAATTTGCATATGTAAATTCGGATTCGGTTCGGCCAGGGAGAAGGATTCGGCCGAATCCGAATCCTGCTGAAAAAGGCCGAATCCCGAACCGAATCCTGGATTCAGTGCATCCCTAGTATCAACACGCTGATCTTCATTTGACAGGATGATTTTCAGCCACATATCATTGAGGCAGGTCTGTTGGTGGCCCCATACACTGGCCAATAAGTTGCTGCCTCTAGAGGAAGCAAGTCGGCATCTTATCTATCAATTAGGGCACAGTCACATGTGACGTACAGTCTACTTCTCTCCTCCTACTTTTAGTACAAGAGAAGAGAAGCATACGTGACATGTGACTGTGCCCTAAGGCAGGTTTCCTTTAGACATAAAAGGCTGAACTTCATGTATGTGTCTGTTATATCTACAGAAGGGATCATACTTGTGTTCCATGGCACAAACCATCATTTTCATTATTGTGTTCAATCCAAAAAACAAGGATAGAGAATAAGGTAAACAGCGGTGATTGGCACACATGCAGCCTTTTGATTGCTGGTTCATGGCACAGAACTGGTTCATGGATGTTTATCATTGCTGCCTACTTAACATTCATCTCATTTCTCTCATTTGGAAGGAACTAATGACCAGCCACAAATGATTTGATTTCTCGTACCTGTTTGATCTTTTATACACAGTGTTTTTTTCTTGTGCGTTTGATGCATGTCTGGGAGGCTGGTTTGAGCACACCTAAGCACATAAGCTCACTGCACACTTTAAAACTTCATATCTAGTAACCAATAATACTCTTATGCAAATGAGTCAAACTAGATACATTCTCTTCCACCCAGAAACTAGGGAATATAATTAACCCTGTGGGTCCCTACCCGTTACCAAAAGGTCAATTGATATTTATTTCACTGACAGGGCTTTTGTAAGTCATCGTTACTTGAAGTTCCTAAACTGGTCTGACTGTTACTTCTGAACCGGTCAGTGAAAAGAACTAACACTAACGGACTATTGCAGTACAAATGTGGCCGCCCCCTCATACAGGAACATTGGCGATCAGAACGGTAATATAAAAGCATTGGGCAGATACTTTTAACATTAAAGTCTAAAGCACAATCAAATACAATGTTATCACAGTAATAAAAAAAAAAACTGGTGTCAGTTAATAGAGCCTGCACTTGGGATGTTTTTATTTTAAATTCTCCACCGCCAGCGATATCTCCCACTGTGAGCGGCCGTGTTGTGCAGAGCGCAACAATGAGCTTCTGACGTCAGGCACACGCACATAACGAACAAGTTGTGGCTTTCGCTCATTATCCGCACGTGTGTGCCCCAACATGGACGCTCAAACCAGGAGCTCCCTCCCAGTGCGGGTGCCCTAGAGCTAGCAGCGAGACAATATTTTGTTTTTAAAACTATTAGCCCGCACCTTTGGATGGGGAAAATATTTTTGCCCAACAGGTGCCCTTTAACTATAATGTCCAAGTTACCAGGCATACTGCAGCCTGGATAATGTGAGTGACGACATCACAAAGCCCAGTGACAGCATCACAATGTGAGCGATGACATCACAAAGCCCAGTGACATCTCTCTACCTGTATCCTGAGCTCTAACGACTCACTTGTCAGTTGGAGTAGGAGAGAGAACTAATCAGACATGGCTAGTTTTATCTCTATTCAAATTCTTATTTTTTTATTACTTATTCTTTTCAATATTTTTGCTATGGGATTCCCAGTTCGGAGACTGGATGGTAATGTATCCTGAAATTATATTTATTAAGATATTATAGCATTATTTTATTACACTACTACGTAAAATATAGCTAAATTGATATTAAGATAATTATAAATGTATTTTATTGTCACAAACGATCCCTAGCTATTATTCTTATATCTTTTTGCATTACATTATGAACTGTACCAGTTACTAGCCATACTGCAGCCCTGACAATTTATCCTGAAATTTTATTTATTCTGAGTCGGATTTATTATTTATTTTTTGGGAAGAGATGTAAGTAAAAGGCAGTGTGTACTGTAAGGTGGGAGGGTATCAGGAGACAGGGCTGTAACTATGGCACAGTGTGTATGTAACTGTTTTTTTCATTACATTCATATAACTATAAATATTATAAAGGCACTATTTTGCACTATATATATATATATATATATATATATATATATATATATATATATATATATATATATATATATATATAACATTACACAGTAAAATATAACTAAATTGAAATTAAAATAATTATAAATAGTATTTTATTGGCACAAATTATCCCTCACTATTATAACTTGTTTCATTGCAGTATTAACAAACAAGTCATGAGCATTGTGGGTCACCCGCAGGCCCCCTTACAGAGAAAGCATGTGGATATATATATTTATATATGATTTCATTTTCATACCATTCATTTAATTGTAATGCCCCGGTTAATGGTATTTATTTCGTACATAACCCATTGATCAAGAGAGACATTACTACATTACTACCTATTCTATGGAAGTAATTGGAAAGCTTCCACAACTTGTCCATAAATGTGCCAATTACATGTTAATTGCCATAATCCTGATGATTATTATATACTGAGCCGCTTTTATTTTCCTTTTTATTCCTTACAGACTCAACTAAGGTGACAGACACAGAGACAGCAAAAGGTAATAGAGCCCAGCAATTCAGGTTGCACATGGCAAAATAAGAACCACCCAGATGTTTTTCTCCATCTCCGGAGACTACAGTTTTCCCTGCCATTTCAAATTATTCTTTGCATTTTACTCCTAGTCCTATTTATTCTTACTCCCTCTATTGATTGTCTTAATTTGGTTATATTTTGGTAATTTTCCATTACCCTTTAAATACTAAAACTACCCTGTGACATAATATAATATTTCCTTTTTCCCAAATATGTTTGCATTTATTTTGTTGGCTTGTGGCAAATGCTCTCTCAGCTTTACATGTCTATAGTGATATATGATACAGGTAAAGGATCCCTTATCCGGAAACCCGATATCCAGAAAGCTCTGAATTACGGAATAGACTCCATTTTAGCCAAATAATCCAAATTTTTACAAATGATTTCCTTCTTTCTGTGTAATAATAAAACAGTAGCTTGTACTTGATCCCAGCTAAGATATAATTAATCCTTATTGGAAGAAGAACCAGTCTATTGGGTTTATTTAATATTTAAATTCATTTCTAGTAGATTTAAGGCATGAAGACCCAAATTACGGCAAGATCCGTTATCCGGAAAACCCCAGGTCCCGAGCATTCTGGATAACAGGTCCCATACCTGTATACCTATTATACATACTAGCGCTTACATGGTGATTCATTAACATCTTTTCTTATCGTTTCAGATATCCATTATAAACCATTTATCCGATTAGCTGGTGGATGCGTCAGTTTGCTAATAATTGGAGTTCTGGCATTTTGCATTCGATTCTGGTAAGTTCTTTAAAGGGATGCCGACTATTAAAAAATAGTGTGCCATTCCTGGATTTCAACTAATTTGTGCACCAGGTCTAGTAACCTACACCAACAAACCAACCAGATTGTCAGTTTAACAGTTGTCAGTAAATGCTACCTGCTGATTGGTTGCAATGGATAGTTACTACACCTTGGGAAAACGTTGTGACTTTTTCGTAGTGCTTAAAGGGATTTTACACTATATATATATATATATATATAAACTGAGTTACATTCCTAAAACACAAGTATCTATTTTCTTTTCTCTCCCAGCAACAAGCATGTAAAAGTGTTAAAAGAGCGTAAGAAAGAGGTCCGGAGCTTACAAGTGTTTGAAAAAGGTAAACATTCTGTCAGTTTTTTGTCTATGTTTTTACCCAATGAATCCATGAAATGGGCTCATATGGATAGAATAGTACTGCCCCTAGAGAATTAAATATCCAGGACCCATAAGGAGCATTATAACAAATAGCAGGGCTGCTAGAGTGATAAGGAAGGCTCTAGTCAGCTAACACAATGGCAACTCAGGCAAGACTAAAACTGCAGTTGAGTGACAGTCATCATCACAGACATTATCGTGCAATAAAACAACCATATAATTATTAATATTGCTATTAGATAGCTAGAGAAGAGTAAAAATATAAAGTTTCTTCAGATCTAGTAACCCCTAGTAACAATTAGTAATTAGCATTTGCTAGTGTGCTGTTTGAATCATTTGATTGTTTAACATTGGTTATTAACCCCAGTGTTTGGAAGAACTGAAATGTCTAAACTGTTACTTTTTAGGAGTAAAAATACAGATAACAGAAAACTCTAAGGAAAATGAAGAGACTCCTATAAAAGAAAATAAAGAGCAAGAAGTACCAAAATCTGCTACAAAAATAGATCCCCCTCGAGCTGAAACAGATGAAACGATTAATGAAAGTAAGTACAAACTAGGAGGAATGAAGGTTAAGAGTAGTTGTTTTTGGTCAGCCAGCAGAAGACAATGGCAGGTTGACTTATTTCCCTATTGACTTCCCTCTTCTTTCCCTATTGACACACAATCTTAATCAATTTTATGTTTTAGGTGAGGTTGATCTGGAGAAAGGAGCTAGTGAGGACACACAAAAACAAGGGAAGAAGAAAAAAAGAAAAATATGGAAAATATGGAAATGGAAAATATGGAGAAGGAAACAGAAAAACGCAGAAATGTCACTTGTCCAAGAATAAAAGCCAAAGTCAAAGGAGCAGCCATTCAAAATAAAGAATGGAATAACAGCAGACCTAGAATCACTATGGCCGTTAGGGTTGCCACCTTTATGTCTGGCTGAGACCGGGCGGGGGGTGGGTCCGTGACGTCAGTGGGCGTGTCTGTGAAATCAGTGGTCGGACCCGTGACGTCAATGGGCAGGGCTATGACGCGGCGATCAGCGATTGGCCGATCGCCATGTCAATCAAGGGAATCCCGCCTGAGACCCGGGCAGCCTCTCAAAATACCGGGCTGTCCGGGTCAAAACCGGACAGGTGGCAACCCTAATGGCCGTTAAACATTGATATGTTATATTATAATTTTATTCTTGTTTATATTGTTACAAGAAAAATAAACTTTACATAAAACATGTCATCTTTGTCTTTTCATTCTTCATTTTTATTATACACAGGAACACCTTAAAGGGGACATTTCATATAACCTTCATATTCAGATATAATCTACAGTCTGGTCATTTCCCTATGGGACCAGGCTGTAAATTATATCCTTATAAACCGTTTATAACAGGGGGTCCCCGACCGGCGAATTTGCCGCAGCATGTCCGAATTTGACGCCGCCGTGTTCAAATTGAACGCGAGCGCACCCGATTTGGAGGCTGGCGACCAGAATTGGATGCCGACCCCTCCCCAGCCGGCATTTCACACAAAATGTAGATTAGAATGCATAATATACCCCCTACTGAAATTTATAAAGATATTAGAAGTCACATCGGAGTTATGTGACCTGTATATGGTCACATAACTATTCGGTGACATAATATCTTTATAAATTACAGTAGGGGGGTACGTTATCCACTATATATTACACATCCTTCCTCAAAACATGTAATGATGCAGAAAGAAAAACGTTTTGAAAGCATTTTACCTCCAAGAACTGTCATTATATCAGAGCTGCAGAGAGAACCTCTCTGCTCGGTGTCTAGGCTGAAATGAAGAGTGGGAGTGTCTGTTCATTCTGTTCAGGGTGCAGGGAGTTGTAAGGGGAAATACAGCTATTGTGGAATAATTTGATCAGGTGCAGGGAGTTGCAAGGGGAAATGCAGCTGTTGTGTAACAATTTATGATTAGGTTCAGGGAGTTGCAAGGGGAAATGCAGCTGTTGTGTAAAAATTTATGATTAGGTTCAGGGAGTTGCAATGGGAAATGCAGCTGTTGTGGAACAATTTATAGGGAGGTGCAGGGAGTTGCAAGGGGAAATGCAGCTGTTATGGAACAATTTATAGGGAGGTGTAGGGAGTTGCAAGGAGAAATGCAGCTGTTATGGAACAATTTATAGGGAGGTGCAGGGAGTTGCAAGGAGAAATCCAGCAGTTATGGAACAATTTATAGGGAGGTGCAGGGAGTTGCAAGGGGAAATGCAGCTGTTGTGGAACAATTTATAGGGAGGTGTAGGGAGTTGCAAGGAGAAATGCAGCTGTTATGGAACAATTTATAGGGAGTTGCAAGGAGAAATGCAGCTGTTATGGAACAATTTATAGGGAGGTGCAGGGAGTTGCAAGGGGAAATGCATCTGTTATGGAACAAGTTTTAGGGAGGTGCAAGGGAATAAATGCAGCTGTTCTGGCATAATTTATGATTAGGTGCAGGGAGTTACAAGGGGGAATGCAGCTGTTATGGAACAATTTATAAGAGGTGCAGGGAGTTGCAAGGGAATAAATGCAGCTGATGGAATTGTATAACATATAATAACAGATGCAGGGAGTTACAAAGGAAACCCCAAAAGAGGTTGATTGCTGTTTGTATACAACACAATACTGGGTAAAAAATGACTATGGTACTTACACTAACTGCTCATACACATTGCCCCCAGAAGAGAATAAAATACATTTAGTAGCAGATTATGTTTTATTTATACAGAAGTTTGCTTTTCTTTCTTTTCCACAATTATTGCAGGGCAGGAGAAAGGAACAAGCAGTGAAAGGAGGGGGAGGAAAACAAACAGGGCAGAGAGGGGGTTAAATAAATAGGACAGAGAGGGAGAGAAAAGAGCAGGGAAGGGAAAACCAGCAGTATAGGTTAACAGATGTCTGCAGGGAAGGACTGAGAGACATCGCAGACACGCCCACTCCTCCCTCATTGGCTGCTGCTCTATAGCTTATACAGAAAGAGCAGTGGGCTGCAGCTCAGATACTGAAGAGTCTGAGACAGGAAGTTTTTTGATGCAAAAGGTATTAAAATAAAAACCCTTTCTTCTATTTTACATTATTTGAAATGGTTTGATGCATTGTGAAAATTTATGCTATATGTCCCCTTTAAACTCCTCTCCTTATTACTGTCTGGTTCACATCATTGCAGGGGGACTGATACACCCCAATACTCATCAAGCGAAACAAAACAAAGCCGGCACATGGATGCAATTCAGTACAATAGACCCATTTTTAATCTGCTTGACACAAAAACCCACAGGGGTTTAAAACGTTCTCTTATGACAACCGTGTGCCAACCAACATTTGTAGTTCCCGGATTTGCTGAGGGGCTACAATGGCCCGGGCCTAGGGCTGCAGTATACAGGGCCGCCATCAGAAATCGCAGGGCCCCATACGACAAAATTTCCTGGGCCCCTGGGCTGCGCGCACCGCAAGCCCCACCTACATGTCCGCCCCCCACCACACAGTAAAAAAACAAAACAAATATTGATGGCTAGGGTTCCCACATGTTAATAAAAAATAAAAAGATATGGTAGTCAGGGCCCCCCATAAAAAAAAAAAAAAACATTTGTGGCCAGGGCCCCCCCCCATTAAAAAATATTGGTGGCCAAAATTGGTGGCCAGGGCCCCCCCACACACATTATAAGAAAATTAGTGGCCAGGGCCCCTTAAACGTCCATGCCTTCCCGAAGTCAGCAGCTCTCAGAAAGATGGAGGGCCCGGCTAATCAAGTGTGGCGTGGCCGGGCCCCCCTTACCCTCGGGCCCCCTACAACTCTCCCCCCTGTCCCCCCCCTGATGGCTGCCCTGCATATATATGTATATATGCAGTAAGTCCCAGTTCTATTATTAAAGTGTGACAAATTAACGTTGGATTGTATCCCAATAGTTGAATTCACTAAACTTGGTAAATTCAACTGAAATCACCATCTTTATTTAAAAAAGTGATGGCAGTGACAGACAAAATCCACCAGTGTGCCTAGGCTTCACACAATGCAGACAATGCATGTTAAACTAAAAGTGTAAAAGAGAACCAAAATAAGAATGAGAAAGACTCGCTCTGTTAGTGACTGTTCAGCTTTCTGTGCCAATGAAACTGTGGCCCAAGAGGAAAAAGCTCACATTCCCTGAAATGATTGTTCATCAAAAACAACCCGTTGGGTTTGCTCAGCACTAGAGCAAGAATATGTCCTATAGTATAATCAGGTCCATATAAGCAGTTTGTTAGACCACAAGGGGCAGCTTTGGAAAGGCCTAGCCAAGTAACAGCTACTTACTTGCACGACTTGTGGGCGCATGGCTTGAACACAGCAGAGATGGGGTGCGCATAGCAGATGGGACACAGATCCTCCTCACTTGTTGGCTGAAACAGATAGAAAATCTGTGAGTAAGGACCGAATAACCCTTCCAAGGTTTGGGTTTCTATGGAGAGTGTGTGTTTATGCTCCGGATTACTGCAGAGTTTTTGCAAGCTACAGATGGTGCAACTTACTCCCAGCATCCTAATGGCAGGAAAGTGACATCTAGGATTTGTGGTTCTACAATATCCATACAACAAGCTGTGTATCCATGCCCTACATTTCCCTTCCATACAGAGCTCAGGGTAAGGACAGGGAGTGGAAGGTGAAGCAGGAGATTGGTCCATTAATAATGCAGCGATATCTGCCCAACGTGTGCTTCCCCAGTGAGGATCATATTCTGTGCAGAAAACAATTTTTGCGCAGATCTGCAGTAAACTGATCACTTAATGAGCAGGAAAGGTCACAATTTTGCAGAAACATAATCCCACCCCAGAATGCCGCCATTCTAGTGCACTAAATAATACAAACACAGCTCTCTCACATTCACCACTGGAGTCCTACGCTAGCACTCCGGTTACTGCACTTTCATCCCGCCACACAATATCTACACAGCAAATAGTTAACATCACTGTTGGGGCCTGGGGTTGAGTCAGATCTGGGCACAAACCAAAAACCCAAATTTGCTGGTTACTGATGTAATGTCTCCAGTGTCTGCAGGGAAACCTTAATTTTACATCCCCTTATTTTAAGTTTTCTCTCATTTTACATTGTTGTTTTTTGGTCCCATCTATATATTATGCATAATACATTTTCCTTGATTTTACACCATTTTTAATGCGCTGAAAAATGTAAAATGGGGTTCTACTTTACACTGTTAGGGCCATGATAAATCTTTTCTACTGCGGGCTACTAATCTTTTCATTGCTTTCCCAGGGTGATGATAATGTTGGTGGGAAAACGTAAGTGTAGCTTTGGCTTTGTGAAGCCCCCCAAAATTCCCTAGAGAGGGTAATCTTCACTTGTAGTGTGGGTATGGCTTTACCTGAGTAGCGGCTGCTGCCTGCTTGGACTCCTCACTCAGGTGGGCCAGCATCTTGTTCACTTTGCCAAGTTCATCTGCAGTGATATAATCCGTGTCTGGACAAACACAAACACATGTTCCATTAACCAGAAAGCAAAACACCCACTTGCTGATCATTAATATTTAATTTAAAAAAAAAAAAGGTCGGGGTAATAATGACTGGGCCAGAAAGCAGGATATAAATCAAAGCTGCAAACAGAGCCGAAACGTCTAAATATATATCCCGCCCAATAGGTGTTAGCCTCTGGCATTCTCAGAGGCTTAACCCTGCAGTGTTACTTCTTCAGGATTCAATTGTTCATAGGACTGTTTCTTTTTTTTTGTTTTACCTTTTTATATTTATTTATTCATGTGGAATCTCAGCACCAGTAAAAATAATTCTATTCATTCAGCCTTAGAAGGGTTAATTGGAGGCCAAAACTGAGCAGCAGATGACCAAGAACCTATTGAGCCGTATCTGGTAGCTCTCCTATCAAATTAGTGAGCCAGTGGTAGGGAAAGAGCAGCGATGGGCTCCTACTCCCCTTCTCCTTCAGATCATTTTTCTCTCTAGAAATAGAGGTTTCTATAAATACTCTGCACATTAATAAAATGTATCCCGCTGCCTGCGCATGGTTCCACGGCTGTCACCGTCACCGCCCCCCGATAAAACAGGTGGGAGGGAGATGTTCCCCACACACAACAGAGCCGGGCAAAGGTGCAGAACTACAGGGATGCTTTGGGATGAGAAATTGTCAGCTTTTATTTTTCATTTCCTTCCTGAATGTCACAAAAGAAAGCCACCCCCCACATATGGAAACGATTCCTGAAACCTCTGAAATCACAGTACTTTTTTACGGTTTTTAGACACCTTATGCATATATACCCAACTGAGATGTAGGGCCTATATTCGGTTACTTCTAAAACTTGATTATTTCAGAAGCGGTACAGAATTTTTAATTGGTTGTATTTAGAAAGTTTCTTATTTCAGTATGATGAAGCTTATATTAAATTTTCATTTTCGCGATAGTTCCCCTTTAAAATCCACAACGCACCCCAAGACGGAACAGCACTGATGGGCTTTGCCTTACACTTAAATGGATTAATTCTTCAGCAGAAACCAAACTTCTCCATCATTTAACCATCATTAGTCATAACAACAATGTACTAGAACTAGACTAAGGTGCATAAGTCCATATTGGCGAAAAACATTTTGATTTGATTTATTTAATGCTTACATGAACTTGAAAACCTCAGATTAGGAATAGTAAGGCTAATGAACACTTTACAGAGTTTACAGGCAGAAATTTGCAAGGTTGATGCCACTGTCTGCAGGCAGAATCGAACTGGCGGTGTGCAGGGCAGCCATCAGGGGGGGAGAGTTGTAGGGGGCCCTGAGGGTAAGGGGGGCCCTGCCACGCCACACTTACTTGATTAGCGGGTCCCCCATCTTTCTGAGAGCTGCTGACTTCGGGAAGGCATGGACGTTTAAGGGGCCCTGGTCACCAATTTTCTCATAATGTGGGGGGGGGCCCTGGCCACCAATTTCTCTTTTCTCATGTGGGGTCCTAGCCACCAATATTTTTTAATGGGGGGCCCTGGCCACAAATGTTTTTTTTATGGGAGGCCCTGACCACCAATATCTTTTTATTTTTTATTAACATGTGGGAACCCTAGCCACCAATATTTTTTTGTTTTTTTACTGTGTGGTGGGGGGTGGACCTGTAGGTGGAGCTTGCGGTGGGTGCAGCCCAGGGGGCCCAGGAAATTTTGTCATATGGGGCCCTGAGATTTCTGATGGCAGTCCTGGCGGTGTGTATGACATTAGCCTAAAGGAAAAAACAGAGGCTGGCAGGAATGTCAGCTTTACGTGCAGACAGAAAGATAAATTGGTATATAAAAGAGAGATTAAAGGTAAAACTGTCCCCAGTGAATTTAGGCTGAGGTTATTCACTTTCAGTGTATTAATCAGAATGGCAGCTGCTGCACCATCTCCTCTGCTACAGGGGAATAAATAACATATTGTACACACACTTCACAGAAAGAGTCCTCAGTGGGCAATTTAACAAGATCACTGGAGAATATGGCCTTACTTAACACCATGTCACAGATCCACGTGTGTGTCAGACGGGGGGACTTTATATTCACTAGTATTATGGCTGATGCTGGACAGAGGAGTTGTGCTACCCCCCGGATGACAGGAGCAGTGTAAGAAACAAGCCTTTTAGGTGGAGGGTTTTTGGCCCAGTTATGCCCTGATCCAAAGTGCGAATGGAACATATCCCAGTCATAAAGCAAGACACAACTGATGCATACCTCTCAACATTCTGGAAATAGAAAGAGGGACAAAAATTTGCTGCGTGACCACGCCCATTTTTGTGTCCACACCCCCATTTCACAAAATTCGGCAGGTTATGAAAGTTTGAACACATTTCTGTGGTTTTTGTGTTATTTTGCTAATTTGCTAATGAACGTGAATTGTCCTTTAAAGGACCAGTAACATCAAAAAATTTTTAGTATACATGGAAAAATAAACACCAACACAAATTAAACTTTTAAATTGCAAAGCCTTTATTAAAAAATAAACTTACTGAAACTCCACTTCCACTTTTCTTGAGAAAAGGCGACAGGGCGACCATCCAATCTGCAGCAGTTGATTTCTCCTCCCTGGCTATCTCTCCTGGTCGGTCTGCTCTGCCGGCAAGATGGGGCAGCACTTCTAAATGATGCGCATGTCGTATCCCCCAGCCCACAGTCGTCGCCATTGAGTGCCAGTTGTACAAGAGCAGAAGGCTCTGGCTAGTGACAGCAGTGAGGCATCATATAATTTAAACAAACCCAAACTTTTAAAACAACAGCACGTTTTAACTAATAGGAGCGATCACAGGACCAAATCGCAGTACAAAGCCCGGTCTGAAAGCCTCAAGCTTCGGAAGGGTTACAGGGAGAGGGCATAAATAGCGCACAATGATCTTCCGCACGGCAGCAAGCGGCTCCGAGTTATGGCAGCGGCCGGGATTTGGGAAGAGGGTACAGACACCGCGCTCAGTCCACTCTTTCCTCTCTGTCCTTCAGTTTGCACCCCGTATGTCCGAGGAGTGTGCGGGAGCAGCGCTGCCAATGGGAAGAAGACGGAAAAGCAAAGGGAGGTGAGGAGCAACTGGCAGGCAATGGCGACGACCGTGGGCTGGGGGATACAACATGCGCATCGCTTAGAAGTGCTGCCCCATCTTGCCGGCAGAGCAGAGCGGCCAGGAGAGATAGCCAGGGAGGAGAAATCAACTGCTGCAGAATGGATGGTCGCCCTGTCGCCTTTTTCTCAAGAAGAGTGGAAGTGGAGTTTCAGTAAGTTATTTTTTAATAAAGGCTTTGCAATTTAAAAGTTTAATTTGTGTTGGTGTTTATTTTTTGAAATATACTAACAATTTTTTTTAAAATTTTTTTTGGATGTTACTGGTCCTTTAAACTGTGAGTCTAAGTTCTCCCAAGAGACCTGCTTATCTTATATTGTTACATTGTCTAAGTATCTATTCTGGGCTCTCCGCCAAAAGCCAATTAAGTTAGAAACTTTGTATCTTATTCTGGCTGTTCAGTGCAGGAGATTAAAGCGAAAGTAGGGACATTTCAGTAACAAACCTGGGACTACGGGTTGAGCTGTCAAATTCGGGATTGTCACATAAAAAACGGGACAGATGGGAGATATACTGATGTAAATAGTCTATAAGGAACGATCAGTATCATCAGTATCGGGCTCCCTATGCTAGCATTAACTGTAACATTCTCAGAAGTAATATTTGTACCCTAAAACTATAAGCCATTCCATAATAGTACTAGTGCTACAAAGTCTGCTGTCCGCTCTAATAAAGGTGGCCATACATGGAGAGATCCGCTCGTTTGGCGATGTCGCCAAACGAGCGGATCTCCCTCCGATATGCCCACCTTCAGGTGGTAAATTTATCAAAGAGTGAAGTTCCGCCACTAGAGTGAAATTCCGCAGCTCTCAATTCATTTCTATGGGATTTTGAAAGGCATATTTATCAATGGGTGAAGTGAAAGTTCACCCTTTGATAAATATGCCTATAAAAATCCCATAGAAATGAATGGAGAGTGGCGGAATTTCACTCTAGTGGCGGAACTTCACTATTAACTTCACTCTTTGATAAATTGATAAATATACCCCATAAAGAGAGGATTGTAAGCTTGTACAGAAATCTCATGATGGTTGAACCCATCTATTAGGACACCTCTAAATGTGGAAAAACATTGGTCCCACAAAAAGTAAGTAAAAAAGTAAGTTCATGACCCGTGTTTAAAAAAAGTATGGTGATACTAATGGATAAGTACTTACAGGCCTGCAAGGAAAAATGCTTTTTATCAGCTGAAGGGGGCCCGGTCCCCAAGATGGACTGTTCGGTTTGACCCAAGAGGTACTGAATGGAGCGAAGCTGAAAACATGGATCTGCCAATAGGACAGCTGTGGCTCGTTGGATCCTGAGGAACAAAAGTAAAAGAAGTAAAATAACGTGCAATGACACTGCAGTCCTGAAGCATAATATGTATGGTTTAGTACCTTATTTAATCAATTGGAATGTCGCAGCAATGCATGCCTTACTCTGACCCCTAGAATGACAGCATATATATTAAACTGTGGAGAAAGTCTGGATGTTCCCTCATAAATGCAGATTATTTAGGTCTCTTAATACTGAACATTGTGCTATATGTAAAAATGAAGCCTATTGGGTTTGTCTAATATTTAAACAGGCAGGTATGGTGATCTAAATTTTGGAAAGATCCCATATCTGCGAAAAACCCCTGGTTTCCCTGTACAGCAGTCGGCGACTGTGTAGAGATTTGTATTGGATTTTGTTTTTGCCTTTAGATCCCCTTTACTGTTTCCAACTCCAGCTGCTGGGACAAAGATCATGGAGCCAGATTTAAACAGATAAACTGGGATTCTATTGGAGGATTATTTTGCTGCAGCCACTGGTTCTGCAGAGTTGGAGAAAGTTTGTATTAAACAATACAACAACTATAAAACCTTGCTGTATCGTCTTCGGGCAGATATTATTTGACTTGTTTGTTTTGATAATTTATGACGATCCCTAAACAGCCCAATCCACACTGAGCATGTGCACAGTCTTGGTTTTGCAAAGATTTTTAACACATTTACAAGATTGTTACCCTCTATGGCCAACTTTGAAAACATAAATCATTTGTTTAGGCTTGTGGTGCAGTAAGTTCATGTTTATATTATACAAAATACAGCATTTCTAGCCTTATTCTATTTTAGACATTACTTCCCCTCTAAGCAAGTGCAGCAAACGTACAGGCCAGCAAATACAGTGCAGAGAAAACCAAGGGAGGGGATCAGTTTGGTGCAGATCAGTGATAATAACATGATTATCAGATCATATTTCTCACAGTGGGTCTCTCTTTCTTCAGTGGCAGAAGTAAATAGAATGATGCCCTGGGGAGTACCAGCTTGGATCTTTTGTCCATTAAATCCTGACAAAGCGAGGCAGGGAGAGGGATGCGCTCGCATTACATATCCCGGCTTTGAGTCGACTGCTACATAGAAGCTTCTGCAGAACACAGAACAGTTAACCCCACTCGCAGTTAGATGCCAGTTTCAGCCTTACTCTTAGGCCCTTCACTTGGTTTTACCAGGGAGCACATTACAAAGACCCCTTGGACTGTAAGGATTATACAGACAAACTCTGTAGGTTCCAAGATGTATTTAAGATACAGCGAAATGAAGCCTGAGGAGGCCTGTGGCCAGGGATGGACAAACATTTGGCCTTTGACAACTATAGTTGTCATATAGTTGCAATATTTTATGCAGCATTTTACAGGAAATGTTTAATCCCAGTCCCTGCCCTAATTTGCATTTTTATATTGTATATCCCTTCTCTATTCTACCATAGGATCATGCATTGTTAAGACTTCAGCAGCCTAACTACAGCAGGCCTTTTATCTCTTCCTTACTATATAATAATAAATAGTTATTTTTAGGCAATTCATGGGTTAAATGTCTGGAGCCTGTGGGCTTCAGATATTAAGAGGCATTAAAATCCCATCACCAAAGTAACAGGACAAATTGCAATTCTAATGAGCACAAACGAAGAATACAAATACTTCCTAATACAGTTATGACTATCATTTAATAGGACTATTCTGAATTAACGAGGTTACCTACAAGGTGCTATGTGCATTCCCATTAGTGCTCCACGTACCTTCCTCGTATTCTTCTATTCTATTATTGTTCTACTGCGGAAACGCAAGACATTGCATTTAACGATTAATGGTAATTTGCAGCATCCCTTGGTTTATAAATGGCCTATGTCTGTGTTCCACTTTTCTTACATGAACTTAACATTCTCCCTTTTTGTCTAGTTCCTCCTGTCCTCTAAAGTCCATCCATATGCTGTAACAGCAGTCATCCATATTCTGGAATGCCTCTAAACAACGCTATAATTATTACAGTTCATTGTCGAATAACTAAGTATAACAGCTCATTCTATTACTGTCATATCACAGTGCGGAGCCTAAAATCGCATTCGCTCAGTCTCTATAATTATCCTGTGAACAGAGGCTGCAGTTGGGCACTGGGATCTTGGCACCCGCACCAATCACTGTTGAATTGAGTAGCTGTATTCCCACGCTGTGCTCTGGGATTATGAGAGGAAATGTAGCGAGAATCATTGAGAATATTAGGGAGGGAGGGTCAGCCCTTGGATCAAAGCACAGCCCTTTGTAATGCAGGTTGAGCCAATGAGGATCAGAAGAGAGCTAGCCGTTGCCTCTCATACAGACAGCAGGAGGGAGAGGAAGGTTGTTGGATCCAGACTCTTTGAGCTGTAGGCACCTACTGACATTGTTCAACTCTGTGTCAAGGCTTAGTGATCATCATCAGGCAAAACCTCTTCCCTTTCCATGGCAACTACACGCTGCCTTTCATACAGGATTGATCTCAGAGGAAGCTCTACTTGTTGGGATTTGTCCATGGGTCTTATGGAATGGAGAACAACATTCTAACAAGTCTTTTAATTTGGAGATTTCTTTGACTTGGACCATTGCTCTGGAGGATGAACCCCCAGCAGGGTTTTTCCACACAGCGCCGTCTGTTTTGATTATACAGACCTCTTTGCTGGGCAGTGGAACATGACCACCTTTTCAGCTGCACCACTATGTATAACCAGATGGGAATAACTTATATTTTCTGGGTCTCCGATACAATGATAGCCTGTCCCTGGATGAGAGAATGGGAAGAAAAGCTCCTTTTTATCCTGATCATGGGGACTTTGGCTGGGGGGTCCATTTCCTTCAACTGCCCCTCCTCTTGTATATGTGCTTCTGATCTCCTCAGCTGTGTCAGGCAGAACCTGCACCAAGTACCAAAACCTCTGCCCTCTACTTCAGTATCAGTGGACCTGAGCCATAACAATCTTAGCCACCTCCACAGCCATTGGCTCTCTAGCCTCTCAAGACTGCATACCCTACGCCTTAGCCATAATCACATCCGCCAGATGTCAGCCCATGCCTTTCACAACACCACTTCATTGCGTTATCTAGACCTTTCTTCCAATCTTCTACAGGACATTAGGGAAGAGTGGTTTAAAAACCTATGTGAACTTGAGGAGCTTCTGCTATACAACAATCACATTGGTTATGTGGATGATGGTGCCTTTACCAAATTAAACAGCATACAAAAAATCTACTTAAGCTGGAACTTAATGACAAATTTCTCATTTCAGTCCATGCAGAATCTGAGCAACCTACGCACGCTTGATCTCTC
Organism: Xenopus laevis; assembly: GCF_017654675.1. Lineage (NCBI taxonomy): Eukaryota > Metazoa > Chordata > Amphibia > Anura > Pipidae > Xenopus > Xenopus laevis. Next base: position 104,912,151 of record NC_054378.1, on the reverse strand, counting down.
CTCCAACAGATTTCTGAAACTTCCTGTGGAAGAGTTGTCTGCTTTACCCGCATTTATAAAGAATGGCTTGTATCTGCATAACAATCCACTGACCTGTCACTGTGCCCTGTATGCCCTATTAACTCATTGGGATAATCGTGGTTTTTCCTCCGTGGTTGATTTTTTTGAAGCGCACACCTGTCTGTACATGGGGAACCCACGTGCCATAGTGCGCATTCTACAAACACAGAATGGATTTGACAACTGCTCACTTGGAAAGTTGCAAAGACTGCCGGATAATGGTCTACAGGTTCTTGTTGGGAAATCAATTATGATGACCTGCAACACTAGCTTGCCCCAAGAAAATACTACCTATCTTTGGATCTTACCCACATATGAGTTCCTTGCCTTTCCTGGGAATAGCAATCAAAGCTTTAGAATTCACCCCAATGGTAGCCTAGAAATCAGGAAGGCCGAGATATGGAATGCTGGATTCTACCTATGTATTGCCGTAAACAAATGGCTTAATTATAACTCTACCCATGAGGTTAATGTAACTGTGCATTATCCAAAACACGAAGGTGAGACCTTTAATACTGGACTTACCACACTTTTGGGTTGTGTTGTTAGCCTAGTGTTAGTCTTTATATATCTCTACATGACTCCCTGTAACTGCTTTCGTTGCTGTTTTAAGCATCCACACACTCCTAGTCCCCCGCTAGAGAGTAGGGGCCAGTCATCCATCCTCTGTGGAACTCCACCTGCCTCTGAAGGGCCCAACAGTCGCAGGGCTGGCATCAACCGGCACGTGGTCTTCTTGGAGCCAATCAAAGAGGGACGGTGTGAGAAAAACTCAAAAGTTATACAGCTACAGTCAGACTCTGATTCTGCTAGTTCTGTTTTTTCCGACAGTCCCATTGTGCCTACTTAGGTGGATAAGGTAAACACTATCTCATCATCCAGATGGAATATTTCCAATAAAATACCATTGATGGATGACATCTCTCTGACAGAAGTGGAGACAATGACGGCAGAGTCCGCATCCTGATGGACTTTAGAGAACGGCCGAGCATCATGCCCTAGCTTACGTGGTTCTTGTTGATGCCTGTAGTATCCTCAACCACTAAATAATGTGGACATTATATTCAACAAAAGGTTTAGAAACGTTATTCCTACTTATCGTTCAGTTTATAGAAATATAATCTAGAAACAGGATTGTAAGAATCTGGATGGAAACTGGCCATGCTTTATTAACACTTGATAAAGAGCCACAATGCTCGAAACATGTTGTGTTGAATAAACCTTGCAGCAAAGTATCTGCGGTTTTGAGCCTGTTTTGTCCACAACCTCTACAGAATTTGCAGTTACAGTAGCTTCTAAGTGGGACAGAAGCAGTGGCGCAGGCAAGTAATTGTGTAACTGGTACCAACCTTTATTATTTCTGGCCATGCTTTATTAAACACTGGCCAGCGAAGTCTTTTTTTCTAGCAAAGTATAATCTCCATTCATCTAATTTAGGAATGATAAAAGAATGGCAACCTCAGAAGACCTTATAGAAACTCTGCGGAGGCTGTAATGTTTTATAACTATAATTTGTTTGCTTCTGCACAGTAATCAGTGCTTAGTATGACCAGTTTCAGCATGCAGCATGTATGACAGGGCAATGGGCTTGTACCGGGTCTTTAAATATGTTACGTTTATGCTAGGGTACAATGCCTGCTTTCATTTACTATAATAAAGCTGTCTTAGCATTCTTTCATGTTGATGTGGAATAAATTCTTCAGACGCACCGAAAAGAAGCAACGCCTGCTAAAATGCAGAGATTAGTTACTGCATAAAGTTTATAAAGAGTTCTAGGAGCATTGTACGGTTCCTAATTTCTGCTTCCTAGGCTCTGACGGCATTGGAGGTGAGAAAGGATGGGGGATGGTTTTGAGAAAGGGATGAAGACCCCAAGGGACTAGGCCTTAATGCAAAAACACTTTAGCACTTAGAGGCTGGGTCATTGCACGTTGATGTGTAAGCACATTAATGCGGTCTCCATCACTTGATAATAGACGATACTGCAGATAGAAAAACAGGGGTCTGTACCAGGATACACAAGATTTCACAACCCAAGTCACCTTCAAAATGATTTCTGCCAAATACTGGGTAAGAACACAAGTTTACTAACTATACTTTATAACTGTTCTATAAACTTATTTTTAGGTAAACTTGTATGCCATGTACATGTTTACATGGTGTATATGGGGACATATGCAAATAGGAAATCCAACAAAAGTCAAATTTTCCCTTCTTTCACACAAGATGCCATAATGTTTTACCACAGACACACATGCAACAAAACCCACTTAGTGGCTATAAAAAGATATTGCTGTTGGTTTAAGCGTATAGAGAATGTCTTAGTAAGCAAAATGGCAGCGCCACTAAAAGTTTACAATTTCACAATAATTGTAAGAGTTGCATTAAAATATCTATTTTACAATTTACAGGAAATGATACGAGGGACTGTGTATTCTCTTTCCTGGGGTTATTACTGCACCTTATCTTTCTGGACACTACAGGTATGGGATTTGTTATCTGGAAACCCATTATCCAGAAAGCACTGAATTAAGGAAAGGCCATCTCGCATAGACTCCATTATAATCAAATAATCCAAATTTTTAAAAATGATTTCCTTTTTCTTTGTAATAATAAAACAGTATCTTGTACTTGATCCAAACTAAGATATATTTAATCCTAATTGGAAGCAGAACGAACCTATTGGGTTTATTTAAAGGGGAACTCCGGCTTCCAAACCAAAAATTTGATAAAGAGGCCCAAATAACACAGAAACCCCTAAGATACCTATTATATTTGCCTGTTTCTTCAAAAAGTATGAATAAATTCCATTTACTATGCTGAAATCCAACTGTTTAACAGTTCTTCTCTTTCTGCATCATTTGAAATCCTGGCAGGGAAGAAGAGACTAAACACTGAGGTTACAAATTGTAACAACTTCTCCACAGCTTACAGTCAGCATGCAGGAACTACATAACCCACAATGCATTGCACTGTGATGTTCCTTATTGAAATTACGTGTCCAGGGAATTGTGGGGTTTGGAGGATGCAGGCTGAGGACAGCTGGCTGTTGATACAAAGTAACAGTAGTCAGCCAGCTCAGCAAAGTAGTCAGACAGATCAGCAGGAGAGCAGGGGGCTAGGCTTCGGGAACTGTTAGAAACCATTAAAAATCATCAAAATTCTGCATATTTTTTAAATGATGTATATTGCAAAGTTGCTTGAAATTATGTTTACTTTTCAAAAAGCTAAGTTATGTTTTTGTGGAGATCCCCTTTAAAGTTTAATGTTTCTGCCTTTGGTGTCTATTATCAGCTCTGTGATCCAGGATTCTGAATGGTTACAATTTGATACAATTAGTTGATACATTTTCAGCACTGTCTATTGCATATTAGCAACTATTGTATCAATTCTAACAGCTGCCTTTAATGAAATTTAGGGATTTTGCTCAGCAAGGACAAACATAAGAAATGTATCAACTAATGTATCAATTTAGAACAGTTAAAGAGTCGGCGACCCCTCCTCCCAGAGCAGCTTTAGAAGGTGGAAAATGGCACTTTATACTTCAATATTAGAAAAATGGCCACACATAGAAAATAACTGGAAAAAGTATTTATTTTTTGGTGATCTATCTTAAACCAACTGAACTGAAAAAAGTGTTGCAAGATGAACAACCCGTTTAAAGAGCCTTAGAATGGGTTATACCTTATACCTATAGAGGTAATCTTATTGGACTGATTGTAGAAAACGGACTGCTATAAATTACTGCTCCCAGCTCTACTTTTTGTGCATCATTGCTTGAAGGTTTATCATACCATAAACTTCCTATATGTGTGTTTTTCTTTACTAGCGAAATGCAAAAGGAATATCCAATTATATTTTAGGAGCACAGGTATGGGACCTGTTATCCAGAATGCTCAGACCTGGTGTTTTCTGGATAAGGGATCTTTCCGTAATCTGGACCTTCATAATTTAAGTGTACTAAAAACTCATTTAAGAAATAAATAACCCCAATAGGCTGGTTTTGCTTTCAATAAGTATTAATTATATCTTAGTTTGGATCAAGTACAAGGTACTGTTTTATTATTACAGAGAAAAAGGAAATAATTTTTTTAAAAATTTGGATTATTTGGATATAATGGGGTCTATGGGAGATGGCCTTTCCATAATTTTGAGTTTTCTGGATTTTTTAGAAATGTTCGTCCGGAATTGGTCCTAGAGGGTTGGTGTTTAAGCAACCTATTGCTCAAGCTCAAACCTTCTGTTCATTTAATTCTATATGGCCGAGGATTTGTGTTTTTTTAGGTTAAGATAGCCTCTGTACAAGCATAAAATAAGGTAATTAACAAGATCACAGTCCCGGTTACCCTGCCTTCTCTTATTTTGTGGTGTCCCTAGGAATAGAAAATACAAGGTAGCAATCATTGTTCTTCACTGAATTTTCTCACTACCTTCTCATGAATTTTAGCAAAGAGGTTCTATAATATATTCTAATTTATTATTGGTCACCTAATTCTTTTTGCCTTTACCTACTATAATTTAATTGGGGATTGGAATTATATTAATATTTATTGCACAGCACTTTAGACCTATGAATTTCTAGTTAGCTGATTAATTTGGGACAAATTAATCAAATATTGTGGGTCACACAGTTTCTTTTGTCTACCTACTATAATTAATTGGGGATTGTCTTATTTATACTTATTGCACTGCACTTTAGACTAATGAATTGCAAGCTACTACTGCCAATATGAGGTGCCACAGCAAGAGAATACTAAAGCCTTAGCATCCACAAAAAAAGATGAACTGCCACAGTTAAGTATATCATTTGAAACAGATAAGTCTCAAAATTTGACATATAGTATAGTTTACTGTATAGAGACATTCTCATTGTGCTCTTGGCCTACACAGGGCATGCTCTTAGCACAACAACAAAAGCTCCTGTGATCTCAACTGCAGTGTTTTAGCAATACCAAGAAAATGTGCATGCAGTGACACACTACTAAATGTCTCTGCCCCCCCCCCCCCCGAGGGGCCAGTTCTCCTATCAGAAGAAATCTGGTCCGGCCCAGGGATCTTCCATTGAGTACCATGGAGCAATTCTCGTACTGCTTCTTCTTTCTTCACACAGATGCACATGTGCAGAGTAGAGTGATAAGCCAACCAAAAAAAGCCTGAATTTTTTACACTACTGCGCAAGCATTGGACATGGGATTTTGATGAAAGGAGAAGCAGAGTTAGCTCTGTGCTGGTCACTGAGAAGAACTCCAGGCCAGGGCAGTTTTCTGCCAACAAGAGCACTGACCCCAGGTATAAGATGTGATTTTGACTTACCTTCTCCTTTAAACAATACCCGCCCATTTAGCAGCTCATTTTTATTATACAGAGCAAGCAAAAATAACCCTGAACTGATAGAAAATATCTTACCCTTGGGAGCTATTATCAACAAGCAGTCGAACTAAGATACCAGTCACAGCCACCAGAATTGGATAGTGATCCACGCTCTCTAGTCCTGTGAGGTAAAGAGATAAGCAAACTGTTAAGAGAAAAAAAAAGAAGAAATACTAACATGATTCAGGATACACAAGTACTTTATATCTGCAGCAACCTCTAAATTTAGGTATGGGAACTTCTGGCCCATCAAATAAAAATTCAAGTCTTGGATCACACAATTACCTGGAAGCCGAAGATTAACCACTCTGTCAAATAGGTTTCTCTCAGCTGTCACACGATTTAGCACCTGATTCAGAAGCTGAAAAGAGAAGAATTCCATGAATGGCCCCTTTCTTTTAGTACAATCACTATACTGCAACAACACCATGATACTTCTATGATTCTGGAGAGTGTATGTACCTGAGCCAAACGCCTTAGAAGCAGCTCAGATGCGGATCGACTCCAGTCCAGAAAGATGTCAGGTACAAGGGTGACTGTCATTTCCAAAACCCGCAGGAGGCTGACAGACAAGTCAAAGCAGGTGGCACAAACTTTAAGTTGCCGGCTATCCACAAAGTTCCTCTCCAGCCGTTCAGCAGCTTGCTGTATCTGAATGGGAAAGGCAGGCAAGAGAGATTATCATGTCTCTCCTCCCAATATCCCCCTAACACCCATTATCTACAGAATGGAATATTCATTTAATTCTTTTAAACTCTGAGCATACATTACCTGCACCAAACTTGCGGTTTTCCACATTATACAGCATCCTCTGCGCAACTTATTCTACTTTCCAAATACATGCGGTACCACCCGGTACTTAAAGGAGTTGTTCACCTTTGAGTTCACTGTTAGTATGATGTAGAGAGTGATCTTTTGAGACAATTTGCAATTGGTTTTCATTTTTTATTTGTGGTTTTTGAGTTATTTAACTTTTTGTTCAGCAGCTATACCAGTTTGCAGTTTCAGCCATCTGGTTGCCAGGGTAGCAATACAAAAGTAGCAATAAAAAGTAGCACTAGCGATAAATGTGTAGCCTTACAGAGCATTTGTTTTTTTAGATGGGGTCAGTGCCCCCCCATTTGAAAGCTGGGTAGTCAAAAGAAAAAGGCAAATAAAAAGCTATAAAAAAAATAAATGATGAAGATCAATTGAAAAGTTGCTTAGAATTGCCCATTCTATAGCATAATAAAAGTTAACTTGAAGGTGAACCACCCATTTAAGACTGGCAGGTCAAGTGACTACATTCTTGTAGTTTTTCTCTACTCCATCCCCATAGCACACAACTACTTCTCATCTCCCTGTTGTGGCTTTCATCAATCCAGTCTGGCCTCTAAGACGTCTTCTTTGCCCAGGCTTCACTTACCTCTTGGATCATACCAATGAATTCAGAGAAGGCCCAGTTTAGCTGATTCAGAACACTGTTTAGAAAGCTTGATGCCAGTTCGGGGTCTCCTCGTAGAAGTTCTGCCATGTGGTTTTGCAAGAGAGTGGACGGACATGGCTCTACCATAGCAGAAAAAGAAAAACTTAGGAACTTGCATAAAATCATAACTAAACCCCTAATAATACAATAAGACATAGTTCTTACTCACTCTGCAAACTGGGCAGGTTGACATCCTCAGGTTTAGTTTTCAGCAAGTGTGGAAGTCGTGTGTATCTGTAACCAAAGCCACAGCCCTAAGGAGACAATTGAAAACAGATTTGTTTTTTCTTTTCCTCAAGACATTTGGTGAACATTGTGGCACTTTTAGCAAAGAGTGCAATTAAAGCTCATCAGAGTACAATTCCACTGCTCTCTATTCATTTCTATGTGATTTTTTGGGACCATATTTATTGAAGGTATGAAAGTTCACCCTTTGATAAATACCCATACTCTGGTGAGCTGTAGTTTCACACTTTGATAAATACAGTATGTCCCATTGTTTTATGTTTGTCTGCACAGCCAAGTGCAGAAACCTATAGCAACCAGGTGTCAGGTATTTTTTTATTCTGCTTGCAGTGCCCTAAGGAAAAAGAGAATTGGTGTCTTACATTTACTGCACTGGAGCAAACAATCAGTTTAGTAAATAAGCTCCATCATTCTTCCCAGAATGTAATAACTTCTGTAAAATTATTACAATTATTATTGTATTATTATTGAATTAACAATTTAACAACAACCATTATTGTGGATACAGGTGCCATTACATCATAAAACTAAATTCTGTGCTTCCTACTTATTGGCTAAAGCGAAAGTCCCTTTACTGTTGTGCACAAAGTAAGGTCCATTCACTATGCTCTGCAAAGACTAGAGTGGAAGAACTTGGTTGGCCTGTCCTGTCTTCAACCCGTAGGAACACCTGTTGGATGAAACTGGAACAGCAACTGTGTTTCCTTAACATCAGCATCATGCTCTTGTGGATGAATGGAAATAAATTCCACAAACAACATTTCAACATTTGGTGGAAATCCCTTCCATAAATGCAGAGGCTGTTATAGCAGCAAAGAAATGACCGAACTCATATTAAAGGGGTGGTTCACCTTTCAGTTAACTTTTAGTATGTTTTAAAATGACTAATTCTAAGAAGATTTTCAATTGGCCTTTTTTTTTCTTTTTTATAGTTATTGAATTAATTGCCTTCTTCTTCTTCTTCTTCTGATTCTTTCCAGCTTTTAAAGGGGACATTTCATATAATACTCATCTTCAGTTATTTTGTTGTTCTCTTCATACAATATGTAATGATGAAGAAAAATAAAACGGTTTTAAATCTATTTTACCTTCTAAAATGGTCATTTTATCAGAGATGCGCACTCGTCTGTGTTCAGACTGAAAGGTGGAAGGGGATGGGGGCTGTGGGCCAAGAGGAAATTGGTACTGCAGCCCTGGAGGGGATAGGGACTGGCAGCAGGCAGGAGACTGAGGTTTGAAGCGTAGGAAGGTGATTGGGATTGCAGGCCAGGAAGGGAATCGGGCTTGAGCTGGAAGGGGATTGCTGCTGGCAGCATAGAGGGGATGGGAGCTGTGGGTCGGAAGAGATCAGTACTGCGGGCGGGAGGGGATTGGTGACTGGTAGTGGGCAGGAGATTGCGGTCGGTAGCATGGAACGGGATCTGTGCTGCAACCTATGCAGACATTTGTATTGTGGGCAGGAAGGGCATCCAGGCTGTCAGCTGGAGCACATCAGACTTGCAACAAGAAGGGGATGGGGGCTGCGGGCCAGGAGGGCATCGGGCTGGCAGTCAGCAGGAGTTTGGGACTGGCAGGGAGGGACAGGATCGGTGTTGCGGGTTGAGAGGAGATTGGGACTGTGGGCCGGGAGGGGAATGGAATTGCAGACAGGTAAGGGATCCAGGCAGTGGGCCAGAAGCAGATCTCAGCTGGCAATGGGAAGAGATTGAGGCTGCGGACCAGGGAGGTTCACAACAGCTGCCGGCAGGGAGGGGATAGCAGCTGTGTGGCAGGAGCAGATCGAGGCTGGCAAGGAAGGGGATGAGGTCTGTGAGCCAGGATGGGATCGGGACTGTCGGAAGGGAGGGGGATCTGGGCTGACTACTATGAGGGGGTAGGAGATGCAGACTGGGAGGAGATCAGGACTGTGGGCTGGGGCTGGCAGACATAGTGGTGGAGTGCAGAGCCGGCGGCTCGTGAATAGCTACAGGGAGAATGCTTGGACCGGAATTATGCGAAAGGGGTGGGATGAACGCTGTTTTGTGACTTTTAAAGCTATATTTGACCCAAAAGGTACAAAAATAAAAACAGATACTTCTACTTTATGTTAATTAGGATCTTTTAGTCCACTATTAAATTTCATAGTATATGTCCCCTTTAAATGGGAGTCACTGACCCCATCTAAAAAACAAATACAAAGGCTACATGTATTGTTATTGCTACTTTTTATTACTCCTCTTTCTATTCAGGCCTCTCCTATTCATATACCAGTCTCTTATTCGTATCCTGGTTGCTAGGGTAATTTGACCATAGCAACAGAATGCTGAAAATGCAAACTGGAGAACTGCTGAACAAAAAGCTAAATAACTCAAAAAACACAAATAATAAAAAGAAGTTGAAATTAGATGTTGGACAGGCAGGTGTCTGGATACTTTAGGCCATATAGTGTATATTTGTCATGATTTCAAGATGTACTTATTTACTTTATATCATAATGACCTGCAGCGAACGGCAAGTTTCCTAATCCAAACTCCGGCCAATGTTTTGGTATGGAATTTCAACATTCACTTTCAAGATTTGCGCTATGCTGAATGCAACAGGTAAAAACCACACACAGAAATAAATTAAAATAATTAGTTCTAATTTATTGGCCAACATGCATGTGGAATGTTTTTGAGGTAAACCGGAAACCTCCTCTTTTACTACTACTATATTCTGAATGGGTGCATCGTATGTAGTACAGGTATAGGATCTATTCCTTAAAATCACGACTTTTTGTCACAAATCAAGGAAGTAAAAAATGTTTAAATCTTTTTCCCTTCCTGTATCTAATTTGCATATGCATAGGATTCGGGTTCTGTATTCGGCTGAATCTTCCACTAAGTATTTGGGGGTTCAGTCAAATCCAAAATAGCAGATTCAGTGCATTTATAGTTATTATTGCAAAGAAAAAGGAAATCATTCGGAAAAAAAAATATTATTTCCCCTAATAGGGGTCTAAGGGAGATCCTATGATTTGGAGCTTTCTGGATAAAGAGTTTCTGAATAAGGGATCCCATACCTGTATAATGAAGTACTAATCCTATGGCTTGTTATCCACTTACTGCTTGTGCAATAAAAATCCAATTACACCCAAATTTCCTTACCCTCCATAGCCTCACGAGGATCCAGTTGGTTTGAGCCCACGGCCTTTGTTCATATGGAGCCAGCAGATTCTTCATCATACTAATCTGCCTGCAGAAATAGGAAGCCAATTAGCACATATGTGCAGTTAGAGCCACAACAAGAGTCTACATTAATTATACTTTAAGAAGAGAGTGATCTCACTTACTGCTCTTCTGAGATCCTCTCCACCGCACGCAGAGAGTGGGGGTAACAGACATAGCTTGCAAGAGCCTGCATAAGCGAGTCCTTAATATCTGGCATAAAACAGGAGGTTTTAGAAGACTCCCTGAAACAATTTTCCCTATCACACACACAAATGTCAAACCCATGGACAAAGTGTAAAAAAAATGGACCAGAGGTTAGAGAAAACCACCGATCCGTTTACTCACCAGTTCCCACAATTCTTGAATCTGCAAAGTGCTTGGCCAGGATGGTGGCCAAACGTGTTAGCGTTTCTTCGTAGCCTACAACACAAAATTATATATTTTTTCCTGCAGCAGCCTTTAAAAATGAATTATACTTTATTACTATATTAGACTTTATTTTTACATTTTTAAATTGATCATTGAGAAAATCCTAAAACCCAGGCAAGTTAAGAATGCTAGTTAGAGAGGAGCATATGAAGCAAACAACATGGAAAAGGATAAGTTAAACGTACCTGGGAGCTCCTCCATACTGCTTACTGAGCTAAAGTAATTCTTGAGAGCATTATAGCTGTTCATTGCCACATTCAGGTAAAATTCCGGCATGAATGCAAAAAGGGATCCAGTACGGTCAGCATGTTCAATACTGCGTAGACACACCTGAAGAAGCCAGTATACGTCTTGCATTTTCTCCTGCAACAGGGAATAACGCTTATATTCAGTGTCCATAGTTAGTCAAGTCAGTACAGAAATGTTCTTTCCATATCCCTTAAAGGAAAACTATACCCCCCAAACAATGTACGGTAAGTCTCTATAAAAAGATATTGCATAAAACAACTCATATGTAAAACCCTGCTTCACGTAAATAAACCATTTTCATAATAATATACTTTTCTAGTAGTATGTGCCATTGGGTAATCATAAATAGAAAATTGCCATTTTAAAAAATAAGGGCCGCCCCCTGGGATCGTAGGATTCACTGAACTCACAAACATACCAACAAACCATACATGTTAGGTCACATGAGCCAATTAACAGACAGAGTTGTGTCTTTTGCTCCCACACTTCTTCCTGTTACAGTTGTAGTATTTCTGGTCAGGTGATCTCTGAGACAGGACAGAGACCATCACGAAATGGTGGCTCAAGGCAAGAGATGTAAAAGGGCAAGATTTACTTAAATATATATTCCAGTTTGGTAAGATTCTTTAATATGTCACTTAATATGATATAAACTATCTGCTGCTTAAGTGTTCATTTTGGGGTTATAGTTTTCCTTTAATTACTGAATTTGTTAAAAGTCAACACACAATACATACATAATTACTAATCCAGTCCTACAAAAGTTACTGAAAATGTATATGCTAGATTTAAAATGTGATATTTAAGCATTGAACACTCGCATTGTTAAAGTTACCATCTGCAAGAAATCCCATTCTGTCTCTGGGGAGCAGTATATTTTATTATGATATTGAGAACCAAAGGAACAGAGAATGGAACAGTAACTAACTAATCTGACTTCTAGCAAAAGCCAAAATTCACCGTGCATCAAGGAAATGTACAAAATGCCACCACATATCACAATATAATTCTGTAGATTTTAAAAGAAAGATATACTATCTCATCTACCTTAACCAACAACATATTTAGGTTGGGGGTAAAATCAACCAAATCACATAAATGAACAGACTATCAGCACAAAGATGAAAGGGCTAGTTTTGAACAGAGAAATATAGAAACTGCTGATGGCCCTGCTAAAATGTCAGAATTGCAAATTATTGCTGACATTAAAGTTATTTATGCCAATGAAATTTTTTTTGTACAAAGTTCAGAGGATTCTCTAACCATAGTATTGAACCCATAAATTATCACTCAGATTACACAGGGTTAAAGAAATACCAAGCTGAATCCCCAATTATCCCAACAGACTTTAAAGCTTGTAGACTTAAATATCTTTCCATGTCTCCACTCTCTCAATAAAAGTAAAGTATGGTCCCTGCTCCCTCTCATAGATATTAGAAGAATAAACCTATTGAACATAGTAATGTTCTCCAAATGTGCCTATTTATTTACCATATCTCTGTTTGTATTACTTTATTACTAAGTTAGTCACTGCTTGGCGGTGGGCTTCTTCCTCAGCAGCCAGTCCGTGACCTCCCACAACTCAGAACAGTAACCAAGGTGTGTCTTCTACAATATAAAACCCACTGAGAATGTAATAAACCGACGGAACATAATTAAACTTCCCTGTCTCTAAAGGTGGCCCTACACAGGGAGATCCGCTGGTTTGGCAATGTCGCCAAACAAGCGGATCTCTCCCTGAAATGCCCACATTGAGGTGTGCGATATCGGGCTGATCCGATCATTGGCCCTAGGGCCCAATGATCGGATCAGAGTGGAGGCGATACAGGCGGTCGGATTGCGGGACCACATCAACGAAAAGGCCACGATCCAACGGGATTTTTTACCCTGCCCGATCGGCATCTGCCCGACTTTCGGCCAGATATTGATCGGGGATGCCCGTCGGATGGCCCCACACACGGGCCAATAAGCTGCCGAGTCTGTCGGCAGCTTTTATCGGCTTGTATATGGGGGCCTTTAAGAAAAGTATAAATTCCCAAACAGAAAAGTGTATTACTCTAACTCCGCTGTGCTTAAAGTGATACTGACACTAAAAATGTTATTTTCAAAAATAATAATCTACATTAAAAGTTACATATAGGCCACGTTGATCATTTTTTGCTGATAGTTCTACCTTTGTAAGTATTACTTGAAGTTCCTAAACCTGACTGTTTTGCCATCTCAGTCTGGCTGTCCCATCTCAGCCTGTCAGAGTTTCTAATGCTAACCGACTACTGCTGCACAAATATGGCAGCTCCCTCAAAGAGGAACATGGGGGTAATAAAGGTAATGTAAAAGCATCAGGCAAATACTTTAATGGCAAAATTATGAATAGCATTCAAAGATAATGTTATGATGGATATAAAAAAAAGGTTATTTTCTGGTGTCAGTATCTCTTTAAAACTCGTTTTACAAACCCTCAAATATTCCCTAAACAAATACTGGAACAAACAACAGGGCTTCCAAGACCCCTCAACGTAATTAGAGTCAAAGACAAATGTCTGAATATCTGCATAGAATGTACCTTATCCCATATAGGATTCACAAAATGAACATATCAATTCCTGGTATATGACTCAAATGCAAAATTCTTACGCATGATTTGGCTTTGCCCTTAAATCACATTTTTTTTCAAGACAGATTAATATAGAAATATCAGTGACAGTTTGAATAGATATCAAGGCTGAACACACCAGTTTACTAGTCAATACCAAACAAAACTCATAGCTAGAATCAACTCGCTTTTTGGTGAAATGAGAGCAATGCACCAATTCCCCCTACCTTAAGACACCGGTGAGGTAAGCCAAATAACCTTACCTTGGAATAGATTGTGACATTGATCCAGGCCAGACGCCTGCTCAGGTGATTTAACTTCTCAGAGAATACACGCTGGCTCTTCACCAACTCATCCATGATATCTGCTCTCTGGGGTGGAAGAAAGGAAACAGCGGTAAACTGGATTTAAAAAATGAATGGCTTAATGGCTATAAATACATTAAACTTCAAAATAAAAACAAATTTCCCCAGAATAAACCATGTCAAATACTCTACTCTTTCCCCATATTCATTTCCCTTATTCTTAGATGTCACAATAAATACTTTGTATCTGTCAGTCTATGCACTCGATCTCTGCTTTTTGAAATTATGCTTACAAGCATTGTTGGACTTTTTTTAATTAGTAGGCAGAATTTATATTTAACACAAATTCCAATTACTGTGCAATGACGTTTATAGATATATACTGCCCTTTTAATAAATACCTACCCTCTTTGGACAGTGTTTAATCTTTTCCTCTGTATCCTTTAGAGCCAGAGCATACTCATTCACATCATCTGAAACTCCAACCATCTATAAAGACATACATAATGATGTAAATATCATTGTAGACACTCCAATGCAATCCTCTGTTTGTTACTGCAAGTCACATATTACCATTACCATAGCCACCTATTAACGGCATATAACTTATTAAGTGCCCTTGTATCTCTATTATGGGTAATGACAGTATAATGTAGGAAAGACAGATCATTCTGTGATGCAAGTGAGATACGTAATTATAAAAGATTACTAAGTAACTCAGTTTTGCCTACTACAGCTTGTTGCCCCTCATAGTGCAGACTTACTATGCTAGGTCTGGGGGCTGTATATCACAGTAAACAATAATCTATACATACCTTTCCAAGCTGCTGATGTACACTCAAGTTATACATCATAACTGCCCCATCTAGGATCTCCAGCAATGAATTTTCTGTGATTACAGCATCGGATTCCTCTGGTGGTCTACCAAGTAAAAGCCCATCATTTCCATGTTGGCCTTCAACTGCAAGGATATAAAATCAAGGTGACACTGAATCACACACACACAATCCTCCTCAAATGACCATCACAAGTAACCACAATGCTCTTTAGTAGCCACCACAAGGATAAGCAAAATAAAGCAAGAAAAATTGCTAGACTTCACATGAAGTGGTAAATCGATAACAAGTGATGAGAGAACAACAAACTGGGCCAGCTCTGCCATTACTAAAACAACATGTTTGCCTTTACTCACTGTCATCCTCTGTGCGTTGATCCACACTAAGACTGCGCACCTTGACTTTATCCAAAGCTCCCAAGGGACGGCGTGGGTTCATCAGGCTCACAGCAGCTGTGCTCAGGAAACGGTTTGCTCTCCCAAGGGTTGGGGAGCTGAGCCAGCTCGGTCTAGCAAGGGCTCCCCCAATGGCCAGAGCAGCACTGGACCTCTGAGTTAAAGAGTCAGAAAATAGGTAGATTAAGTAAACATAATTTAAAAAAACAACAACATGAAAAATTGCGGGCAAATGAGCATAAAAATGTTAAGGGGCAGATTTATTAAGGGTCGAATTGAAAATTAGAATTTTCGTGTTTTTTTATGGTCAAAACGGTCAAATTCGATTCAAGTTTTTTTCTAAAATTTCAAATTCAATTTTCCAGAATTATCATACTCTGACCCTTTAAGAACTCGAATTCGACTATTCGCTGCCTAAAACCTGCCGAACTGCTGTTTAAAGGAAAACTATACCCCCAAAATGAATACTTAAGCAACAGATAGTTTATATCAAAATCAAATTGAATGACATATTAAAGAATCTTACCAAACTGGAATATATATTTACATAAATATTGCCCTTTTACATCTCTTGCCTTGAACCACCATTTCGTGACTCTATCTGTGCTGCCTCAGAGATCACCTGACCAGAAATACTACAACTCTAACTGTAACAGGAAGAAGTGAGGAAGCAAAAGGCAGAACTCTGTCTGTTAATTGGCTCATGTGACCTAACATGTGGTTTGTATGTGTGCACAGTGAATCTTACGATCTCAGGGGGCGGCCCTTATTTTTTAAAATGGCAATTTTCTATTTATGATTACCCAATGGCACATACTACTTAAAAAGTATATTATTATGATAATGGTTCATTTACATGAAGCAGGGTTAACACATGAGCTGTTTTACTCAGTATCTTTTAATAGAGACCTACATTGTTTGGGGGGTATAGTTTTCCTTTAAGTCAATGGGTGAGGACCAGGGATTTGGAGTGGTTTGCAGCCTTCCTTTTCGGAGAATCAAGTTTTTTAATTTTGAATCTAATCGAATTTGATTTGAGTTTTCGCTTCGATTCTATTCAGTTTGAAAAATTGGATTTTATTTTATTATTTCAAGCGCATGGGAGTTTATGGGAATTTTTTTTAAAAAACAAAAAACAAAACACATGAATTCAAAATTCGACCCTTGATAAATGTGCCTCCCCATGATATGGTTTGTGAAACAGATTGAACCATACAATTACAGGTCAAACTTACCTGCGCAGTTGTATTGGCAGATTCATCTTCCTCTTCTAGATCATCCATTGTAGCGGCCTGCAACTCCGAGGGATCTATCACAATATTGGCCTTAGATGCTAGTTCATCTATCAACACACAGAAAAAGATTAGAGGAAACAACAAGCGCTCAAATAACGTGATTAGAATTGCATATATGGAGGACTGAAACAAGTTTACCTTTTAGTGTCTTCCTCAGGTGTGAGAGTAGCCCCCCAAGCCTTTGTAGGTCAAAATAGTCTACCTTCCCATTGTAGAAGAGCTGTGGGGGGACATAGCCTTCTACAAATTAAAAAAAAACATTATGCTGTTAAGTTGGCTGCAGAAAACATGGAACATTTAAAGATATACCTTGTTTTGTAGTTTACAAAAGTAATCATCAATGGAGTTTTATGGAGAGTGTTTAGGTTTGGAAAATTAGGATAAGTGCATAGAATATACCGTTATGTTCAGTTATGTGCAACACAAACAAAATAACATTGAAAAAAATGTTCTACAAGTTTATATTGCCCTTTTATATACGTGATCCTACAGTAACACTGCAGGTATGCTTAATGGAGAACTAAAGCTTAAATAAAGCAGTAGCTAGAAATGTTAAAAATTATGTTTTCGGCTTCTGTACCAGACCAAGGCAACCACAGGCATGTCACAGTAAAGATCTGTGCCTCCAAAGATGCCCCAGTAGCTCCCCATCTTCTTTTCTGCTGATTTGCTGCACATCCTCTGTGCTGCTGTCACTTACTGAGCTTAGGGACACACTCACAATATACAGTACACTTAGGGGCCGATTCACTATGGGTCCAATATCGAGCGTTAATTAACCCTCGATATTCGACTAGGAATTAAAATCCATCGACTTCGAATATCGAAGGATTTAGCGCAGATAGTTCAATCGAACGATCGAAGGATAATTCCTTCGATCAAACGATAAAATCCTTTGAATCGAACGATTCGAAGGATTTTAATCCAACGATCGAAGGAATATCCTTCGATCAAAAAAAGTTAGCCAAGCCTATGGGGACCTTCCCCATAGGCTAACATTGACTTCGGTAGCTTTTAGATGGCGAACTAGGGGGTCGAAGTTTTTTTTAAAGAGACAGTACTTTGACTATCGAATGGTCGAATAGTCGAATGATTTTTACTTCGAATAGTTTGTTTCGAAGTCGTAGTCGAAGGTCGAAGTAGCCCATTCGATGGTCGAAGTAGCCCAAAAAAAACTTCAAAACTCGAAGTTTTTTACCTTCGAATCCATCACTCGAAGTTAGTGAATCGGCCCCATAGAATATAAATGTCACAACATAAAGGCTGATTAGTAATGAATACAAATAATTACTACATGACAGCACAGAAACCAGTGCAACTAGCATCAGAATTTATTAATCAGCCTTGTAGCATCAGCTTATATTACAGACAAACCTCATTTTCTCATTAAGTTCAGTATGCAAAATATGGCATTTTTAGCCACATTCATTTTTAGGGTTTAGTTCTCATTTAAACCATTTCTTTGCCCTTTTGGCACACTAGGAGTCTTCTGTTTGTTGAAAGTACTGTAAATCTGCAGAGAAATATCCACCATTGTAAAGGCTCTTACTCACTTGCGTTCTGACCTGCGCTCCCCTGCGTTCCGTTTTTTGGCGTTCAGCCGCAGGGGAGCGCAGGAATAGACGCCAAACGCCAAAAAACCGAACGCAGGGGAGCGCAGGTCAGAACGCAAGTGAGTAAGAGCCCTTAATGTGGAGTCCTGCAAACAAGAAATCCTGGGATCAAATTTTACATTTCTTTTTGGCCAAATCAGAATCCAACAGTGCAAACCTTGGCCTTACAACTGTATGTTGTTGTGAGTAATACCCAAAGAATCAATAAAAAAATGTTTATTAGGGATGCCCCGAATCCCCTTTTTGGATTCGGTAGAACCCACGAATCATTTGCGAAAGATTCGGCCAAATACCGAACAAAATCCTAATTTGCATATGGGATGGGGAAAACATTTTTTACTTCCTTGTTTTGTGACAAAAAGTCACACAATATCCCTCCCCGTTCCGAATGTATATATGCAAATTAGGATTCGGTTTGGCCAGGCAGAAGGATTCGGCCGAATCCTGCTGAAAAAGGCAGAATCCTGGCCAAATCCCGAACCGAATCCTGGATTCGGTGCATCCCAATTTTTATAATATACATAACTGTATGCAGTGAAATTTCCCCTTTGTTTTACTTGTTCTAACAGTTGCAGATAGGAAACTTCAGACGGTCCCTAACTGCTCTGCAGGGAAACTATCATACTTTCAAACCCCTCCCCACCTTACTTCCCAGAACTCAAGCAGCTTTGTTTGTTCCCCCATAAAGCAGCCGGCGACCATTTAGAGATTTATATCTGCAGACAGTCTGCATATTCTGATTTTTAATCCATCTTGCTGTATCGGCTTCTATGGCAGATATTATTTGGCTTGCGCTGTTTTGATAATTTATGACGATGGCTTTGCTGTAAAGGGGCAGTTTCACCTTTAAGCAGACTTTTAGGATGTCATAAAATGGTCTATTCTTAGGAAATGTCCAAAATGAATGCAAATATCACCACCACCAGATCATGATAAACAGTTTGGTGACCTACCCCTTTACTTTATTTATTTAATTTTTTTAACCTTTGCAGGTAGGAGGCTTTAAATCGTAACCACACAATTTACACACTTAGCATTAACCCTTTCTTACCATCACTGGAGCAGGCTACTGGGTTCTTTATCTTGTACTCCTCACAACATGACCTCACAGCACAGATCAAGCGATGCAGAAAGCAGACCATGTACTCAGGAGGACAAAGTACTGTGGGGTTCTAAATTTTTTTAAAAAAAAGGCCATCAGACAATTCAATTATTCAGCTGTGTTGATCTTTCTTTCATGTAGTATGTCTCATGGACATGTCTGTCTATGTTATCAAAAGATTTAGCAGGTCTCACTCCAGCGGATGTGGACTCGCATTGGGATTGATTGAGTTTGAAAGCTACGTTTGCCCATTCTATGCATTGATCCCTAGTTTACTATCATGCAACAGTATAATACAAGCATTCTGTATTCACAGTGCAACCTAAAACAAGCAGGAGGAAGTAAAAAGGCATACCATCTAAGCCCCAACTGTGAGTCGCTATTAACAGTCCTGATGTACATGTTGCTCTTAAACAACATAAAGCAGGCTCAGCTACTTTTGCTTTTTAAAGGAAAACTATACCCCCAAAATGAATACTTAAGCAACAGATAGTTTATATCAAATTGAATGACATATTAAAGAATCTTACCAAACAGGAATATATATTTACATAAATATTGCCCTTTTACATCTCTTGCCTTGAACCACCATTTTGTGACTCTATCTGTGCTGCCTCAGAGATTACCTGACCAGAAATACTACAACACTTACTGTTACAAGAAGAAGTGAGAAAGCAAAAGGCAGAACTCTGTCTGTTAATTGGCTCATGTGACCTTACATGTGGTTTGTATGTGTGCACAGTGAATCTTACGATCTCAGGAGGCGGCCCTTATTTTTTAAAATGGCAATTTTCTATTTATGATTACCCAATGGCACATACTACTAAAAAAGTATATTATTATGATAATGGTTCATTTACATGAAGCAGGGTTTTACACATGCGCTGTTTTACTCAGTATCTTTTAATAGAGACCTACATTGTTTTGGGGGGTATAGTTTTCCTTTAAGGTATATTTAAATATACAACACTACTGCATTGGGAAGTCTTTGTCTAACCTGACAATTACAGTAAAGATATAAGGTTTGGTTGAGGGAAAAAAAACAGTTTTACATAAAACTGGAGTTGCACTTGTAAAAGTTAGGGAGCCAGGTTTATTATAGCAAACATTTATAAATGTTTATAGCAAAAGTTTAGGTGTTACCATGTAAAACGCTTACCTACTTTAAAAAATGCTCTCTGCCAGGAAAGGTTCCACCATCACATTATACATACCCTGAACAAATGCTTTCTTAAATGAGAAGGGAAGCAATAACCATTCAGAAGGTGCCAAGTTGTTAGGCACATATTAGGTCTACAAGTAATTAAACCTACCAGGAGTCCTGTGTCAATTTTAGGAAGGTGCATGCACCATTTTCTTGAAAACAGTACCAGAGGCTGGTGCATTTATTAAGATAATGGGTAAATTTTCCTGCTGATATCATATTATGCACACACTTGTGCTTGAAACATAAAAACCTTGGCGATATTATTATAAATTAAGAAATAAAAATAGTGGTGATCCCTTTTGTATTTCTACAAATACACATACCCCTCTGTTGCTAGCATTTTCTTGTAAGAACTTTCTGAACTTGTTCAGAAAAATGTACCGGGAAGCTTCACCCTGCCAGTAAGAAAGAAAGTGAGACAAATACCAAATTAATAATTTTAGAAATGGAAATTAAATGTGAAGATAAAATACAACGATTGAACAGTCACAGTCACAGTCTACAAACTCTTACTGCTCTTTATAGATGTGAATAGCAAGGATTCATGGAGAAATGTAGGCACGGTGTTATATATGCCTGGTTTTGGTAGTAAAAATTACAGAGCGATTTAGGTAACTATTTTTAGCAGAATTTCTCTAGCACATAAAATAACTGTCTGAATCATTTCACTCTACATGCAACAAACATCAGGGAGCAAGGGTGCAGACAGGTGGCTGAAGAGGACCACTTTGCATAGATAAGAAGGGTAAAGTTATTTGGCATATAATGAAAAACAGATAGAGGTCCAGTCATTTGTCCCTCTCTAGACACACAACATGAAAGCTTTTCTAAAGCTGGCCATTTATGGGAAGATCAACTTATTAGACATCATCTTCGCCAGTTTTCATGAACTCCCCTGTCCCCCCCACATACTGGTCCCATCATATACACCCTTTAGAAGAAAAGTACATGAACAGCTCAAGGCAGTCCACACATGGCAGGATATTCCAGTCTACTTAATACTTAAACAAGCCCCAGTCACATACTTTTTTCAGGAGGACATTGTTTTGGCCCCATGCACAGGCATATAAATTGCAGACTCACTCAGGAGTGGCCAGGTAATATTGGGTAGTAAATGGCCATTTTAGTTGCTCAGCAATGAGATATATTACATCAATACTTAGTTGAGCCTCCTTTTGCAAATGTAACAGCCTCTAAACGCCTCCTATAGCCTTT
Organism: Xenopus laevis; assembly: GCF_017654675.1. Lineage (NCBI taxonomy): Eukaryota > Metazoa > Chordata > Amphibia > Anura > Pipidae > Xenopus > Xenopus laevis. The sequence goes on along the minus strand of NC_054378.1, from coordinate 104,890,583 downwards.
GAATAGTGTCTGGATTCTGAATGGCGGTATTTTTGACCATTTGTGCATTAAAAAAATCTCTCCAGTTCAGTTAAATTTGATGGCTGCCGAGCATGGACAGCCTGCTTCAAATCATCCCATAGATTTTCCATGATATTTAAGTAGGTGGACTGTGATGGCCATTCCAGAATATTGTACATTTTTATCTGCATAAATGTCTTTGTAGATTTTGAAGTGTGTTTAGGGTTATTGTCTTGTTGTAATATCCAACCCCTGCGTAACTTCAACTTTGTGACTGATGCTTAAGCATTATCCAGAGGAATTTGTTGATATTGGGTTAAATTCATCCGACGCTCGAATTTAACAAGGGTCCCAGTCACTGAATTAGCCACACAGCCCCACAGCATGATGGAACCTCCACCAAATTTGACAGTATGTAGCAGGTGTTTTTCTTGGAATGTGGTGTTCTTCTTCCTCCATGCAAAGAGCTTTTTGACCAAATAACTTAATTTTTGTCTGATCAGTCCACAGCACTTTGTTCCAAAATGACTGTGGCTTGTCTAAATGAGCTTTTGCATACAACAAGCGACTGTTTGTGTTTAATGAGAAAGAAGCCCTTTCTGCACTCACGCCACACTCTGCCATACAGATGTTCTTTGTACAAATTGCGCTGAATTGTAGAACAATGTAGATACACCATCTGCAGCAAGATGTTCTTGCAGGTCTTTGGAGGTGATTTTTGGAGTGTATGTAACTATTCTCACAATCCTCCGCATATGCCGCTCCTGTATTTTTCTTGGCCTGCCCAACTGTGCCTATGGCCTTCCATTTTTTTACATAGCTTTTTGTAGCCTTCCCCTAAACTGAGTTGCTTTGAGAATCCCATGCTTTCACTCTTCAGAGGAGAGTCAAACAAAAGCAAAACTTGCAATTGGCCACCTTATATACCTTTTCTCATGGACACACCTGCTATGAAGTTCAAGGCTTAACAAGCTAATTCAACTAATTTGGTATTGCCAGTAATCAGTATTGAGCAGTTACATGCATTCAAATTAGCAAAATTGCAAGGGTACCCTCATTTTTGCACAGCAAGTTTTTCACATTTGATTAAATTTCATACAACTGAATATCACTTCACTAAATTTTTTTTGTTCAGAAAACACCCCAGTACTCAGATGTTCCTGGGAAATGAAAGACATACCACTGTTGTCTTTTTTGTTGAAAGTGGAATAAATTATTATGCAGGCTGAGAGGGGGTTCCCAAACTTTTTCCTATGACTGTAATTTAGAAGTGTATATAAAGAATTTACACATTTTGGTATTTTGATCTGAGGGGAAACACCTACTAGAAACAAGCTTTAGTGTGTGCTATAGAGCAAGGTTCCCTGGCTTCCTTACCCCTCCCTTGTCTTTGTTGTTCAGCAGCAGTCTCAAAATATGCACCTGCAGTTCTTCCACCACTAAATAAAGATGAAAGGAGAAGAATATTTAAACAAAACTAGTAAAATATCTTAAACTTTAATTTAGCTGGAAGTACTTTAATTCTGATCCTCGTGACAGTGTAAGGGTAATGCTGCAGGGATTTCACAGCAAGCAAATAATTATTAAAAAAGAAAAAATGATATTAGTCACTTAATATAATGTAAGGCACATAAGCCTGGATAAATCTTTTTAGGAACATTAATGTATCATTTCAAAGATCCATTAATTTGGTTGTGTCACACAATTAACTGCTTTGTGAGCACCTCCATAAGCAGCCTGTCCAGCAATAGTGATTGCCACAGGCTAGTTGACTAACCAGACCCGTCTTCTGCAGACAGAATAAGACCTTATAAGCCATAATTATTAGGGCTGATACAGCACTCACCTTCAATACGTTTTTTCAACCTCATGCAACCTCGTTCATATGCTCTCCTCCTAAGTCGTTCTTCTCCACTTTCTTCTGTTGGATCACGGATTTCTTTCCCCTACACGTGAAATTGTGAAATACTTAAGAAATCTGATTCTATCATTTAACATAAGAACATCTAGTCCATGTAGGAGGAAGCAAGTCTTCCCTTAGGGCCCTATAGTCATTTCTGATTTTACACTTTATTTCACTGAATAGAAGAGATGGTCAACTATGTAAAGCACTATAGCTGGCGTTGTACTACAAGTCCCTCAACTCTCTTACAGCATATAGTCATATATAGGGAATGCTGGTACTGTACAGCTTCAGGTTGAACATCTCTTATGCACATGAAAATTCCTGTACTTACTTCTGTGGCCAGTAAACTAATGGTAATTCAGATTAAAGGGAAGATTAAACTAGAGCTAGATTTAATCTGAAAACTGACATCTCAAAACACCAAAGTACTAAAGGTTTTGGAATGTATTTATATTAACTGGAACTCTTGATCACCTCTTTGTTAAATCGGTTGGGCCACCATGTGGTTGGGATAAGCTCTTGCAGCCCAGCCTCCTCCACTCTCAAGGGGCACTTAATAAAGAAGAACACAACAGAACGAAGGACATCAAATCTTGCAAATCAATGTTAAGGAAGAGAAAAAAAATACAAGTTGTTTTACATTAATTTAAGTTACATTGGCTATACCCATTCTATAGATAGATCAGATGCAATTTATTCACATACAAATTGCTTGTTGCTCTTGTTTGCATGGAAAAGTTCTGTTTTAAGGCTACAAATATCTATATTTTTTAAAAAAAAAAATCAATACATCAAAACAAAGAAATTTATAAAGGATAAAGCTTTGATGGTGCAGGTGTGCTAGGGGCATAATTGACAAAAACTTTGCATAGGATTTTATTTCTATGAAAAATGATGCAAAAAGATTGTTTGATGTGAATCCCATTGCTACCAACTCTGTAATTTTTATGCAGTTGAGAAGAGCACCCATTACACTCCAAAAGCTGGCTTCAACTCATAAGGCCAGCTACATAAAGGTCTTTTCTCATACATTTCTGGAAGATCTGTATATGTTATTTCTGCCTTCTGAGCCAGCACAAGTTAAACATGAGCAAGTCCTACATTAACATGTATGGTAAACTGCACACATCAGAACTAAGATTCTTCCCCTTTATCCATAAGCAGAGCCATCTGCAGACTATAATATCATCATTCAGTAGCCATCTCACATGCAAGGGCACAGGTATCATAGTATGTGGTAGACAGTAAACACCAGAGATCCATTTCTGTATAAAATACAGGTGCAACAAGCCTCACACACAAAAGAGAACCTCCCACTGAAAAAGGATACAGAACATTGCTTAGCAAATACTTGCGAGACTTTTCATGTCGAAGTATGGCGATGGTTAGACGCAAGTAGTGAATCTGCACAGATGAGACATCAAATAATCAGTATGTGATATACACGAAGAGAACACACAATATCAAACAACAGAGCAAAAGTCCTCACCTGCAATCCCAAATCAGGCACTATTGGAGAGAAGCGATAAGCTCGAAGAAGTGACATCATAAACTGTTTGAGGCACTCGTGAATTTCATAGTCCTGATGGGAGGAAAAGTGTTAGTGCTGACAACTTTTAGGCTCTTCCCTTTTCCATAGGGAATACCATTTACCTCCATAAGCAACCACATAAGATCTAGGAGGTGCTGGATGAGGGGATGTTCCTCCACTGATCCACCTTCTTCAAGGATACCCAAAAGGAAGTTCATTAGCACATCCTCCACAAGATACACTTTGCACTACAAACCAGATAAAGAAAAACAAAAAACAGACAGTCTGTTTGATACCATTACCAAATTGCCACTTTAAAAGACTTATCAACCTTCTGAATCTCAATTATGCAGTATTTAATATTGTCCCCATGCTGTGCCTGATCACTTAAGTAATATGATAAAATATTTGTTTCCCACTCTTATACTATTTTAAGGCAAACTATCCAAGACCCACTTGCTAAAGCCCTAGGGAAATGGAAAACGGACATACCAAACCTTACGGAGGAGGAAGCCCTGAAGCAGATACCAGACTTAACTATATCTGTCAGAGATAGATATATTCAAATTAAATTTCGAAACTGGGTATACCTCACTTCATACAGGATCTCCAAGATACTTGTGTAAAATGTGAAAGGGACATTGGTTCTTACATGCATGTATTTTGGCACTGCCCACTAATCAAATGCTTCTGGAGAGACATTGTGTATTGCATTTCTGATGTTTTAGAGTTACCAAGACTATTGTCACCTCTGATTTGCCTGCTTGGAATAGAGGAAGATATGGACATCAATAGCCACACCAGACTGTGCTACCTTCAACTTCTTTACTATGCTAAAAACGATACCGTACTGAAAACGACTATACCAGCCTTGCGCAACCGGATTAACAACTCTCTGCCCAACCAGAAACTGACATATCATGCCAGGGGTTGTCCGCAGAAATTCGATGCAGTCTGGGGTACTTTGGTATCTTTCCATAACACAAAAACAAATTCCACTGGATGTGTGCAAGAATAAGCTGACATGTTTACCGTTGAATCCTTCCTCCTCTCTCTGCTCCAAACCTTTCAATTCATGCTTTTCTTCTTTCCAACAACAAATGTTGTTTAAAATTTAAAGTGCAAAAAAAAAAAACTTGTAAAAAAAAAAAAAAAAAGAAAACTTAAGTTTGCTTCGGCTGTGCCCTCTGATACTATCCTCTATAAATACTCCGTTGCGACTACCATGTTCCTTCCCCTGATGTCACTAAGATGGTCCAAACGATTAGAGCATGTGCCAAAATTCTGCTCCTCCGAGCGCATCAGAAATTCATAAAGGGGAAGGAAACCTAGTCGGCGCACAAACCCTCCCCCCCCCGTGTGTTGCCCACCCTCCCTCCTCCCCCCTGGCCTACCCGTCCCGCTGGGCAAATGCCCTTAACTTGTTACTTACCCTTCTGCGCAGGTCCAGTCCAGGGAGTTCACAGACTACATCTTCTTCCACGCGATCTTCTTACTGCTTTGAACGGCGTTTTGGCGCATGCGCAGTAGGAGCATTTCGCCGGTACGCATCTACTGCGCATGCCCCAAAAGTCACAAAGTACTTTTGGCGCATGCGCAGTAGATCGTACCGGCGAAATGCTCCTACTGCGCATGCGCCGTTCAAAGCAGGAAGAAGATCGCGTGGAAGAAGATGTCGTCCATGAACTCCCTGGACTGGACCTGTGCAGAAGGGTAAGTAACAAGTTAGGGGCATTTGCCCAGCGGAACGGGTAGGCCAGGGGGGAGGAGGGAGGGTGGACAACACACGGAAGGGGGGGGGAGGGTTTTTGCGCCGACTAGGTTTCCTTCCCCTTTAACACAAGACGCACTCGCAATTATTATTTATGTGTAGCCTGGTCATTCTACGTTCTGAGCATGCCCAGCAGTTTTGGTCCTGGAGAAGATTTTGTCATGGGAATTTTTTTTACTCAAGTCAGCTACAATGTAGCAACTGAACTGAAAAAGGGCTTGACATAGAGGAGAATGATAGGAGAGATGGCAACGCTGGAGGTATGCCTTTCCATGGAGGTAAACTCTTTTCTAGCCTTTCCTTGTCCTTTAAGTACAAAACAATATAGCAAATATACATTAATACCCGAATATGCTGCATGTATCCCCTAGACACAGAAAAGGTCAAACAAGAAGCACTGCAATATGTTTTTATGTAAACAATATGGTATTGTACAACTGAAAGGTGGCATCGATTTAGCTGTGCTTGAAAAGCCATTTAGCTCCAAATAATGCTTGAGGTTATACATTATCTTAGAATTATATAAACACATAGGCATCAGTGCTGAACACTGTCTTGAGCGGCCTTTAGCACATATTGCCCTACTAGTCTACAGTCGACTACAGCCTAGTACTATAATAAAAAAAGAGCTTCATAGAGTAAAGAAAAAAATGAATGCAGATATACATATAATTCACATACTATGCCAACTAAGCAAGAGCAATGAAGTAGATACCCAGTTCTATGTATTATTTGCAGCTGCTGGACCAAGACTTGTAGTAACATGCAGTATGTGGACGCAGACTTTTGGATTTTTTTGGTACCCAAAATAATATTGAGATAATGAAGAACAGACTCGCCTTTACAATCAGGAGCAGTACAAATGTTAAAAAATAAACAGCAAGGCAGAATTACTCACCATGAGTGGAGCAAACTGGTTAAATATGTGAGCCAATGTAATCAGAACTGTAGGTTCCCCTTGTAGCTGCCACGTGCTCGGGTCCTTATCCACTAGCTTTCCTTCCTGAAGAGAAGAACATCTATTACAGTTCAATTCCTACTCAAAACAAGCAAAACGCCTACAACGTGTGTGGAAGTCATGTATTAAAAGAGAAATAAAGATTAACAAAGATGTAGGGTGGAAATGCTCCACGTTATGTTTTGTACTTCACTACCAGCCCAAGGCAACCACAGGAGCTCTGAAGATGCCCCTATCTTAACTCCCCATCTACTTTTCTGCACATTCCTAGCACGACAGTTACCTGAGCTTCAGGACTAACTCACAATATACTGTCTATATAGAACATAAAAGTAGCAATATAAGGCTGATTAGTAATTAATTCAACTTAATTACTTCAAGTTGCATAGCAGCTTAATAATTAGACCTGTAGCATCAACTTCCATGGCAGGCAATCCACATTTTCTGATTGAAAATGATGGTCGCTTAGCTCAGTGCTGTCCAACTTCTGTGGTAACGAGGGCCGAATTTTTTCTGGCCTAGGTGGTGGAGGGCCAATAATGGAAGTCAGTGTTGACCAATCCCCCTTTTAAACCACATCCACATTACCACAAGAACTTTTAAGATCATTTCCAAATTAATGGCGGTAGCACACCAAAAAACCTAATGGTTGATGCTCACTGAAGAGATATCCCTCATCACTCATATGTGAAATATTTAAGTCATGTTAAAACATACCCTTAAATCCATATGCCTCCTCCTCCCCTGTGGATAACACAACAACCCCCCCAACACATGATTAAACACCTTAGGTACCCCTAACAGCAATATTCAAATGCTAACAAACCCCTACCAGACTTACATCCCACAGGTAGAGTAGGGCAAGCAGAGAATGGCACACACATAGCACTGGGCAAGATGAGAAGAGTATGGCCAGGCCCGGATTTGTGGAAAGGCCACCAAGGCAGGGGCCTAGGTCGGCAGGATTTTAGGGGGGGGCGGCATGCTGCCCAACCACACCCACATTGGTTCATAAACTCTGGGGATGTGTGCCAATCCCTATTTCTCGAGTCCCTATTTCTCGAGTCCCGATGATGAAAATTTGCGCAAATAAAGGGGAGGGGACAGGGGCGATGAACGGCAGATGGCCTAGGGGCACCTGCTATGTTAATCAGGCCCTGAATATGGCACACACAAGCAGCACTGGGCAAACAGACTGTGGCACACACATGGAGCATAGGGCAAGCAGAACAGAGTAGGAGACAGGGAAACCTATCAGGACCTATAAGGAAACCTAACAGGTGTGAACAGTACAGGGTTTGAGGGGTGTGAACAATAGAGGTGACACAAGTGTGAACAATGCAGGGGGGATTACATGTGTGAATAATGCAGGGGGGATTACATGTGTCAACAATACAGGGGATTAGCGTCTGAATTTGAGTCTTAAACAAAGCAGGGGCCGGTTAATATCTGTACTGACACCTTTTAAATTTTACACATGGTAAGCAGACACAGCAGGCAGACTTTCATGTAGGGAGTCACACAAGGGGGGTCTACTTATCTTATTAACAGTTGCCCATAGCACAATGAACATGTGCAGCACCACTGACACACCTAACAAAATCCAGGATGGTGTACAATACTATTATAGAGATGCTTAAATTTTAGGCTGGTGCAGTAGCTGAAATAGACAACAGGCAGAATAGCTGAACAATGGTTTGCATTGCTGGCCTTGTAGCTCTGACTAGGGCACCATCTACACTGATTTGGTGACTTTATGGTTTCCGTGCGTACTCTGGTTTCTTTTACCACTACAAAAACACAGTCGTTTAATTGGCTCCTGGTGAAAATTAGTCCAATATTCATGTATGTAACTGTTTTAAGATAAGATACAGTTAGTAGGTTACCTGAACATCTATTCCAGTTCTAAGAATATTCTTGATATAACCCATCAGTCTGTGGGATTTCAGCAAGTCGGCAGTGGGGGGATCCTGCAGGGGGCGGTACCCTTCTACAGGATAAGTACACAAGGAAGTTAAGGATAACCTAAAAAGTGCTTAATGAGGAAAGAATCATTGCTAAAATAATCAACACCCTAATTCAAAAGAAAGTTGTTGTTTTTTTACAAATGCTATAGTTATTTTTTTAAATAGTTATTAAAATATGAATGGCTTGTGGGTGTATTTTCCTGCAGCTGGTAATGTCAAATCGCCTCCAATGAAATAACTGTTCATCCCTTGAAAAATATGCACATATACATAAGCAATAATTTGTATTAATAAAAATTGGTGGATTTTTAGACAGTAAAGTGTACGGTGTCCTGTATCAAATGGATTTGAATATTCAGAAGGCAAGTGCATAAAAAAAATCTATGTATGTAATATATGTACAACATGACACAACAAAGGATATCGAAGGGGACGAGATCCAAAGTTGAATGCAACAGATTCCTTAAATGACAGGCTGATTGCAGGAAAGTAGGCCATTCCAGATCCCCGAGAGATGTCGCTAAAAGCTGTTCCTAAGGATACTCCATTCCTGGAGGCGGAAAAAGAGATATTCATTCTGGAAGCAATAGGATAGGCAAGGCCAGATCTAGGCTAAAGTAAACAAGATGTTTGGCAACAGTCCAAAGACCTGACGGGGACATTAGACTGAAAAAGCAATTGCATTATTAGAAATTTATGTTTAATGTTAAATTATTGCTATATTTATTTTAACCTTAGGACACTTCAGTATTATGAATGCTTAGGTATAGAACTAGAGTTTACAGCAACATTCCTAACATTTAGTGGGTTGAAGCCCAAAACCTTCACATACTGCTGGGAACCCTGAATTCTCTAACCAGAGCTGAGGAAAATACTTACAGGCAGAAAGAAATGGTCCCTTCATCCAGGTCTATGAGACAGCTGACAATGTCCCCAGCAGCCCAAGACTGTGGAAAAAGAAAAAATGATTATAATGAGCAATTGCATCCTGCCACCATTTCTAACAAATAACTGCTTTAGACTTTCCTTCAATAGTGATACAACACATGGCTATGATCCTATGACTGATAAAATTAGTGGCAGTCTGTAAGACACAACACTTACCTTTCCATAATTTGTAGTAGTCACATTCCATTTGCGCACCCTGTTTCCGTCATAAGCAAAAGAGTCAGGAGTGTCCCCAACACCTTCCTGCGTAAATAAAATGTATCTAGTGAGCTTTAATACAGACACACGATTTAGACTGTGAATCACATAGAAATAGTAATGCCTATTTATAATAGGGAGGCACCGAATCCAGGATTCGGTTCGGCCAGGATTCAGCCTTTTTCAGCAGGATTCCCCCAGCAATCCTAACCTGTTAAACTTGTATTTCTCACTACTCACTGTAATTGAATTGTTCAAGGGACAATAGCACTAGATGGCAAGCTCTATGGTTGTGGCACATATTGTTAACTCAAAGATGTCTGCATGTGTCATAACTGCCTATAATCATATTTATAATTTTTAGCCAACCAGCATTATACTGTTTAGCTGCCCATGATTTCATTTTCCATACATTGTTCTATTCCATACCTCTTGGTTAAACCTGCAGCTTAGGGTACACCATCCAATCTGCATCAGACCCTGCGAGGAGATGAGGACCTCGTAATGCCACTTTCCTGATCAGAAAGAAAAGGCCAAGAAAGATAGATAGGAAGACGAGATAGTTGAAATGAAAGATATAATAAAATCAGTAAGGTGGGAGGCAATAAAATACAAATTGGGAAAAACAAATAAAGGAGACAGGAATTAAGAAAAGAAGATGAACAGGAAGAATAAAGTTAGACAGTATAAGCAGAAGTACAGTTTCAGGATTATATGTTTACAAGCTGTATCAGAAATAGGTACTCTTGTTATTCTTTACTCACCTTTATACACGCAGGTGGTCGCCCGTATGGAACTAAAATTACTGTGTCCTATTACCTGCAGGAAGAAGAATTAATCGTTACCAACATTAGTTATAAAACACACACTTAGTTCTTTAAAGCAGGGGTCCCCAACCGCCTTCTTCAACTGGGCCGCCGAGCCTAGGGGACAATTAACCAGGTGCGCCCGAATTGGACGCAGACCCCTCCCGACCCCCTCCCCCGGTCCAAAAAAGGTTGGGGACCCCTGCTGTACAAGATACAATAGCTGCTATTAACTTTTATACTTACCCCTAAAAGGTCATCATCCACCAGCAACAATCCTTCAAAACCACTGGTATGATCTAGTACCACTGTGGAAGGTCCCAAACGTCCCCTTGCAGCCTGATCTGAGACAGGATAGTGCAGTCTGAATCATCTGAATCATCCCCTACCAGCCGATGCAAAGCAAATAAAGCTGGCTGTGCATTTACCAGTAACATTCCATATGCTGTATCTAGTAGAATTAAATTTAAACCAACTGGACTGATGATTTTTAAACATTTTTCACAACTTCACAGAGTGGTAGGGCATGATCTGGCATTTAAAACCTTAAATATCTACATTAAGGGGCCGATTCATGAAGCTCGAGTGAAGGATTCGAATTAAAAAAACTTCGAATTTCGAAGTGTTTTTTGGGCTACTTCGACCATCGAATGGGCTACTTCGACCTTCGACTACTACTTCGAATCGAACGATTCGAACTAAAAATCGTTCGACTATTCGACCATTCGATAGTCGAAGTACTGTCTCTTTAAGAAAAACTTCAACCCCCTACTTCGGCAGCTAAAAGCTACCGAAGTCAATGTTAGCCTATGGGGAAGGTCCCCATAGGCTTGCCTGAGATTTTTTGATCGAAGGATATTCCTTCGATCGTTGGATTAAAATCCTTCGAATCGTTCGATTCAAAGGATTTAATCGTTCGATCAAAGGAATAATCCTTCGATCGCGGGATTTGCGCTAAATCGAACGATTTTAGTTCCTAGTCGAATATCGAGGGTTAATTAACCCTCGATATTCGACCCTTCATACATCTGCCCCTAAGTGGCAGATTTATCAAGGGTCGAATTGAAAATTTGAATTCTCACTTTTTTTATGGTCAAAACTCTCAAATTTGAATTGTGAATTATCCACACTCGATTCGAATTGAAATTAGAATTTCAAGATTTATCAAACGCTAGCCCTTTAAAAATTCGAATTAGACTATTCACCACCTAAAATTTGCCGAGTTCACGTATAAGTCAAAGGGACGCTACTAGCCTTCCTAACTCGAACAGGGTTAAGTCAAATTCGTGCGAGTTTTAGATATTTAATTTTTTTATTAAATCAGCCCCCCGATTGAATTTCGAGTATATTTGAATTTAATAGCGTTAAAAACTCACATGAATTTGAAATTCGAACTTTAATAAATGTGCCTCTAAAAGTTACCTATAGCTCATGTTGATAATTTTTCACTTTAAGTTCTGCTTTTGTAAGTAATTGTTACTTGAATTTCCTAAACCTGACTTTTGCTAACCTGACTGTCCCTTCTCAACTTGTCAGAGTTGCTAATACCTACAGACTACTGCTGCACAAGTATGGCAGGCCCCTGATAAAGAAATATTGGGGATTAGAAAAGTAATTTAAAAGCATAAGGCAAATACTTTTATGGCAAAATTATAAATAGCATTCAAAGACAATGTTATGATAGGTATAAAAAGAGGTTATTTTCTGGTGTCCGTATCTCTTTAAAGGAGAAGCAAACCCAAAAGTTAAAAAAAAAAAAAAACGTATCCCCCCCCCCACCATACACAGACCCCCCTCCCTGCCCCCCAGCCCAGTGTTACCCCAGGTCAATTCCCCTAACTTCTTACTTACCTCTTGGTGCAGGTTCAGGCATCGGAGTTCACGGGCGCCATATTCAGCCGCTTCGGTAATCTTCGGAATGAGACCGGCACTTCTGCAATTTTTGCCACATGCGCAGTTGTAGCGAAACAGAAAATAGCTCCAACTGCGCATGCACCTCTACGCCGCTTTCATTCTGAAGATTGCCGAAGAGAAGAAGATGGCGCCCGTGAACTCCGAAACCTGAATCTGCACTAAGAGGTAAGTAAAAAGTTAGGGGCATTTGCCCGGGGTAACACTTAGGCTGGGGGGAGGAGGGAGGGGGGTCTATGTAGGGTAGGGGTTTTTTAACTTTAGGGTTTTCTTCTCCTTTAAGGAAACTATAGTCACCAACATCTAAATCAGAAGATTCCATTGTTTGACTGAAAAACACACTCAGGTGAGCGGTAAAACGTTTTCAAGAGACATCAGAAAGCTCAGCTGCTTTAGACTCAATTCTACTAGATACTGCTATTCATGACCTGGATAAATAAAAATCTTCATAGATAGTTTCATATGATTTTAGGTACCGGTTATCCAGAATGCTTGGGGCCTTGGGTTTTCTAGATAACGGATCTTTCTGTGATTTGGTTCTTCATAACTTTAGTCTACTAGAAAATCATGTAAACATTAAATAAACCCAATAGGCTGGTTTTGTTCCAATAAGGATTAATCATATCTTGATTTGGGTCAAGTACAAGGTACTGTTTTATTATTACAAAGAAAAAGGAAATCACTTTTGGATTATTTGGATAAAATGGAGTCTATGGGAGACTGATTTTCCATAATTTGAAGCTTTCTGGATAACGGGTTTCCGGATAATGGATCCCATACCTGTACATGCATGGTGGCACAACGATCCTAACATATAATGTACTATGGATTATCAGTTGGAACAAGGCCTGGAAAAATCCCTTCTATATGGCTAATCCTGTGAATAAAAAGGGCCAATAAACCCAGTTCTCCTCACCAGTATCATCTTCTGTGGTCTCCCCAGCAGACACTTGTCTTTCCAAGTGTTCCTCTAGGTTTTGAAAAGTGAGAGGTTTTCTGCACATACAAAATAGAAAAGCTCATATTAAAAAAGCTTAAAAAAATATGGGGCCGATTTACAAACATTCGAATTTCGATTTTTTTTCATGAATCATTTTTTTTTCTTTAAAAATGTTTTTTTTTTAAATATCTCTAAAACTAAAAAAAAAAAAAATCAAGATTTATTAAGTGTAAAAACCACACAAAACTGGATTACAAAACTTTGACAAGTAAAAGCAATTGAGGTCCTATAGAAGTTATGTATCTTAATATGAAAGTCAATAAAAGCTAAACATATCCTATTGAACTTTTTTTTTTTTTTCTCAAGACAGCTTTTTTTTTTTTTTTTTTGCTAGTAATAGTCCAAAAAACTTTTTAGAAGTATTCATATCGTTTAGTGCACTTCTTCAGCGTGTTTTGTTGTTGTTTTCTATTCGGATCTGAGAGAAAACTAGATTAATCATGGTTTCAAAAATATCGAATACAGGTAAGGGACCTGTTATCCAGAATACTCAGGACATGGGGTTTTCCGGATAATGGATATTTTCGTAATTTGGATCTACCTAACCTAAGTCTACTAGAAAATCATGTAAACATTAAATAAACCCAATATGCTGGTTTTGCTTCCAATAAGGATTAATTATATCTTAGTTGGGATCAAGTACAAGCTACTGTATTATTATTACAGAGAAAAAGAAAATCATTTTTAAACATTTTAATTATTTGGATAAAATGGAGTCTATGGGAGATGGCCTTTCAGTAATTCAGAATTTTCTGGATAATGGGTTTCAGGATAATGGATCCCATACCTGTACCACTAAAATTCAACCTTCGATAAATGAGCCTCCAAAGAGTAAAAACTAGGTGGTTTACTGCATATAGTTGCTAAGGTCGGTCACCCTAGCCACCCTGCAGAGGGCAACAACTAGGACTTGCACAGGAAACAAAGACGTAGCCACTAAACAAAAACTAATCTAGCTTTGCAATTATTTTGTTTTTGCATTGTTGCAAAGGCAAATTTTTGCAGCCAGAAATGAGCGAAAATGGTAAACTAGATAGCTGTAGAACATTAAAAATTAAACCACATCAAAATAACTAAATGGAGGCCAATTTGCAGGTTGTCTATAACACAAAAGCTTCACCATTATACTGGTACATTACACTTTGACAACTGATATGTTCATGGAAAGCCTCTTTTACCCTGAGTTAGTGTTGAAGTTAATAGAGGATACAAGAATCACTTGACATTCCAAAGGAAAACCATTTGTTATAATAAAATCTAACATTTTTCTTCTTCACAAATCCCCAGTCATGAACATAAGAATCATCCCTACCTGAAAATAAATATGGTAAACCAATATATTCTAAAAAGAATATTCCTCGCTGTTCATGAAAATATGAGACAAATCAGAGTTCTGGACAGCAAAATGCCTACAAGTGGCTCAGAAGTGTGGAAAATTTCTCCTAATGCCATCATCAAGGAAGTCACATACAAAGTATATAGTTACACAGGTATGGGAAAGCTCTGAATTATGGGAAAGCCTAAGACTAACCCCCCTTAGACTACATTTATTCAAATAAATCAAATTTTTTTAAATTATTTCTAATTAGGGATGCACCGAATCCAGGATTCGGTTCGGGATTCGGCCAAGATTGCGTGACGTTTTGTCAGAAAACAAGGAAGCAAAAAATGTTTTCCCCTTCCCATCCCTAATTTGCATATGGGTTCGGATTCGGTTCGGTATTCGGCCGAATCTTTCATAAAGGATTTGGGGGTTCGGCCGAATCCAAAAAAGTGGATCAGGTGCATCCCTATTTCTAATTCTCTGTAATAATAAAACCATATCTTGTACTTAAACCCAAATAAGTTATAATTATTCCTTTTAAACAGGCAAAACAATCCAAATGGGGTTTATTTACAGATTTTGTTTTAGTAAACCTAATGCACGGTGTTTGATCCAAACTACGGAAAGACCCTTGTCTGGAAAAAAAATCAGGTCCCAAGCATCTTGGATGACATGCATGGGGAACCTGCCCACCTGTGAAAGACTACTGGAATGCTGTTAAGATACATAACCTGCTAAATACTATACAAGTCAATAACTGCAGACCCAGAAATAGCGATTGCTGTAGAGATTTCTTCTGACAGAACCAGCGATTGTTACCTGATCTTCTAGCAGCCACAAGATGGGTGATTTTTATTGGCTGACAGTATTTCTTTCCTTGAATGTTTTACAGGTCACCATGGTTAGAAGATCCCTTAAAGTGGACCTGTCACCTACACATAAAAAACTGCATAATGAAAGTCCTTTCCAAATTAAATATGGAACCCCAAAAAATGTTTTCATTAAAACATCCATACCTGTTATAAAGGTGTTTAAATATCTAAACTGTCAATCAAATATTACCTACCCGCCTCTATGCCCGTGGCATAGAGGAGGGGCAGTCAATTACTTTCACTTTCCATTCAGCACTTCCTAGATGTCACTGCTCTCCTCGCATCCCCCCTTCCCTCCTCAGGCTCTATAATTGTGTACGGCACTGCACATGGACATTAGGCCCCTCATTCTGGTTCATACACAAGATTTTGGGGTGATACACAATTTCCCTTAATAACCGTGTCCACAAAATGGCAGCTGCCTGCTTGCTGTGATTGTATAATTCCAAGACAGAAGGAAACAAAATTTAAATAATAAATACAGTGTAAGTAAAGTTTATTTTGCTCAACTAACATGATAGAAAAGAATTTGAAATTATTTCTTAGGGTGGCAGGTCCCCTTTAAGATAACCACAATGCAATTTGAGCCTCTCAGGTTGCTTACAAAAAAATTGGCTCATGTGACCTAATATGTATTGGTTTGTTTGGTATGTTTGTGTGCACCATGAATCATACTAACTCAGGGGGCAGCTCTTGTTTTTTAAAATGGCGATTTTCTATTTTTGATTATCCAATGGCACATACAACTAAAAAAGTATATTATTATGAAAATAGTTTATTTACATGAAGCAGGGTTTTACATACAAGCTGTTTTATGCAATATATTGCCTTGTTCGGGGGTATAGTTTTAATACCTGCTAATTTGCTAAACATCTATTATAAATGACCTTAATTCTTAACAACAATTCAGCAAACGGAGGCAGAATACATTTCTTATAATGGGAAGGTCATATCCCTTCAAAGCCTTGACATAGAAGCATTTGAACTGGCGTTTTGTTCTTGGTGCCAAGAGTCATTCATACTCTACCAGTGCATGGATGGTGAGATCAGTCTGTACTGTAACTGAAGAAGGGGATTAAAGTATTGAGGGGTTATTATTAGAAGAGCTGAAGGACATCCTGGATGGGCAACTGTACTCACACATACAGTATTCACTCGATTATACTGCACTCAATAGCAGGTCCCTTCCATCTGTTACCTGCCTGTCTCTACACGTGGATAAACAATTGCAGCAGCACTCCGATATGTGAAAAAAACTTTTTTATTCGTGCAACAACGGCAACGTTTCGGACTATTCCAGTCCTTTATCAAGCCAAACAAAATGTGTAACAAACGTGCTTTTTAAAGGTGATTGTCAGGTGCTTAGTGGGAGGATTTAGCAATTAATCACCACCCCCCAATTAAGAGACTCAATTCCCAGCAGTCTCTGTAAAGTGTCCATGAAAATTTGTGCAAAATTAACTCTCAATCAGCTTAATACATTGGTAATAGAATAATCCATTGTGTTAGTAATCATTCAGAATTATATAAGAATTAAAAATTGTGATAAAAATCCAATATATTATATATCTCGACCGTGAACATTTTAAAAAATCTAAAAGATTTTAAAAAAATTTTTGTGAAACACAATGTGATACTGTAGCATACAGTGAGTTGTGTGAGTGTGGCACTTTACCTCTGACTTTGTACTGCCTGTCTCTACAAGCACTTTTACCAATGCAAACTATATCACTGTTTCTCTGATCACAGTTTCACAGAAGGAGAGAGATGATGGTCTTACAGAGTCAATTCAGTTTGATCACAGTATTTTCATAGAATAAATACCTGCTTATTTATCAATAAATGCTTATTTGCTGCTTATTTATCAATTAATGCATAGCTCAGTTAAAGGGGAAACATTGCGAAAATAAATATTTAATATAAGCTTCCTCCTCCTGAAATAAGAAACTTTCTAAATACAATCAATTAAAAATTCTGCATTGTTTCTGAAATAATTAAGTTTATCTTCAATATTCCTCTCTCAGCATCTGTTTCTCATTTTTCTGTCTTCATGCAGCAGTTGGGTGTCAGTCATTGACAGTTAGATCCAATATATCTTATGGGGGGCTCCTTTTGCCTAGAAGATGTATTAGAGATCACTATTAAAATCACCAGAAATCCTGCCTCTCTACATGCAGAATTTGTTAGATTTTGTTTGTACTGGAATCAGTTATTTGAGTGAGCTCTCATACATCTGCTAGGAAAGGGAGACCCCCCTATAATATATTTTGGATATAATGATGGCTGAAATTAATTATATATATTTATATATAATGAAGAGAAACAGATGCTGAGAGAGGGAAAGTGAAGATGAACTTGATTATTTCAGAAACAATGTAGAATTTTTATTGACTGTATTTATAAAGTTTCTTACTTCAGTATGCGGAAGCTTATATTAATAGTTCCCCTTTAAGTGTACACTTTCAAAGCTGGTGTAAAGTATTATTTTAGTGTAATTTAGGTACCGTGCATGTTTGAACTTTGCACCCTGCTCTACATGTTAAATGAATTGTTGCAGGACTCTGTGCTCCATATATTTTTAGATATTTAATAATAGGCTTTTTTTTCCAACTGTGTTACTATGGCGGCAGAGAAAATGTCACATTTGACATTAGCCTTACTTCTAGTTCTCCGCAAAAGAACAGAGTTATAAAACTCAGTTTCTTGACTGATCTGTGAATTTTAGGGAACAGCTAAAATGTTTTACTGAGACTGTCTCCAAGGCATAATGTTTTTAAAGGACCGTGGCAGTCTTAGTATGTAAATATATGAAGAACAGTCACTCTGCAGTTCTGTATGGCTGCCTCCACCAGCTACAAATGTATATAAATGGTATAACACTGAAGCAATTCCACAGTTATTACAGGAGCAGACAAGTATTTCATAATTGTATAATGTAGTTTTATGCAAAGCGGTTTCACTTTTTGGTGTCACCAACCTTTTTATATCGGAATTCTAAGGTCAATATAGTAGCATTACTCTACAACTTCTATTCAAGCAATGCTACTATACCAACAGCTCAGTTTGTGCATATATTTCATTACAAGCCTTGTTGCTGAGTGGGGAATAAATGCCAAATCTATTTTAAAACTATCGCATTCTCAGATTGGAATGAAACAGAAGTTGAGCTTTAAGATAGTATTTCTGTTTGCTAGACTTAAAAGGGAAACTATCAGGATGAATATGTAATTATAAGCTTCCTCATACTGACATAAGAAACTTAAATACAATCAATTAAAAATTCGGCATTGTTTCTGAAATAATGAAGTTTATATTCACTATTCCTCTCTCAGCATCTGTTTCTCTTCATTCTCTCTTCATGCAGCAGTTGGGTGCCAGATGAATGAGCCAATATATCTTATAGGGGGGCTCCCTTTCCTAGCAGATGTATTAGAGCTCACTCAAATAACTGATTCCAGTATAAACACAATAACTGCCTTTTGCACAAATTCTGCACGTAGAGAGACAGGATTTCTGGTGATTTTAATAGAGTGAGCTCTAATACATCTTCTAGGCAAAAAAGAGCCCCCCTATAAGATATATTGGATCATTCATCTGACACCCAACTCCTGAATGAAGACAGAATGAGAAACAGATGCTGAGAGAGGAATAGTGAAGATAAACTTATTTCAGAAATAGTACAGAATTTTTAATTGACTGTATTTAGAAAGTTTCTTATTTCAGTATGCTGCAGCTTATATTAAATTTACAATTTTCCCGATAGTTCCCTTTTAAATGCTTGGGCATTGTGGGGCTTGTTTACTTTGAGTGTCAAATTGATATATGGATACAATAGCAATCAACCAGATTATAACTTTCATTTTCTAACAAAGTGGAGCAAAATTAATTGCTGACTGATTGCTATAAGTTACTGCTCTGGTTCAATTCCCGAAACTTTGGAAATAAGACATTTTTCACAGACATATGTTGACTGTGTATCAATCAGTACCACAATTATTATTATTAGTATTTATATAGCCGCAACATATTGCGTAGCACTGTGGCTCACTATACCTTTGGGGCCAGTATTCCTCTATAAGTACACTCCAGCTAAGAGTGGAATTCCATGAAAAGAGTACAAAGAGTAGATGCAAACATGCAATGCCAATAGCACAATATGCAATGCCTAGGCAAAGTGCTAGATATGATTAGAATCAAGTTATCCTGTACCTGTATGCAGCACCATGTGACGTCCCTTCTGTGGCAGGAAATACCCGTTGTAGATATAGATTTAGTAGTTTCTCATTCACAATACCTTACAAAACATTAACATAAGCTGTGAGCCATCTTTAAATTGCAACAAACTGATGTTATCAACAGAATAAAAACGTGGGCAATTTTATTAAAAAAACTGCAGTTTTAATGCATGTCACTTATTCTTTTTTTTTTGATAGCTATATTTACTTTTATACATAAAAATGTTGCCCCATTTTGTACAATTACTGAAATGTAATATACTAAACTGCATAAAGAGTTCTTTATGATACTATGCTTTATTAAGTGCAATTATGCATGTGCCTCACAAGACAAACAGCAGGAACAGTCACCCTATCTGAGAGTGTTACTATTTACTACATTGTTATATGCTGGTCTTCAATAACTTAGAGTGGAAGAGATTAGAGTTTTAATTAGGGCATACATTTAAAAAACAATCCACTGAACATCTAAAATACAGGTATAGGATCCCAGTACAGCATCCTAAATGCTCCAGGGGCCTCTTTAAGTCTTGTTTTGGAACGTATGTCATCTGTAGGTTTGATGTGTACACCCTTAATATTGATTATGTTGGTTGGGCCTGACTAATTCCTTCCAGTCATGTGAGTTTACCCTAGGCTCTCCAGTAAAACTTAAAATCATCTGTACAACCACTGTTCTTTTTTATCGCACTCTTGCACCCTGATGATACGCATTCACAATTGTCTTTCATCTCACTGAAGCAATTAGTGTTTAAGATGAGCCAAATTTACTTACTAACTACTGCTTACAGCTAAAATGCTATGACTGGAGGAGGCGGAAAAAAATATATATTCACTACTGATGGGCAAATCTGACCAGTTTCACTTCTCCAAAAATGTGCAAAACTACGAACACTCGACAAAATGCATTCAAGTGTATGGGTGTCAAATTTTTTTGTTGCATGAAAAATTTATTTCACCTATGGGAGTCTACGTGTGTCTTTGCAATGAAACTCAGTGGAAAAATTTCGATCATCACTAATATTCACTTCTGTGAAAGAAAACAGTTTATATTGCTTTTGTTTCCAACTTATTGTTTTTAGGAGTAAGTAATTGTCCTCCCAAGATGCGCGTCTCCTTTCAAAAGTGAGGCAATTGTGATATATATTTGTGTATTCTTGTTAGCTTACCTGTGACCTTTCTTTTTTCAGATTCAGACGTCAAACTGTAGTTTCTCCTTGTCAGTGACGTGCCAGATCCCCTGGATGCCATGATCCCTTCTTGCTGTAGAAAAAAAGCAAGAAAAACATGCATCCAAGTGTATATCCCCATCTAAACTACTTTGAATATGGTCTTAAAGTCCTTTATATTTTAAATGCAATTATTTTTCTTACACTCAGAGCACTTACTACTCAAAACATACTACCAAAAAAAGTGAAACCACACTTAGCAGTGACATATTTTATAGAGGTGCCATGTTTTAAATAGATTCAATGATGTCTGGCTACATTTTCAAAGAATCATATAGATACTTAATCCTGACACATAGAGGGGTACCACAGGAAATATTGACAAAATCTTTAGCACTGCTGCCTTGAAGCATTTGGGTCCAATTTAATTAATTAAATTAATGAATTATTTAATCCTTAATAGAGGCAAAACAACCCTTTTGTATTTATTTGTTTTCATTATTTTTAGTAGACAAAGTGGTGGTTCACCTTTAAGTTAACTTTTAGTATTTTATAGAATGGCTAATGTTAAGCAACTTTTCAATTGGACTTAATTCTCTCTTTTTTATAGTTTTTGAATTATTTGCCTTCTTCTTCGGCGCTGACCCCCATCTAAAAACAAATGCTTTGAAAGGCTACATATTCATTGTTATTGCTTCTTTTTATTACTGATCTTTCCATTCAGGTCCTCTCCTATTCATATACCAGTCTCTCTTCAAAATAGTGTGTGGTTGCTAGGGTAATTTGGACCCCAGCAACCAGATTGCGGATACTGCAAACCGAAGAGCTGCTGAATAAAAAATGTAAATAATTCAGAGATCACAAATAGTAAAAAAAATAAAAAAACAATTGCAATTGGTCTCAGAATATCACTCTCTACACCATCCCAAAAGTTAGTTTAAAGGCGAACAACCCCATTAAGGTATAATGATCCAAAACCAAAGATCCTTTATCCGAAAAACTCCAGGTCCCGAGTATTTCTGGATAACAGGTCCTATACCTATATTTAAGAGCATCAATCGCAGTTCTAAAGGTGCTAGAGGGGGGCGGGCCCTGGCGCAGGACGCGCAGCCGGGCCGTCCCGTGTGCTTTTTTTCGGCCGGGGGGCCCTGAGGGGGTGCGGGCCCTGGGCTAATTGCACACCCTGCTCCCCCGGTAGTTACGCCACTGTTGGTGGAAGTTTCAGTGGGGAGAAGTCTGTTGTTCAAAACAAAATCAACCTAATTTGTGCTTGTAAACATACCCTGCTTGCAAACCAATAGGTAGTCTCAGTTGGGGTAGCTTAGGGTTGCCACCTGTTCGGTTTTGATCCGAACAGTTCGGTTTTGATCCGAACAGTTCGGTTTTGATCCGAACAGTTCGGTTTTGATCCGAACAGTTCGGTTTTGATCCGAACAGTTCGGTTTTGATCCGAACAGTTCGGTTTTGATCCGAACAGTTCGGTTTTGATCCGAACAGTTCGGTTTTGATATTTAATCCAAACAGTTCAGTTTTGGTCCGAACAGTTCAGATTTCCTAAGACCTGTTCGGGTCTCAACTTTCTGTTCGGTTTTCAGCCTTGTGAAGACTGAACAATAATCTGGCCAATAAATGAAAGGTATTTAAATACTATGTTACTCACTTCAACATGGCTTAGTTATTATCAAGTGCAGTTAATTTCTTCTTATTATAGAAACAACAAAGCAAATCAATCAAAAATAATAAACGTTTTTTTTCTGAATTGACCTTGCTGTATTTCAGAGCTTTCTGGTTAGCAAAGTTCTGTATAATATAATTATAGAGTAGTAGGTTAATAGAATAATTATCTAATCAATGTAATTTAAAGCTTGGGTTTACTCATCTGGCAGAATATAGATGGCGATAGCGTTGCCACCTGTGTGCTTTTGAACTGGATATCTCAGTTTTTCAGTTCAAAATTTCCTGTCCAGTTTAAAGTATTGAGAAAACTAAACAGAAATCCAGCCAGTTGCATCCAAGTGATGCAATAACCCCAACATGGTGTCATGACTCCATCAACATCTTTGTGCCTGCCTCTGATGTCATCATGACCACCCCAACATCACTACCCCACCCCCAATACTACCTGCCCCACCCCCTTTGTTCAGGTTTAGTCACCAGCAAAGGTGGCAACCCTAGGGTAGATGGAGCTTTAGCATCGGGTATTAAGAGTTACCACTTTCTGGTTAAAGGGATACATGTTTTTTTCCAAAACACATCAGTTAATAGTTCTGCTCCAGCAGAATTCTGCATTGAAATCCATTTCTCAAAAGAGCAAACAGATATTTTTTTATATTCAATTTTGAAATCTGACATGGGGCTAGACATTTTGTCAGTTTCCCAGCTGCCCCAGTCATGTGACTTGTGTCTCCACTTTAGGATGGAACTACTTTCTGGCAGGCTGCTGTTATTTCTCCTACTTAATGTAACTGAATCAGTCTCAGTGGGGCTTTTACTATTGAGTGTTGTTCTTAGATCTACCAGGCAGCTATCTTGTTAGGGAACTGCTATCTGGTTACCTTCCTATTGTTCGGTTGTTAGGCTGCTTGGGGGGGAAAGGTGGGGTGATATCACTTCAACTTGCAGTACAGCAGTAAAGAGTGACTGAAGTTTATCACAGCACAAGTCACAATACTGGGGGCAGCTGGGAAACTGACAATATGTCTAGCCCCATGTCAGATTTCAAAATTCAATATAACAAAATCTGTTTGCTCTTTTGTTCAATCAAACAGAATATAAAAATAAATCAAATCTCTCTGTCTGTTAGCTTCTCCTACATCAGAAAAAGATCCCTAGTTTTTTTTTTTTTTTTGCTTACAATTCAGAATAAGCATCCCTTTCCTCCTCACTAACCAGTGGCACTTAGAAAATTGTAAAGAAAGGCAGGGGGTTATGGGAAGAAGGTCTGCACAAATACACTAAAGCTATTTACAAGCTCTCAGTACAGTGTTACATCTGAGCATGCGTCAGTCAGTCAGTCAGTCTCTCCGCTTATAAATGATCTTGTGGCAGATCAGGCGAGCGTGACAATAATGGAAGCGGACTGTCTAGGAGGCACCGGTGCATCTCTAACCCGTCTCACTCTGCAGCTTTACCTCACACACCAGCTCCTCCCTCCCAGCGAAGCTCTCCTTCTTCCTCCTCCCGGTCTATTTTGCCTTCCTGCTCGCAGTAAACATTTCACTTCAACAAACTTTATTTAGAATCAACACGCGTCCAGCTGTCACGGTTTTTTTTTACAATAAACTTTATTGGCAACAAAAGGTTTTACTGTATAAAACATACAAGCGCTGTTTTAAAGACATACTAAGCCAATTTTCTCCTGGGCAGTAACCCATAGCAACTAACCAGTTTTTTTTTAGCCAGCTGTAGGTTGAACACTGAAAGCAATCATCTGATTGGTCACCATGGGTTACTGCTAGGTAGGGTTGCTAAAAAAATACCAGCCTTCCTATATTCTTGCAGTTTTTTCCTATTAATAACTAGGGTGGCCTGGCCGGTAAAAATGATGATTGATCCCAATGTTATTAATAGGGAAAAAATATAAATATATAGGCCAGTATTTTTTTCCAGAAAAGGTGGCAACCGTATTAATAACATTGGCATCAAGCATCATTTTTACCGGCCGGATAGCAACCCTACTGCTGGGGTTGCCACCTGGCCAGTATTTTACCGGCCTGGCCGGTAA
Source organism: Xenopus laevis (assembly GCF_017654675.1). Classification (NCBI taxonomy): domain Eukaryota; kingdom Metazoa; phylum Chordata; class Amphibia; order Anura; family Pipidae; genus Xenopus; species Xenopus laevis. Next base: position 104,866,263 of record NC_054378.1, on the reverse strand, counting down.
AAATGATGGTCGATCCCAATGTTATTAATAGGGAAAGAAGAGAAATATATATGAAGGCCGGTATTTTTTTCCAGAAAAGTTGGCAACCCTACTTACTGCTAGGGTTGCCACCTTTTCTGGAAAAAAATACCGGCCTTCCTATATATTTATCTTTTTTCCCTATTAATAACATTGGGATCGACCATCATTTTTACTGGCCAGGTGGCAACCCTAGTTACTGCCCAGTAGGGTTGCCACCTGGCCATAGGGCATACCTCCCAACATTTTGGAAATAAAAAGAGGGACAAAAATTTGCCATGTGTTTGGCCATGCCCATTTTGTGACCACACCCCCTAATTACCATGTTCATTTTACAAGATTTGGCAGGTTATGAAAGTTTGAACATATTTCTGTTTTTTTTCCATATATTACAGTTTTGCTAATGAAGGTGAATTGCCCTTTAGGCTGTGAGTCTAACTTTTCCCAAGGGACCTCCATAATAGTGATGTGGATGTGTGGGTCAGGTTTTAACCGACACTCACCCGACCCTAACCCGCTCTCCATCAGCATCCGACTTACGGGTTCCTTTTATAGACCCGCGCTGCCCCACCGATGATGTCATAAAAGGGGCAGGGCGAGCAGGCACGCGGCTATTTGAAGGTGGCCTGCCCGCCACTCGCAAAGAGGAGTGCGAGGTCGGCCTGAACCGCCCCACCCGTGGGTATCGGCCCGCACATCACTACTCTTTACCTAAATTGTTACAATTACTTATTTGCTTATCTCAAAATTGTTACAAAGTATCTTATTTGCACAGTTGTTCTGGGCTCTCTGCCAAAAGCCAATTAAGTTAGAAACTTTGTTTCTTTTTCTGGCTGTTAAGTGCAGAGAGAATCGGGACTTTCCAGTACAAACATTGGACTGCAAGTTGAGCTGTCAAAAGCGGTACTGTCCCACTGAAAACAGAACAGTTGGGAGGGGTTGCCACCTTTCATAGAATTTTCACCGGCCGGTGGTGGGTGTGGGAACAAAAGGGACGGGCCATGCTGCAAAAGGGGCGGGCTTTGATGCAAAGGGGACAGGCCGTGACGCAAAGGGGGTTGAGCCACGTCAAGCGTGATGACCAGAAGGCAGAGAACAGGTAAGTTTTGACCAGGTTGGGGACAGGCCAAGGGCTTTTTTAAGGGTATTACAAATTAACCGGCAACTATATGGATGTGTAACATAATAGCCAGAACACTACTTTCTGCTTTGCAGCTCTCTTGGTTTCCACTGATTGGTTACCAGGCAGTAACCAATCAGTGACTTGAGGGGGGGCACATGGGTCATAACTGTTGCTTTTGAATCTGAGCTGAATGCTGAGGATCAATTGCAAACTCACTGAACAGTTATGTCCCATGTGGCCCCCCTTATAAAACTATTATGTTAGACATCCAGTCACTCCAGCCTTTATACATTACATTTTTGCCTCACTAACTATATTAGAAATATTTTTTAGTTTGCTCAGCCTATCTATTTACCCAGTTTTTATTTTCACACTGAACTGTTTCAGTTAGATTAGGTATTGGTGTATATAGATAGATAGATCGATAGATCTGTATAAGTATATGTGTATGTGGGGTTCACTTGGAGGGGTTGAGCTTGATTGTCTTTTTTCAACCGAAATTAGTTAATAGCAGAAGCGTAACTAGAGGGGGGAGGGCCCTGGCGCAGGGTCGGATGAGTGTCCCGGAAGTGGCCGGGAATATGCGCCGCACAGCGGCATGCTGTGCGGCGCGCGGACTGCCGAGGGGCCCTGAGGGGGTGCGAGCCCTGGCACCCTCGCACCCCCTGCTCCCCCGGTAGTTCCGCCACTGGTTAATAGTGACTATTAATAGTGACTGTTACAATACATATATAGTGTTACACTGTAACCATTTAATTTGCAAGGCAAGAAACCCAGAATTCCAGGCTGTTAGTTTAAGAGCAAGGTAAGTCAAGGCTGGATAAATGATCTTTCTATTAGTTTGCTAATGATTTAACACAGCAGTTTTATATGTCCTCTGCTGCATACCTACTCCTAACGAATGTCATTTTTCCAAGGGAATGCGTTCAAACCCAATCTCCAAGCATGTAGACAATACTGTTTTAATTCTATATTACACAAGGAATTTGTTATAATCAGTGCCGTTTCCCCAGAAGCATTCCACTTTCTTTGGGTAATTTAATTTCCTCCCACACTCCAAAAACATATAGGCTGGTTTGTGGACTACAGATAAAACTGACCCTAGTGTGTTTGAATAATCCCAGATTATAAATTTGACTCAGCAAGTCCCATTTGGGGCCTGGGCCCCTCACAGTGCAGTTTTCCAGGCCCTGACATGGGTCGGGATTGGATTGGCTTGAAACCTCAGGTGCTAGCTCTAAACATTTGCCTAGATTTTCTAGGCCACTGGAAATCTTACTGGAAAGGGGAGCCACTCTCAATACCATTATTACTTTTTTCTTCCCCCCCCCATAAAGCATGCAAGTACAAGCTTTGTTCACCCACCAGTCCACAAGCACCCATTGCTGCCATTACTCAGCTTCACAGCAAAGGAATAAGGGGATCATATAATAATCTCTCTAATGCTTTATTTACCAGTAGGTCAGCTTTCCAGCTGACAGAATGTCATCCATTCCGATTAGAAGAAATGAAGTTCCGCCTAAATATTCACAAGGGGTTTGTTACAGTGAGAGCTGTGAAGATGTGGAATTCTCTCCCTGATTCAGTTGCACAGGCTGATACATTAAGCTCCCCATAGACGCGACGATTCTTCTTGCCGAACGACCGATTTTAGGGAAGACCGACCAATCCTTCGAAATTATCGTGCGGTTAGTGGTATTCGAACGATCGTACATCTTACGATTTTTCAGCCGACATCTGTCGGGAAATTGATCGGCCAGGTCAAAAAATCTTTGTCGGTCCCAGTGCAATCTCTCTATGTTTGCAGGGCCAAGCAGGCAGCTCCCCTTTGTTTTCCTGCCAAATTGGTCTTTTTAGTTGATGGTAGATTCGTACGATCGTACGATCGTTCTGAGAAGATCGTGGTCTCACGATCAGGATCTGATCTTTTAAAAATCTCAACATCTATGGCCAGCTTTAGATAGCTTTAAGAAGGGGTTGAATGGCTTTTTAACAGGAATACAGGGTTATGGGAGATAGCTCATAGTACAAGTTGATCCAGGGACTAGTCTGATTGCCATTTTGGAGTCAGAAAGGAATTTTTTCCCCCTCTGAGGCAAATTGGAGAGGCCTTCCTCTGGATCCACTGGCAGATAGGCAGGTTAAAAAAAGTAAAAAGGCTGAACTAGATGGACGTGTGTCTTTTTTCAACCTAACTTACTATGTTACTATGACTATAAAATGTGTCACGTCTAAACAGATGGAATTTCTAAGCCCCTGCTTTCCTCAAATGTGCAATACCAATTAGTATCTGTTTTCTGTGTTAAAGAGGTTCTGATGTGTCACAGATGAGTACTATACAAGAAAATGTTAGAATCACATTAAAATGTTTCCTAGCACTCATTTTTTCATATATGTCTGCCAGTGCCATTTATATTTTCTTTGCTTCTGCATCATTAAGGTTGGGTTTGGTAATTGGACAAAGACCTGGTAGACTGGAAAATTGTTGCAAATGGTGCTCCTCCCCTGGTCCTAATGCCAATGATGTACATTTAATAGAGGGACAGGTGATCCTTGCCAGCAAAATTAACTTGTCAGTAACAAGGAGGAAAATAGCTGGTTCTAGCACATTAGACTGGTAACAAGTAGCATTTTAAATGACCAGTAACACCAACAACTAAATATTATTATTTAAGGGGGTAGTGCACCTTTAAGTTAACTTTAAGTTAACTATTAGTATGTTATAGAATTAATTAATTAAGCAACGTTTCAGTTGGTCTTTATTTTTTATCGTTTGTGAATTATTTGCCACCTTCTTCTTACTCTTTCCAGTTTTCAAATGGGGGTCACTGATCCCATCTTAAAAACAAATTCCAAGTAAGGCTACAAATGTATTGTTATTGCTACTTTCTATTAACTAATCTTTCTATTCAGGCCAGGGCCGGAACTAGGGGTAGGCAGAGTAGGCACGTGCCTAGGGCGAAAAGGTGGAGGGGCGCCAGGCACGTACTTACTCCTACCCCTAGTCCGGTCCCTTCACTGCCGACCGTGAGTACGCGCACGCATGCGTCGATTTGCGCATGCGCAGAAGCGTCTATGCGCTCACGCGTCTATGCGCTGAAGCGTCTTTTCGCGCATGCGCAGAAGCGCGCAACTAGCCGGCGCAGCAGCCGGGCAGGCTGCCTAGGGCGCCTGCCCGGCTTGGCCCGGCTCTGATTCAGGCCATCTCCTATCCATATTCCAGTCTCCTAATCAAAGCAATGTATGGTTGCTAGGGTAATTTGAACCCTAGCAACCAGATTGCTGAAATTGCAAACTAGAGAGCTGCTGCATAAAAAATCGAAATAACTCAAAAACCACAAATAATAAACCAATTGCAAATTGTCTCAGAATATCACCCTCTACACATCTACATCATACTCAAAGTTAATTTAAAGGTGAACAACAACTTTCACTAGACATACAAGTTATTTCTGTTGTCTAAACAAATCCCTGCATGGTGCATTGTGTTCATTACAACTTTAGGTAATACAATGTTTCTGATCATCATTTCTGAGCAATTCCAGATGACTGTCACCCAGATACAGCTGATCACAATCAGCTAGGGATGCACCGAATCCAGGTTTCGGTTCGGGATTCGGCTGAATCTTTTGCAAAGGATTCAGGGATTTGGCAGAATCCAAAATAGTGGATTCGGTGCATCCCTAGAATCAGCATAAATAATAGTAATAATTTATGAACACTGGTGCTAAATAGCACATATGCAGTTGCCTGCTGTAATCAATCCTTTTTGAACAGTTGACAAACAGAAAATGAATGCAATTGGTTGCTTTGGATTACTGCACTTCTGTCATTTAGCATACAGTATATCCTAGTAAATCGGCAGCAATGAGTAATGAGCCCATTCCATAATCTTTTTGCTGACTGTATGTATGAATTATAAATAAGGAGATCATTACATGAGGGGTGGATTTAGCTGGGAAAGAGAATCTGATTACATAACCTCCTTCCCCTGTTCCCAAAATTGCTCTAAAGAATAATGGCCATGGGATAAATGGTCAGTGCTATGCTACTGTACTTCTCAGCTGATCAAACATCATCTTGATTTCATTTAACAATAAGCATAATGCTGCAAGATGTGTGGGTTGTGTTTATAGTTGCCAGTGACGCATTTTGAACCTCAAATTCCATGTTGGCAATGTCATATACGTAAGTCTGACCCTTCTTCCTGATGCTCTATAGATGCTACACCAGCTGTTTCCTCAGTCATCTCACCAGGTTTCTTATTCCCTGAAATGCAGACAGAATTAAAGCAAGGCAGGGACAAAATACAAGAGAAAACACTTCCATAAGATAAACTGCATATGTAAAGATGGACAAAAACTGTAGCCACTTGTAGCATGCCATGTTTTTTTGTGTTATCACAATTTTGCTAATGAAGCTGAAATGGCCTGTGAGTCCGAGTTTCCCCAAGAGACCTGCTTATCTTAAATTGTTAAAATTGCTCATTTGCTTTTCTTAAATTTTTACAAATGTATCTAAGTGCAGGTACTGAGTGTTCTGGGCTCATTGCCAAAAATTGCCTCTTTTTTTAATTACGCTTTGGAAACTTTGTATTTTTTCTGCCATCAGTGCAGGAGATCAAATTCAGGACATTTCAGTAAGAAACGCAGGCTGAGCGGTCAAATTTGGGGCTGTCCTGCAGAAAATGGGACAGTTGGGAGATATGGACTGTATTTATTGAGTGAAGATATATGTATGAAGAACACAGACTAGAATGTAATTGGCCGTATGATAGTTACTGGGTAATGCAAATCTTTACAAGTATCTTACTCTTCAGTATTTCCCTGTCAGCAATCTGTCTGCACAGCCTGTTTAGTAAATACCGACTGGCAAAGTATCCGTCAGTGTTCACATGGGGCAGATTTCAGTCAGAAAACCAACAGATACTGTGTCTATGAGTGACAGGGTGTGGATTTGAGTGGACTGGTAATTTTACTGCTGGGCTCATTAAAGCCAAGAATTTTCCATTAGTTGGAAAGACACACCTTTGATGCCTAAAGGCATTTTTGGTCCCCAGTCCACACAGCTATGAAAAAAGCAGTGTAAAAAAACCCAAAAACCTCATACCAGCATAATGGCTGGCCGAGTGCACCAGCAGGCAGTGTCGGACTGGAATGCTAGAGGCCCACCAGATAACCTTACTTTATGCCCAATCTCCAAGATATTCATCCTGACGCCCTTACTCTGCCTCTTTCATAGTGGCTTCTGCTATTATAATCAATATTTTCATCTGTTTCTCCGAGCCCCCCTTTTCTCAAGGCCCCCTGCGACTGTGTGGTCTGCTTCCTCTTAAGCCACTGGTAATGACCATGAAATAGGTCAAATGGTTAAGAACAGGAGGACCCACTGATGCCTGGATCCACCAAGAATTTTCCTGGTATCCTGGTGGGGCAGACTAACACTGCTAGCAGGGTCAAGGCAGTTCCCATTCAAGTCAAGGAAGGGCCAAATCTGAGCAGTTTGCTGCTTTGTGCCATTGTTCTAATTGGGTCATGCGATTACAATAGCTGCAGTATGGCAGTCCCCAAACCTCTGTAGAAATACAAGAAGAGACTGAATATTGAGCCATGACCCTAGTCGCAAATATTCAGAGATAATTTTAATTTTTTTTTTCGTTTTGTTTTTTATTATTTGGGGTTTTTAAACCATGTAACTTTTTATTCAACAGCTTTCCAGTTTGCAACTTCAGCAATCTGGTTTCTATGGCCCAAATTCCCCTAGCAACCATGTATTCATTTGAATGAGAGACTGGAATATGTATAGGAGACGCCTTGAATAGAAAGATGAGTAATACAAAGTAGCAATAACAATACATTTGCAGCCCTACAGATAATTTTTTAAATGGGATCAGTGTCATGCATTTTAAAGCTGGAAAGAGGAAGAAAACAAATAATTGAAAAAATTAAGGCCAATTGAAAAGCTGCTTGGAATTAGCCATTCAATAATATACTAAAAGTTAACTTAAAGGTTAACAACCCCTTTAATTTGTGCTAACTGGACTAATTGCTTTCCCCTCTCTCTTTAGCTGCACTTTTCCCAGAACAGAATTAGCGTCGGTGAGTCAAGTAATCCCAATAAGTCCCAAATATTGTAAGGATGGGTGGTGAAACCTCCCCGTAGCTCTTGTGAGAATTCATGTTCTCATCTCATCCCCACTGAGTTGATCATTGCCTCCCAGGTATATATGCCATTGAGATGATCGCTGCCTCCCAGGTATATATATATGCCATTAAGATGATCATTGACTCATTGCAGGTATATATATACCATTGAAATGATCACTGCCTCCAGTCACAGGTATATATATGCCATTGAGATGATCACTGCCTCATTGCAGGTATAGATATGCCATTGAGATGATCACTGCCTCCCATTTCCCAGGTATATATGAGCAGGGCAGCCATCAGGGGGGGACAGGGGGGAGAGTTGTAGGGGGCCCCGAGTGTAAGGGGGGCCCCGGCCACGCCACACTTACTTGATTAGCGGGTCCCCCATCTTTCTGAGAGCTGCTGACTTCGGGAAGGCATGGACGTTTAAGGGGCCCTGGCCACCAATTTTCTCATGTGGGGTCCTAGCTACCAATATTTTTTAATGGGGGGGCCCTAGCCACAAATGTTTTTTTATGGGGGGCCCTGACCACCAATATCTTTTTGTTTTTTATTAACATGTGGGAACCCTAGCCACCAATATTTTTTTTGTTTTTTTACTGTGTGGTGGGGGGCGGACCTGTGGGGGTGGGGAGGGCGGACCTGTAAGTGGGGCTTGCAGTGGGTGCAGCCCAGGGGGCCAGGGAAATTTTGTCGTATGGGGCCCTGCGATTTCAGATGGCTGTCCTGTATATTGTTGATAACTGCCCCCCAGAGGGGTGGGGGTGTGTGTGTTTTGATCACTGCCTCCCAGGTATATATATATGCCATTGAGATGATCATTGCCTCATTGCAGGTATATAATATATATATATATATATATGTATATATATATATATATATATATATATATATATATATATATATATATATATTGAAAAGAAGGTCAGCACACTCTGTATGTTCAAGGTGAAAAAGTGTTGATTTATTCACACATCATCCGACGTTTCGGTCCCGCATGGGGACCTTTCTCAAGGATACAGTGCAATAACAAAGATACAATTAAATACCCACCCCCCAGTGTATTTTGGGCGCCAAAAATGATGTCACCAGTCCATATAAGGCATGTAAGTCCATCTCTGTTTCAGATTGCCTTTTTTCAAATAGCAGTTGCAATATCTCTTTTTACCACCGGGTGTCAGTGTCCAATCCAATAGTGTATGACAGTGTCCATATAATTTGCAACATTGTGAAAAAAATAAGACATAAAAAAACTGTATCATTTTACATACAGACAATAAAGGATACTGTTTCTACTTACACAGCAGTAAATACATTCTTTCTTCACATGGTTGTTAGTATTTAATTTCTTATGGAGCGGAAAACACAGAACCTGTCAATATGACAAAACCAAGTTAGGTTAGGAAACAGTTTAGTTGTAGTTGCCCATTTAACCCTTTGGGGGCCACACAGTCTAGTTCAAAGATCCAGAAAGCCTCTCTTTTCAATAGCAGCTTCTCAATGTCACCACCCCTCGGTGGCTTAGGTACATGATCGATGGGCATGCATTTAAACTGGGCAGGACTGTGTTTGGCCTCACGCCAGTGCTTGGCCACGGGCTGCTGGGCAATGTCCTGTTTGCTAGGATCAATAATCCTGTTAGTATCTAATGCTGCCCTAATGCTCGCCCTATGCATGCTAACCCTTTCTTTTAGCTGCCTCACGGTTTTACCGCAATAGAGGAGACCACATGGACATTTGATGATATACACAATCATGGTGGTTGTGCACGTCATCCTTTGTCTGATCTTGTAACTTTTGCCAGTCCTTGGATGTCTGAACTCCGTGCCCAAAATCAAGGTGTTACACACAACACATCCTGTGCACCTATATACCCCAGGGCGTGGTGCTAAGATGTGTTGTACTGGGGTTTGAGCATATTTACCCACTGGATCAGAGGGACTCAAATGTTCCTTGAGGTTAGTATTCCTAGAATAACTGAACCTCGGCCTGTGTGGGACCCTTTTCCCCATCACTTCATCACTAGCCACTATCTCCCAGTAGTTCAGCACAGCCCTCTTGGTGTCCCTACTATGGGGATTAAACTTACTGACATAATACATATCTTTCATATCACCACCCTCTACGTGACGCACCTTTTTCTGTAACAACTGCTCACGATCCATTAATGCGACAGTGTCCATGGTTTGTTTGATCAATGATTGTGGGTAACCCCTCTCTGGGAATTTCAAGCCCATTCTCTCAAGGTCAATTTTCTTCTGTTCAGGGTCACTGTCTATACGGGCCACCCTCATCATCTGAGACTTGGGGAGTGAGTCAAGAAGGTGCCTAGGGTGGTGACTTGTATAGTGCAAAAGTGTATTCCTGTCAGTATCTTTCGTGTAAATCCGTGTCTGCAGGGCCCCATTACACTTATAGATTTGGACATCCAAGAAGCTGATTTGCTGTGAACTATAATTTGAAGTGAGTTTGATTGGTGTGTCTAACTCATTGAGTGATTGTACAAACAATTCCAACTGTTCAGAAGGCCCTGTCCACAAAAAAACAGATCGTCTATGTAGCGCCTATAGAAACTGCCATGCTTTTTAAAGAGATCATGACCGTATACATATTTGCTTTCAAATTCATACATATACGCATTGGCATAGGCTGGCGCTACCCTTGAACCCATGGCGGTGCCGGTGCGTTGTAAATAGAAATCTCTTTCAAATTTGAAGTAGTTTTTGTGCAGCACAAATTCAAGAAGCTGCAACATATATTCAACTGGTGGGCCATTATAGTTGGAATTGTTAGTTACTAGCCCTTTTACTGCTTCAATGCCTCTATCGTGAGGGATGCAGGTGTATAGACTTTGAACGTCCATAGTGACTAGTAACAAATTATCAACTGGCATGTCAACACTCCTTATGACATTCAAAAAATCGGTAGTATCCTGTAGATAGCTACTGGTGGAAGTGATACAGGGCTGCAGAAGCATGTCCAAAAATTGTGCAATCTTCTCATTCAATGAGCCAGTGGAGGCTATAATGGGTCTACCAGGCGGTCTCACCAAATTTTTATGTATCTTAGGTAAGGTATATATTGCAGGGAGGACAGGACTACTCGGGACCAAACACTCACCAAGTTCTTTTGATAGCCACCCATGTGAAACACCCTGGTCAACCAAAGCCTTAAGTTGCCTTTTGTAGTTAGACGTAGGGTCAAAGGTGAGCCTACCGTAATTACCAGTGTTGGACAGCTGTGACAACAATTCAGTTCTGTAATAGCTGTAGTCCATGATAACAATAGCGCCCCCTTTGTCTGCATTTTTAATGATTATATCTGTATTACATTTGAGAGACCTAATGGCTTCCTTCTCCACTGGGCTCAAATTACCCCTCCATTTTTTCTTGCCCTGGTATGCTATTAGCGAATGATTATTTAACAAGTGATTGAAAATTTTAACAGAGGCATTAGTACTTGGGGGGTCATAAGAGCTTTTTGACACAAGTTTTCTAGCACAAGCTGTAACATGCTCCTGGTTCAAGGAGAGATCCCCCAACCCTCCTGCCTGGCGTTCATTTAATACAGCCTGATCAGTCAAAACATCAGTCCCAAAATGTTCACGCAGCCTCAGCTGGCGTGTAAACTTATAGTTTTCTATAACGTGCTCAAATGGGTGATTACTCACCATTGGGACGAATGACAGTCCTCTCCTCAGCACAGACATCTCAGCCGGCGTGGGGTTGTACGTCGATAAATTGAAAATCAGGTCCGCTTCCCCCTCTGTCTTGTTGCAGGTGGTGCGCGCTGTCTTGTGGGTATGCTTGCGGCCCCCCCGGCGGGTGGTTTCCCTGGGTCTTTGGCGCTGGTGTCCGTGTCTAAAAAAGGAGCCGATGTGGAAGGTGCTGAAGGTGCTGAGCCGCGATCCGTCTGTTCGCGTGATAAGCTGCCGTCCGTGTCACTATCTGATGCGCCGCTTCCGGAGTAACTACCCAGCCGCCTCTGCTGCCGTCTGGCACCTCCCCTTTTCTTAAAGGAACCTGCGCCAGTTGTCCAGCGGTAGACTGTTAACTCCTTGTAATCCTGGTGCACTCTCAGACGCTTTGAGCTTTAAAACCGTGAGGCAGCTAAAAGAAAGGGTTAGCATGCATAGGGCGAGCATTAGGGCAGCATTAGATACTAACAGGATTATTGATCCTAGCAAACAGGACATTGCCCAGCAGCCCGTGGCCAAGCACTGGCGTGAGGCCAAACACAGTCCTGCCCAGTTTAAATGCATGCCCATCGATCATGTACCTAAGCCACCGAGGGGTGGTGACATTGAGAAGCTGCTATTGAAAAGAGAGGCTTTCTGGATCTTTGAACTAGACTGTGTGGCCCCCAAAGGGTTAAATGGGCAACTACAACTAAACTGTTTCCTAACCTAACTTGGTTTTGTCATATTGACAGGTTCTGTGTTTTCCGCTCCATAAGAAATTAAATACTAACAACCATGTGAAGAAAGAATGTATTTACTGCTGTGTAAGTAGAAACAGTATCCTTTATTGTCTGTATGTAAAATGATACAGTTTTTTTATGTCTTATTTTTTTCACAATGTTGCAAATTATATGGACACTGTCATACACTATTGGATTGGACACTGACACCCGGTGGTAAAAAGAGATATTGCAACTGCTATTTGAAAAAAGGCAATCTGAAACAGAGATGGACTTACATGCCTTATATGGACTGGTGACATCATTTTTGGCGCCCAAAATACACTGGGGGGTGGGTATTTAATTGTATCTTTGTTATTGCACTGTATCCTTGAGAAAGGTCCCCATGCGGGACCGAAACGTCGGATGATGTGTGAATAAATCAACACTTTTTCACTTTGAACATACAGAGTGTGCTGACCTTCTTTTCAATATTGCTACAAACTTGGTCGTGCACCTCTGGCTTCGTCTATGACCGAGTGCAGGCACTGTCTGATATTATATATATATATATATATATATATATATACCAAACAAGGGAAAGTTGTGCTCACCACTAGTTTTTAAAATCATTAGGCTGGGGTGCAATGAGGGTGTGACCACAAAATACATATAGACAAATACAAGATTCCTCTGCACTCAACCCATTATCAATATATTTAAGACAGAGACATTTTGTGCATACTGCTACTGAAAAATGCCTTACCCTTTAAACAAAACAGGGATTGTTTGTCCATATATTGCAATATATTTAAGCTGGCCAACTACGTCAAAGTCATCCCATATCTGGCCAGTCCTATGCTCAATTTTCATCTGATTCATTAAGAATTCTATGGTTTAATTATACATTTTATAAAAGGGACAAATACGTTTTACCTGCAACTTACTAGCTGCTTTCAAAGTAAAACTCCCAAACTTGGCTGCCCTTTTATTAGACACCAGTGGGATCACCTGACTATAGTTGGAGAGGGTGGGAGCTACAACATGGAGCTGGTCACTGCTCTTGTAGAACTATAACAAACAAGGGAAAGTTGTGCTCACCACTAGTTTTTAAAATCATTAGGTGGGGGTGCAATGAGGGTGTGACCACAAAATACATATAGACAAATACAAGATTCCTCTGCACTCAACCCATTATCAATATATTTAAGACAGAGACATTTTGTGCATACATAATTCTTAATGAATCAGATGAAAATTGAGCATAGGACTGGCCAGATATGGGATGACTTTGACGTAGTTGGCCAGCTTAAATATATTGCAATATATGGACAAACAATCCCTGTTTTGTTTAAAGGGTAAGGCATTTTTCAGTAGCAGTATGCACAAAATGTCTCTGTCTTAAATATATTGATAATGGGTTGAGTGCAGAGGAATCTTGTATTTGTCTATATATATATATATATATATATATATATATAGTGAATAAAGTACCCCTTTTGTAAAATATAAGGATATTATAAGTTACCGAGGAGTTTCATGACCATATAAAAACACGAGGCCGAAGGCCGAGTGTTTTTATACAGGTCAGGAAACTCCGAGGTAACTTCTAATATCCTCATATTTTACAACTGCGGGTACTTTATTTATTATAATACACAAGTTTCGGTGAGTCATGTGACAGAAATGACATCAGAACTCACCGTTTATAACTGATGACATCAGAACTCACCGTTTATAAGGATATAATTTACAGGATATTCATGGCTTTTGTGTATTATATATATATATATACCATATAAAGTATCACGGCTGGGTGCTAACCGTAATTCACATAAGCCCAAGTTTGAAAGCACTCACAGCAGATTTCATCAGTGTATAAAAGGTTTATTCACCGCTCACATCTACGCGTTTCAACCCTCAATGGGTCGTCATCAGGATGACGACCCATTGAGGGTTGAAACGCGTAGATGTGAGCGGTGAATAAACCTTTTATACACTGATGAAATCTGCTGTGAGTGCTTTCAAACTTGGGCATATATATATATATATATATATATATATATATATATGCGCCATTGAGATGATCACTGCCTCCAGTCCCGGGTATATATGCCCCTCCCTTTACACTCATCCCCGGCCGCTATTCCCGTAGCTAAAGCAGAAAAGTGCAGAAACAAGTGTGTTTCACAACAAGAAGCCTGGCACCAAACTGCAGGACTTCTCGTAAACTCTCTGCCTCCCTCTGGGCCGGACAATGCTCTTCCCATGTGAGTTCCAGCTGGAAGTGGGAATTCGAGGAGAAACAAACAAGAGGTAATTGCGACCCCCGACTCCTCCTTCCGCCCCCTGTGGATAACCTCGGGATCCCAATAGCCAGCGGTAGCTCCATCCCCCAGAATTCATTATATAGCTGCCGCACCGTCCGGGCTGGAGAGACAGGGCACCGGACAGAGGTACGGGATTTTCACTGATATTTACCCTTAATTTCACATCCAGTGTGAGACTGATTTGCCGCGAATATACAACCGCGCGCTAATGCGAACGCAGCATCGTTTGGGGGCCAATAGCTGGGTGAGTGTGAGTTATATGTTCTGCCTACAGATAGCGGCTCCTCAATATTACACTGACGCACTTTGTCCTATCCCATGCCAGGATCCCTGGAACACTTTGTCTTGTTCTACCTCTTACCCTTTGTATGCTCTATGCCAGTGTTAACTGTTACCCTCCTTATGATTCCATGCCAACTCTGTTACCCTTTCCAATATTCCACGCTAGTGCAGTACTACCTGTTACTACAGTTATTCTAATAAGTAACAATATTGTGGGCACGTGAGTATTTACCTGGTATGCCATTGGGCAGTGTAGGAAAACTACAGGACTGATTGGTTGGCATTGGATGGTAGTAGTACCAAGTATGGAAAAGGAGATCACTTTGGTACCTTTCATTTCCAAAGCAAAGTGTAGGTTATATTAGTTCGCACCTCCTGTGAGAATGCTTTAGTCAGGGCTATAAATGCCTTTAAAAAAAGAAGTGCCCCTTTAAACACTCAGAGTTGTGTGTATTGATCATTTTGTATAGTTATGTTATGTTAAATGTTTGTCCATAGAGCTCCATATTTGCATGTATGTGTGGTTTGTGGTTACAGTAAGTTACATTTGTACATTTTGAAAAAGTTTTTTTTAGTTTTTTATTTGACTGAACTCTGACAGGATGAGGGGCAGTCCCGGACTGGCATCTGTGGGTTCTGGCAGCGGCAATCCTTGCCTTTATGCCGCCTGAGGAGGCCTTCCGTTGCCGCCCCCACCCCTCTTCACGGCGCTCACTTTTTCAGCGCTGGAGGGGTTGGTGGCTGTGCAGAGAGCGCAGAGAGTGCAATTGCTGGAAGAGCATAATTTCCGGGTTGAAAACCGGAAATTCAGCTCTTAGTTACCAGGAGCGGCATTTTTTTTGCCAACCAGGGGTGCGCTGCCGCCTGAGGCAAGTGGCTCAACTTGCCTCATTGGTGGATCGCCCCTGAGTTCTGCTATAAGGTGCCATAGAAAGTCAGTATTTAGTGGGCTGGTGGGGTCTGTTTGGGCCTCTGTGTACCTGAAATGACAGGGCCTATTTTAATTCTCAGTCCAGACCTGATGAGGGGGGTGCAGAGGAGTTGGCAGGCTGCATATTGTATCCCTTCCAGGAATTCTGCTGGCCTGGGGAAATCCAAATGTGCTAGAATATTATGCCACTTATATGGACATAAAAAGTTTACTGGTCATATGTACTGCTATGACAAGCAGGGATATTCATCTAAAGTTAAAGGGACATTGTCATCTCGGAATCTATGACTAGTTCAGGTAATGCCCATAAAGTGTGACTGTATAGTTGTAATGGGTTTTGAAAAGTTTTGCAGGGTTATGCTTTCTTTTATCATGCAAAGAATAGACGTTTTCTATATATGATCTGCAACGTTCAATTCTGTGGCTCAGGGAATGCAGAGCTAAGGGTTTTGAAGAACTTTTAGCAAACCACTTTGGTTGGCATGAGGTGCCAGATGCTGTAGCTTATTCTACATATACAGATAAAGCAGAATCTTTTAGGTGCATTTTTGGTTCTACATTAAAGGACCGGTAACATCAAAAAAATTCGTTAGTATACATCGAAAAAAAACCACCAAGATAAATAAAACTTTAAAATCACAAAGTCTTTATTCAGAAATAACTTACTGAAACGCCGCTTACGCTCCTCTTTAGAAAGTGATTGGACGATCCATCGTGCGCTGCTTGATTTCTCCTCCCTGCCTTCCTTATAGGAGATAGCCAGGAAAGAGCAATTGAGCGCTGCACGATGGATTGTCGCCTTTTATGAAGAGGAGCACAAGCATCGTTTCAGTAAGTTATTTCTTAATACAGACTTTGCGTTTTTAAAGTTTAATTAGTCTTGGTGGGGTTTTTTCGATGTATACAAAAATTTTTTTTTTAAAAAATATTTTTTTGATGTTAGTGGATATTTTAAGTAATGAATAAATAATGTAGTGTTGCCCTGCACTGGTAAAATTAGGGTGTTTTCTTCTGAAAGACTATTATAGTTTATACAAACAAGCTTCGTGTAGCCATGGGGGCAGCTATTCAAACACAATACAAATAGTAGATAACAGCAGGGGCGCTTCACCAACGAGGCTAGTTGACGCACTCGCCTCAGACGGCAGCGCCCCCCTTGTTGCCAGGGGCGGCAAAAATGACGCTTCTGGTGACTAAGAGCCAAATTTTTGCTTTTCAACCAGGAAATTCGGCTCTTCTAGTGCAGAGAGCACAATTGCGTTCTCTGCACTAGCGACGTGGACCACCCCCGACCCCTCCAGTGTGACGCTGCTGAAGTGGGGAGGGGTAGGGGTGGCAAAAGGAAGGTAGCCTCAGACGGCAAAATGACCAGGTTTGCTCCTGGATAATAGATAAGTTATTTAGAAACGCATAGGGCTTATCTGTTGTCAGCTGTGTGTCCTATGCTTTTTCTCCTTTTTCCGTTTTACCAGTGCAGGCCAACATTGCATTATATTTTAATTCATTTAATACACTTTCATTTATTGGTGTTATTATTCCTTTAATAACATAAGAATGTTAATGTTATATATAACCTATGAATAGATGGATCCAACAGAAAACCAGTGAACGTGTGGACTGGCAAACTTGCAACTTCTGTTTCTTTCCTTGACATTTCCGTTACCTTCCAATGTGGAGTCACTTTGCCATATTACAAAACCTACAGAAGAACAACTATCCTGTTAATATGTAATTTAGACAAATATTTAGAGAGGGTGGGTGGCGTGGGCTTCACATTATTGATCTCTTTTTTTCCTTTTGGGACAGGATGATGAGGCGCAGAACGTCACCGTCCAACATGAAGTTCAGTCTTTTCCTTCTATGCTTCCATGCTGCCACGCTCTTTGTAACAGGTATGGGCCTATTCCATGGAAATAGAACCACTTAGGTGTAATTGCAGGATTTGATGAATGAGTACCAATTAATATATTTAACAAGATATTTATTTTATGTTGGAGCTGCTGAAATATAGGCCTTGCCTTATGCCCCTGAGCGCATGCGCATACCTTTTTCCAGTGCGTCAGGGAGGGCGGTAAGGAGAGGATGTTGCAGGGAGCAGGTCTGGGCTGGTGGGGCCCAAAAGAGAGAGTTTTTTCCCGGTGTCCCACCAGCCCAGTCCAGCCCTTACATGGGGTGTAACTACAGAGGAAGCAGACAACCGAATGGACTTAATAGAGAATATGACTTGTATGCCTTTATTTGAACGGGACATACTAATTTAGCTACAGTATTACATTCCAACAGGGGTAGTTTGGGATTAATAAACATGACATATCCTGTATACTGAATTATTTTCTTTATATTAGTTATGTGTATTGTAAACTGTTACATTGTTTCCATGATGTATGACCAGAATGTTACAAATAATCTCTTTTGATAGCATTGCTAAATCTTGATTTACTTTTATGTATTTAAGACACAGAGTATCTGGTTTATATAGGTCTAATATCATTATGTGGTTATGTGTTCACTCCTTATATACTTGTGGGTGTGACTAATGCCTATAAGTTTAAATAGGATGTGATGTCATTGTAATCATTCATGCTTGAGAAAGAAGCGGGAGCTTCCAAACATTACATATTCTTGCTTGGTAAAAACCTTTTTTGTTACATAAAGCTTTTTTTTTTTTTCCAATATATATATATATATGTGTGTGTGTATATGTATATATATATATATATGTATATATGTATATATGTATATATGTATATATGTATATATGTATATATGTATATATGTATATATATATATATATATATATATATATATATATATATATATATATATATATATATATATATATATATATATATGTCCAAGGTAAATGAGTGCACACTGGGAACCTATCCACAGGTTTACTTTAAAAACATCATTTTATTAAGATAGTTTCGGTCCACCTCTAGGACCTTTATCAAGACCATTAGTGTTTTAAAGCAAAGTAAAGAAACACTCACCCAATTACGTGCAACAGATGGAATCATGTGAACAAAAGAAAGAAACCAATCACCAGCATGTACCATATTGACCATGTGATATAGGTAAGAAACAATTAACCCTGTGAGGGAAAGCACAATAAGTTAGATATAGATAACAAGACTGCAGAAACATATGACTAATCACACCTTAATAGGTATATATTAAATACAAAATATCAATAACTGCAAAAATGGCAACAGTAACTGAAAATTCAGTATCAAACACAGAATGTAACCGAAGGCTGAGCAAGGACTGGAAAAGCTTATCAAATCATCTCTGCTGTAGGAAACATGTTAGTGGACGGTTTTCATTAAGGCCAAGAGGGGCCAGAGTATTTAACTTTTTAATCCAAAAAAACTCTCTCTGGAGAAGGATATTAGAGCGGTCACCCCCCCCCCTCCTGAATGGTGGAATGTGATCAATTGCAATATATTTAAATGTGGGGAGTCTCTGGCCATGCTCCAAAAAATGTTTCGCTACCAGCTTATTTGTCTTGCCATCCCTGAATGCTGTGCTTATTGCAGATTGATGTCCATCCATCCATATATATATATTTAATTTAAAGGGATCCTGTCATCGGAAAACATGTTTTTTTCAGTTAATAGTGATACTCCAGCAGAATTCTGCACTGAAATCCATTTCTCAAAAGAGCAAACAGATTTTTTTTATATTCAATTTTGAAATCTTACATGGGGCTAGACATTTTGTGAATTTCCCAGCTGCCTCCAGTCATGTGACTTGTGCCTGCACTTTAGGAGAGAAATGCTTTCTGGCAGGCTGCTGTTTCTCCTACTCAATGTAACTGAATGTGTCTCAGTGGGACATGGGTTTTTACTATTGAGTGTTGTTCTTAGATCTACCAGGCAGCTGTTATCTTGTGTTAGGGAGCTGTTATCTGGTTACCTTCCCATTGTTCTTTTGTTTGGCTGCTGGGGGAAAAAGGGAGGGGGGTGATATCACTCTAACTTGCAGTAAAGAGTGATTGAAGTTTATCAGAGCACAAGTCACATGACTTGGGGCAGCTGGGAAACTGACAATATGTCTAGCCCCATGTCAGATTTCAAAATTGAATATAAAAAAATTGGGTTTGCTCCTTTGAGAAATGGATTTCAGTGCAGAATTCTACTGGAGCAGCACTATTAACTGATTCATTTTGAAAATTTTTTTTTTCCCATGACAGTATCCCTTTAAGTGTCTTTTGTCAGTATTTTCAAGTAAAATATATAGGTTGTAAGCTAGTTTAACTATTTGAACCTTATAGCTCACCGCAGTGCTTTGAATGATTACCAGCGCTCCAAGGGGTTGGAGTTGGTGCATATGAACAACGGAGGAGTAAAGCAAGAGATACAGTCGGAAATTCAGGTCTGTGCCAAGCAGTGCTCTGACCTTCTGGACTGCAGGTAAGGAGCAAGCATTCATAGTTTCTAGCTTTGATGCTACCCATGCAAGGGAAGCTGTCATTGAAGGTCAACCACAAGTTTTTTCAGGATAATGGTTCAGCCTTCTTGCACTGCCCCTGCCTGCCCAATTGTTCCCATTGCACTGCTGAACTTCTGTTGTTTTCTTTTCAACGCCAACTAGATCCTTTGTTTATAACTGGAAGAGCCAAAGCTGCCGCCTGCTCCCTTGGACACAGAATTCTGCCAATGTTCTTCTGCAGAGAAATGTGCAGTATGACTTGTACCAGAAGAAAGGTGAGTGACTGAATGAAAGAGCTATAGGAAAAACTATGTGTCTCTATAGTAATGCAACACAAAGAGAGGGTTGTTCCCAAAACTTCTATATAAAGTGCTGGAATTCACAGTGACCGTTATAAGTGGTGGGTGTGAAGTTCAAAGCATTTGGAGATCCGTGGGGTAGGATCTCCACTTAGAGGGTAGAATTTTCTGTAGAGCAATGGAAATCCAGCAGTACTTGTCTTAGGATGTAATATGTGTTTTATTGGCACTTTTATTCCCACAGTGTGTGATCAACCCATGGCCTAAAGCAGTAGGTGGTTTCAAAAGTTGATAGGAGAGAAGAAGACCATCTGAAACATTACAACACTGAAACTAACTAGTGCTTACCAATCAAATCCATGTGATCCCCATGCTGTATTTGAACAGATTACCAGTTAGATCAGGACTTCTAGGTGAAACAGGTGGATATAGTAATTTTAGTTTAATAAATTAAAGGGGCAGTTCACCTTTAAGTAAGCATTTAGTATATCATATAATGGCCAATACTAAGGAATGTATTTGGTCTTCATTTTTTACTTTTTAGAATTATTTGCCTTTTTAGTCTGACTCTTTCCCGGTTTTAAAAGGGGGTCACTGGCCCCATCTAAAACAAAATGCTCTGGAAGGCTACATATTTATTGTTATTTCTACTTTGTATTACTCATCTTTCTATTTAGGCCTTCTCTTACTCACATTCCAGTCTCTTATTCAAATCAGTGCATGGATTCTAGGCTAATGTGGACCCTAGCACCAGATTGCTGAAACTGCAAACTGCAAAGCTACTGAATAAAAACTTAAATAAC
This sequence comes from Xenopus laevis, assembly GCF_017654675.1. Classification (NCBI taxonomy): domain Eukaryota; kingdom Metazoa; phylum Chordata; class Amphibia; order Anura; family Pipidae; genus Xenopus; species Xenopus laevis. Next base: position 104,845,496 of record NC_054378.1, on the reverse strand, counting down.
TCTAAAACCACAAATAATAAAATATGAAATCCTGTTGCAGAATATTATCCTCTATATACTATAAAAGGTAATTCAAAGGTGAATAACCCCTATAAGGAAACTCATCCAGCCTAGCTGAACAAAGAAGATAAACTTCCATGAAGCCATTCTCAGTAACATTTCAGTTCTGCAGAGTAATAAATATTTCATTCCTATCTCTATCTCGAGCTCTTACAGCTTCCAAATAATCTATATCCACACAGCAAACTACTATAAAGCAGGCAATAATGTTTGTGCAAATATAACTGAAACATAAAAGTAACAGATAATACAGTATGATTATTAATGACCTGGCAGTCCAGGATTCATCTCACAGTGAAGTATCAATTCAGGTAGTTTTTGATGTCATTGGCAAACAATCTGTTTGTATACTAGGGCCTTAGGATGAGTGTCTTAAATGCATCAGAGTTTACAGTTCCTAACAAAAAAGCATGGTTGACTCATATTTGGGCATGGATTCAGGGCCACTGTCCAAATGTTCTGTTGGTTAAAGCCTGTATACAAGCAACTAAGAGAGAGGTTGAGCAATTCTGGAATATGGGTCACTGCTATTATTAGATTAGGTCAAAGCATTCATTAAAAAATTTTTAATGTTTGGTTGCTTACATGAGAAACTGGGTCCAATTACTCTTTATTATCAGTTAGCTTCTGTTGCAATCCAAGAATACCAGTTCCATTTTCCTATTTCAACTAGTCCAACTGAGGTTGTGTTGATTGTGTCTGATGGAATGCATTCACTGGTGAGTGGGAAAGATGTTCAGTTAAGAACACTGACCATAAGAGTCTGTATTCTTAGACTACATCCGTGACTGTGTGGCGGGCAATGGAAACACATACAGAGGGACCGTTTCCAAAACCAAGAGTGGAAGGACTTGCCAACGCTGGAGGCTGAAATTTCCCCACGATCACAAGTAAGTGAGGACTTGGAAAATAGGTTTAATTTCTGTTCAGGATTCTTGTGCATGCTGTACTCAAGACATGGGAGCGATTAGTTATAAAAATCTAGGGATGCACCGAATCCAGTATTCGGTTCCGGGTTAAGGCCAGGATTCGGCCTTTTATAGCAGGATTCGGATTCAGACAAATCCTTCTGCCCAGCAGAACTGAAGCCTAATTTGCATATGCAAATTAGGGGCGGGGAAGGAAATTGCGTGACTTTTTGTCAGAAAACAAGGAAGTAAAAAATGGTTTCCCCTTCCCACCCCTAATTTGCATATGCAAATTAGGGTTCGGTATTCGGCCGAATCTTTAGCAAAGGATTTGGGGGTTCGCCGAATCCAAAATAGTGGATATTGGTGCATCCCTATAAAAATCAGAACATTTCTGATAATTTTCAGTAAAATAGTCTGACCAAATCTACAAAGATTTTTCCCCATTATTTTATCACTCCATTTTTCCTAAACTTTTCTGTGCAGGGAAAAAGACTATTAAATCATGAAAAAAAAATCGAATCATACAAATTTTTCAGATTTTTCCAAAAAATAATCTTTGGATTATTGCATGCAACCCAGGGCAGATCATATCATCTTTGGGACTTCTCCCATTGACTTCTAAATGAACTCAGCAGGTTGGAGTACTTTTTTTATTTGGACTTTTGACACCCTCTGGGTTTACTATATTCTGAAAAATTAGTTTGTTTTTTTCCACTAAAAATTTGGATTGTATACTACTCGAGTTGATGGCATTCAGACTTTAATAAATAACCGAAAAAATTGTGCAATAAGTAAACTGAGTGATGAGGAGCAGGTCTGAAGTGCTAACATGTTCAGATGGTGAACTATGAAAATACTCTGTGTAGGTTCTCGCCAATACATTGGCCAGAATTGGAGGAAAACTACTGCCGAAATCCTGATTCAGACCCTGAAGGGCCTTGGTGTTACACAACTGACAAAAATATCCGACACCAGTATTGTGGGATCAAAAAGTGTGAGGATGGTAAGTTCCTTGTGTTTCCTAATATCTTACAGTGGACACTATTATTTGCCTCGTTTGTTTTTGTTATTTATTTGGGGGACCAGATTTTTCCTTGTATCATACGTCTGATTGAGATCAGTGCTCATTGTCTCTAACTGCTGCAGCTGTCTGCCTTACCTGTAATGGAGAGGATTACCGAGGATCAGTGGACAGGACTGAGTCTGGAAAAGAGTGCCAGCGATGGGATTTACAGACACCGCATGCACATCCCTACAAGCCAGAAAAGTAAGTGATGTAGGTGGCTCATCTGGGGTACACAAGCACAATGCATAGAAAAGAGCTCAGACTTGGAAGATGATAATACATCCAAAAGTACATTAAGGGGAATCACACTGTATATACAAGAGTTTAGAGGCAATGAAAGGGTGCCTTATAATTTAATTACATGTATGCAGGACTTAGACTTATTTTGCTTATTGTGTATGGAGAGTGTTCCTTATACCTTCATATTTACAGATCCTAAAGAAAATAAATGGTGGCATATCCCATTTATATAAAAGGAAAAAAATGCCCTTGTATTTTTCTTAGATGAAGTATATTTTATTTGTGATTTAATTATTGCAAAGGTTACAGTTTCTGTATGTTTTCTGTCTGCTCAAAAGGTACCCTGATAAATCTCTGGATGATAATTATTGCCGGAATCCAGATAGCTCAGAACGGCCATGGTGTTACACTACTGATCCGAATGTGGAGAAAGAATTCTGCCGCATCACAAAATGCAGTAAGATCATGGAAACTGGGGGTTGGATCAAAGGTTGGACAGGGTATAAAACCAGGGGTGGGGGAACGTTAACAGGAGCAGAGCATGGAGAAACTTAGAGCAGGAGTATGTTACACATTACACTTCCTAAATCAGAGATGTCCAGTTAAATAGAGGTTTATTTGTGGATATTGGTGGGCTCCAAGCTGGACCTTACTGATGCAAATACCAAAACTCCACTCATAATAATTCAATGTAAATATTTGTCATTTGTATTTTAATAAGGAGTGTTGGGGTCCTGATTTTTAAATACCTCGCCTGCCCTAATTATAAAAGGGGTGCTGTTAGTAGGGTTTGTATACAAATTGTTCAGATTACAGGAGTGGAGTTAAAGCTGTATAATCAATTATTATTTTTTTATTAAGCATTCATGGCTGTAAACTCATTTAAAAATCTCAGCTGTCAATCAAATATTGCCTGCCTCTGAGGCAAACAATTACTTTCACTTTTCATTCAGCACTTCCTGGATGTCACTGCAGTCCCCAAATTTCTCCAGTTCTCTTGAACATTTCATTGTGTAACCAGTGCATGGGGATGGACATCAGGTCCCCCATTCTGGTGCACAAACAAGATTCTGAGATGAAACAAGGCTTGTCTTAATAACAGTGTCCACAAAATGGCTCCTGCCTGCTTGCTATAATTATGAAATCCCAGACTGATGGATACTAGATTCAATTAATTTATACAGTGTAATTAACATTTATTTTGCTTGACATGATAAAATATAATTTGAAATACTTTTTTTTGGGTGACGAGTCCTCTTTAAAACAAAGTAGTGCTTCCAACGCACTTTTCCAACAAAAGCTTTATTTTGCACGTTTCAATTAGGTGTATATTCTCCAAAAATGGATTAAACAAGGGTTCATTTTGCAGCATACTGTATTGCTTACTGCTCGGGTATGGGTACGTTTAGACCTTAAAAATCTTACATGTTTGGTACATGAAGAGGAGTCAGGTGTTTGCAAGAATTGTACAAGTCTGTCCTTCATCCATGTTCTCCTTCTGTGGTTTCTGTCTTTTCTTCCTCTCCCACCACCATGGTTTTGTGATGTAGAGAAGCAGCGATTATCCAATATAGAAATAACAAGCACCTGCTTCAAGGAACGGGGAGAAGGTTACAGAGGCAAGGCAAATACAACGACCTCTGGAATCCCCTGTCAGCGCTGGGACTCCCAGACCCCTCAATCGCATCGCTTCTTGCCTGAAAAATACCCTTGCAAGTAAGCACCAAGCTTTGATTTAATCAAAGCCAACATGTCTTTCTCTAATTAAGCTGTGGGTAAAAGCACAAAAAGGGGGGGGGGTTGTGGGAGCACTCCAGGGAATGTGCATTGATCATTCCCCCTTTTTTTTTTTTTTCTCTAAATTGCAGTCTTTCCAGCATCCACTGTTGGTTGGATGCATGGAGATGGGGCTGCCTACAATGCATGAGGCTTTTGCCCATCTTTAGATTTCTGCATGGATCCACTCTGATCTGTATAGATCAACTATGAAAATGACACCACCAGTAAAGATTAATAAATGGCCTAGTAGCCTTACCTACCTTTTATGCCATGTAGAGCTGCTGACAGTAGAAAGCAGTACAGGGAGGCCTGTGCAGAAAAGTAATTTAATATGATGGCTTAACTCTGGGGTTTCATTGCTCTGTATTAATAGATATAACCTGAACTAAATATTTTCTGCAATAAAACGGTTCACAAGATCCTATGCTGCATGCTAGAATATTGTGGCTTAATCTGTGAAGTGTAATACTAATTCAAATAAACTTGACCTGCCTTCCAGGGGTCTGGATGAAAATTACTGCAGGAATCCAGATGGTTCAGAGGCTCCCTGGTGTTTCACCACACTTCCTGGCATGAGGATGGCTTACTGCTTCCAGATCAAACGCTGCAAAGATGATGTTCTGGAACCAGGTCAGGGCATTTAGAATGTTCTAGCATCTGTTGGTTTTTTGGCTGAAGCACCTGAAAACAAATTTGATCTGACAAGTTATAAGCATCTCCGATATAATGATCCTGCTTACTGTAGTTTATTTTGCTAATTTTCTTTACTGTAATGTTGTGTTCCTGTACCTGGCAGTTAGGGTGTACTAACTACAGAATGTGTACTCTGAATGCAGAGATCAATACTGCACAAATTATTCAGTTTTAAAAAATCCCAACTACATTCACTTTTTGTGGAAGTGTAATACTAATACTCCTGAAGGCAGGACCGCAATCATGGGGGCACAGGGGGTACTGCTGTAACAGGCCTAAATGGGGGCCCGGCTGTGCTACACTTTTTCACTTTGACAGGTTGCAAGTCCCGAACCTCTAAAACCGCAAAAAAGACCCTAAGCCACAAAAGGAGCCGAAGTTGAAGTCCTGAAGCCTAGAAAAGACCAAAGCCACGAAGGGAGCCAAAGCTGAAGTCCTGAAGCAGCGAAAAGACCCGCGCCACCAATGATTTTTTAAAAACTTTTATGGGGGGCCCTGGTGCCACAGTTTTTTTTTTTTTTTTTTTTTACTTATAAGGGGGCCCTCATCATCAATGGCTTTTTTAACTTGTATGTGGGTGGTTTACCATTTTTAGCGCTAATGTCTGTGGGGTCTTTTAACTGTAATGTGGGGTGGGCGGGGGAAATGTTTTTGTACGGGGCCCCGTGATTTCTAATGGCGGTCCTGCCTGAAGGTACGGTGGGCACTCTGTGGCCTAGCCAGCTGCAGGGGTGGGGTGGGGTTGGGTCAAAGTTACATAGTTACATAGTTAAATTGGGTTGAAAAAAGACAAAGTCCATCAAGTTCAACCCCTCCAAATGAAAACCCAGCATCCATACACACACCCCTCCCTACTTTTAATTAAAATTCTATATACCCATACCTATACTAACTATAGAGTTTAGTATCACAATAGCCTTTGATATTATGTCTGTCCAAAAAATCATCCAAGCCATTCTTATAGTCATTAACTGAATCAGCATCACAACATCACCCGGCAGTGCATTCTACAACCTCACTGTCCTGACTGTGAAGAACCCTCTACGTTGCTTCAAATGAAAGTTGTGAATGTGCAGCATGATAAATGCTTTGCAGACTGCCTTCCAAGCAGAATTTGCCAGGAAAACAATCAAATTCTAAATGGCAGGCAGGACATTCACTTAAAGGAACAGTAGCATCAAAACATTTGTGTTTTAAAGTAATAAAAATATAATGCAGTGTTGCCCTGCACTGGCAAAACTGGTGTTTGCTTCAGAAACACTACTGTTGTTTATATTATGCTGCTGTGTAGCAATGGAGGTAGCCATTCAAAGGAGAAAAGGCTCAGGTTACACAGCAGATAAGCTCTGTAGAACATAATGGTGTTATCTATTATCCACTATTTAACCTGTGCCATATAGACTTTATTCAATGTCCACCATTACTACACAACAGCTTGTTTATATGAACTATAGTAGTGTTTCTGAAGCATACATCGGTTTTACCAGTGTAGGCACATGGTATTTTTATTTTATGGGGTTATGGTTCTTTTGAATGATAGGTAGCCCAAATTATTACAGCCAGGCAAAGCCAAGCAGATGCCTGGTGTTCAATTTCTGAGCTGAAAGGACCTATTCACATGTTGGACCACAAAGCAGGCACTGAAGAGAGTAGTGCTTACCTGTAATGTCAGCAATATATTTTGGACATATTTTTGTAAAACAGTAGTGCTCTGGCCTAGAAACCATTCTGTTACAGAAGTGGAGGGCATCTTGTAAACTTCCTTTTGTTCTATTTAACAGATTGCTACCATGGCAATGGGGAACTGTACAGTGGGCGAGTCAGCAAGACAAGGAAAGGAATCAAATGTCGCAGATGGGAGGAAAAGCGGAATGATCTAGAGTATGTTTATATCTATAAGCCTTGGTGATGCGAGGGTGGGAATTTTCCTGATTCATGGATTAAACCTATATAATCAGCAGAGAGGGCTGGACGAGTTAACATCATTTTGCAGAAAAGAACGGGGGTATTATTGAATGGAAATAAGATGCAGGGAAGAGGTGTGTGTACCCATGTAATGATTATTGCTACTTTTCTCAGGCTTTCCTTGGATCAACCTTACCTTGTGCCCCTTGAAGAGAATTATTGTAGGAACCCGGACCGAGATAGTCATGGCCCCTGGTGTTACACAATGGACCCCAACACACCCTTTGATTACTGTGCCATTAAACCTTGTGGTAAGGAACTTCATATAACTCTTCTATTGCTCCATGTAGATATCTCTAACTGATAAATATGTGCAGCCTTTTGCATTAAATCCACTGATCTTCCTCCCTGTTCTCTTGTCTGCAGAGGGAGAGAAAGTGTTGACCTTAGAAGAAGCAGGTATGTTCAGTCCAAGTACAAAAACTCTGTAATGCAGGGGTCAGACAGACTTACTGGCCCATCAGCTGCTGTAGATTGAGAGGCTTTTAAGCTATGGGGTGAAGTAAGAACCTTGACTCGGGTGACACTCTACCGATATGTTATTTTCTAGAATCCCCCAGCTAGCACCAGAAGTGGAAGAAAGTAAACAGGCAGCTGGGAGTGGCTAGACTCTTGGGTGACTGGACTCTGTTGTCTTAACCACCAGAATGGCCAGGACCCCCCCCCCCCGGGATACAACATATCTATCTTCCAAAATAATGGGTATACTACTAGGAATGCACCAAATCCAGGATTCGGTTCGGGATTCAGCCTTTTTCAGCAGGATTTGGATTTGGCCAAATCCTTTTGCCCGGTGAGCCGAATCTTAATTTGCATATGCAAATTGGGGGCAGGGAGGGAAATCGCGTGACTTTATTGTCAAAAAAGTATAAAATGTGTTCCCCCTTACCACCCCTAATTTGCATATGCAAATTAGGATTCGGTTTGGTATTCGGCTGAATTTTTCGCAAAGGATTCTGAGGTCTGGCCCTTATCTAAAATAGTGGATTTGGTGCATCCCTTTATACTACCCTTGATCCAGAGTTGATTAAATCTAGTGCCTTGCTTGTTTTAAACTAATCCATTCTGCATTCCTTTTTCTTGTTGGTTTGTTTTGTTACAGAAAGCATTGTGTTTGATTCCTGCGGTAAAAGGAATGATAGAATTTTCCAAAAGTCCCGTATTGTGGGGGGTGTTCCAGGAAATTCACCGTGGACAGTGAGCCTACGAAATAGGTGAGTATAATTAGGCCTTAGAGGAGAAACAAACCCTTACTGGCGCCATCTTCAGCCTCTTCGGTAATCTTCGGAATGACAGAATACAGTCAGCATTTTAAGTGCTGCTACTGCCACATTTAGAGTCAACTATAGCCTCATCAACAGGGCTACTTGTGTTGCTAATTGTATTGCTTTCCTTCTGATTAAAGGAGAAGGAAAGTCTACCACCTAGTGATTGTAATAACTTAGCTGACAATAACCCAGGACAATGCTAGTAGAAAACTGCACCAGTTCAGGGTACTTTTTTGCAAGCACCATAGAGTGATCTACTTCTCATGCTTCTGCTTTCAAAAATATCCCGTAGGTCAACACATGTGCAGTGGGGTGAGAAAGCTGTTGTTTTTTTTTGTTATTGTTTTTGTTAAAGTTTTGGCTTTTCACCATGTGATTTAGACTTTCCTTCCTTTTTTAAAGAGCCCAAAAGCAACCTGTGTGCCATTTCCCTATGATGTCTACATGACAGTCTGCTCCATGTTTATCTAAAAGGGCGTATAGACGGAACAGTCGGCATGAGGGTGCAGAGAGGGGCCCGGGGTAGGAGGCAGAGAGTAGGCACGTGCCTACTCTGCCTACCCCTAGTTCCAGCCCTGGTTGCACTGCTTGGGTTCTGTCTGACTTCCAATAATTGCTATACTGTTCATACGTCAAGCTCAAGTCTGAGCAAAAAAAATGTGAGATGGTGGCACCTCATTTACCCATAACTTGGGCTGATTTGTTTTTCTTTTGGGGGAGTGGGGAGTCAAAATATATTTGATTGTACCATTTTTTCATAACGTATGGTCAAACTATAGAGGGAGTCACTGTATTTTTCTTATATTAGAGAACCATAGAAGTTACAGATAAATGTCTAACAGATATTTTTTTCCCTTGTTCTTATTTTTTTTTTTTTGCTGCAGACAAGGGGAGCATTTCTGCGGAGGATCCCTAGTAAAAGAGAATTGGGTGATCAGCACAAGGCAGTGTTTCTCCTCATGGTAAGAACTGCTAATTATATTGCTCGTCTAATCACCACTAAATTTGTAGCAGCCGCTTTGGAAACCATATATAGATGGCCATTGTGTTAGTCTATATGCATGCATTAAATATGATGCTTATAAGAGGGAGAGTTTCTTCTGTCAACCTCATTCCTTCTCCAGGAAGAGGAAAGTCTATGTGCTTCTATGTCCCTTCAGCTTTGGCTAGAACACGCAGAGATGTTTATCACACAGCCGGTAGAATAAGACGAAATAAAGCACTCGCTTT